>NC_082655.1:48027647-48327647 GCF_028023285.1 Balaenoptera ricei | reverse complement strand
TACACTCAACATACACTGAGTGACTGGGAAAGTTTTCCGGGCCTGGAAGTTTCTTAGCAGCCTAGTGGAGCCTGCCGGTGCTCAGTGTTCGTGCAGGGAATAGGGTGCCCAGCCGAGGTCCTTCGTTTCCTGAAAAGCTTACTAACGTTAAAGAAAGCAGACCTAAAGCTAATGCCTCAAGGACTCTGCTCCAAGCTTCCACTTCGTCAGGGCTATTCAAGGCTTTACCTTGAGGAAAGGACTCACGTCAAGTTTCCTTTTAGCTCTAGAGCGTATCAGGAGGAGCTCCCACCCAGGATTTGAAATCATCCTGTTGATGTAGAGAAGACTCGTTCCTTTCCCAGAGCCCTGCCTGCAGTGACTAGAGAGCCGTCCTAAAACTGTTATTTAGGTAGCTTCAAGGCAGCATGAATGGAGCACTCAAAATGAGAAAGCAAGGCTTGTGCCATTAGGCCCCCGTTTCCAGCGAACACGCAGCCTACCTCCTTGTGATTTCTACCAAGTAAGTATACACTCTTGCTAAACACTGGTCCCTTCCTTGAATAAAGTTTATTTGGCACTGAGTTCTGCGTGTAGCCAACCGCCTCCACCAAGGAGCGCTCTTGCTAGGCTCTCGGGCTTAGTTTCTTCTAAAACCCTGCAGTGTAAGAGGAAGGACTGTGCTTTGGTTACAGCAGGAAGGCAAGCCGACACTCTCCTGTAAGGATGGGGTCTTAAGGTATGACTTTGTAGAAGGAATGCGAAGCAGTTTTTGTTTCTCAGTGCCGCTCAGCCTAGGGCAATGAGGCAGATGTGCATGACATGTAGGACGTGAGAGAACACAGTTCCTGGAGCTGTTGGAGTGCTGAGGAAATCTAGCTCTCCCAGGGAAGAGTGCAGTGTGTTGCCCTACACTCAGCATACACAGAGTGACTGGGAAAGTTTTCCGGGCCTGGAAGTTTCTTAGCAGCCTAGTGGAGCCTGCCGGTGCTCGGTGTTCGAGCAGGGAATAGGGTGCCCAGGAGAGGTCCTCCGTTTCCTGAAAAGCTTACTAACGTTAAAGAAAGCAGACCTAAAGCTAATGCCTCAAGGACTCTGCTCCAAGCTTCCACTTCGGCAGGGCTATTCAAGGCTTTACCTTGAGGAAAGGACTCACGTCAAGTTTCCTTTTAGCTCTAGAGTGTATCAGGAGGAGCTCCCACCCAGGCTATGAAAGCACCCTGTTGATGTAGAGAACACTCGTTCCTTTCCCAGAGCCCTGCCTGCAGTGACTAGAGACCCGTCCTAAACTGTGATTTAGGTAGCTTCAAGGCAGCATGAATGGAGCACTCAAAATGGGAAAGCAAGGCTTGTGCCATAAGGCCCCCGTTTCCAGCGAAAACGCAGCCTACCTCCTTGTGATTTCTACCAAGTAAGTATACACTCTTGCTACACACTGGTCCCTTCCTTGAATAAAGTTTATTTGGCACTGAGTTCTGCGTGTAGCCAACAGCCTCCCCCAAGGAGCGCTCTTGCTAGGCTCTCGGGCTTAGTTTCTTCTAAAACCCTGCAGTGTAAGAGGAAGAACTGTGCTTTGGTTACAGCAGGAAGGCAAGCCGACACTCTCCTGTAAGGATGGGGACTTAAGGTATGACTTTGTAGAAGGAATGCGAAGCAGTTTTGGTTTCTCAGTGCCGCTCAGCCTAGGGCAATGAGGCAGATTTGCATGACATGTAGGACGTGAGAGAACACAGTTCCTGGAGCTGTTGGAGTGCTGAGGAAATCTAGCTCTCCCAGGGAAGAGTGCAGTGTGTTGCCCTACACTCAGCATACACTGAGTGACTGGGAAAGTTTTCCGGGCCTGGAAGTTTCTTAGCAGCCTAGTGGAGCATGCCGGTGCTCGGTGTTCGAGCAGGGAATAGGGTGCCCAGGAGAGGTCCTCCGTTTCCTGAAACGCTTACTAACGTTAAAGAAAGCAGACCTAAAGCTAATGCCTCAAGGACTCTGCTCCAAGCTTCCACTTCGGCAGGGCTATTCAAGGCTTTACCTTGAGGAAAGGACTCACGTCAAGTTTCCTTTTAGCTCTAGAGTGTATCAGGAGGAGCTCCCACCCAGGCTATGAAAGCACCCTGTTGATGTAGAGAACACTCGTTCCTTTCCCAGAGCCCTGCCTGCAGTGACTAGAGACCCGTCCTAAACTGTGATTTAGGTAGCTTCAAGGCAGCATGAATGGAGCACTCAAAATGGGAAAGCAAGGCTTGTGCCATAAGGCCCCCGTTTCCAGCGAAAACGCAGCCTACCTCCTTGTGATTTCTACCAAGTAAGTATACACTCTTGCTACACACTGGTCCCTTCCTTGAATAAAGTTTATTTGGCACTAAGTTCTGCGTGTAGCCAACCGCCTCCCCCAAGGAGCGCTCTTGCTAGGCTCTCGGGCTTAGTTTCTTCTAAAACCCTGCAGTGTAAGAGGAAGAACTGTGCTTTGGTTACAGCAGGAAGGCAAGCCGACACTCTCCTGTAAGGATGGGGTCTTAAGGTATGACTTTGTAGAAGGAATGCGAAGCAGTTTTGGTTTCTCAGTGCCGCTCAGCCTAGGGCAATGAGGCAGATTTGCATGACATGTAGGACGTAAGAGAACACAGTTCCTGGAGCTGTTGGAGTGCTGAGGAAATCTAGCTCTCCCAGGGAAGAGGGCAGTGTGTTGCCCTACACTCAACATACATTGAGTGACTGGGAAAGTTTTCCGGGCCTGGAAGTTTCTTAGCAGCCTAGTGGAGCCTGCCGGTGCTCGGTGTTCGTGCAGGGAATAGGGTGGCCAGGCGAGGTCCTCCGTTTCCAGAAATGCTTACTAACGTTAAAGAAAGCAGACCTAAAGCTAATGTCTCAAGGACTCTCCTCCAAGCTTCCACTTCGGCAGGGCTATTCAAGGCTTTACCTTGAGGAAAGGACTCACGTCAAGTTTCCTTTTAGCTCTAGAGCGTATCAGGAGGAGCTCCCACCCAGGTTTTGAAATCATCCTGTTGATATAGAGAAAACTCGTTCCTTTCCCAGAGCCCTGCCTGCAGTGACTAGAGAGCCGTCCTAAAACTGTTATTTAGGTAGCTTCAAGGCAGCATGAATGGAGCACTCAAAATGAGAAAGCAAGGCTTGTGCCTTTAGGCTCCCGTTTCCAGCGAACACGCAGCCTACCTCCTTGTGATTTCTACCAAGTAAGTATACACTCTTGCTAAACACTGGTCCCTTCCTTGAATAAAGTTTATTTGGCACGGAGTTCTGCGTGTAGCCAACCGCCTCCCGCAAGGAGCGCTCTTGCTAGGCTATCGGGCTTAGCTTCTTCTAAAACCCTGCAGTGTAAGAGGAAGGACTGTGCTTTGGTTACAGCAGGAACGCAAGCCGACTTTCTCCTGTAAGGATGGGGTCTTAAGGTATGACTTTGTAGAAGGAATGCGAAGCAGTTTTGGTTTCTCAGTGCCGCTCAGCCTAGGGCAATGAGGCAGATGTGTATGACATGTAGGGCGTGAGAGAACACAGTTCCTGGAGCTGTTGGAGTGCTGAGAAAATCTAGCTCTCCCAGGGAAGAGTGCAGTGTGTTGCCCTACACTCAGCATACACAGAGTGACTGGGAAAGGTTTCTGGGCCTGGAAGTTTCTTAACAGCCTAGTGGAGCCTGCCGGTGCTCGGTATTCGTGCAGGGAATAGGGTGCCCAGGCGAGGTCCTCCGTTTCCTGAAACGCTTACTAACGTTAAAGAAAGCAGACCTAAAGCTAATGCCTCAAGGACTCTGCTCCAAGCTTCCACTTCGGCAGGGCTATTCAAGGCTTTACCTTGAGGAAAGGACTCACGTCAAGTTTCCTTTTAGCTCTAGAGTGTATCAGGAGGAGCTCCCACCCAGGCTATGAAAGCACCCTGTTGATGTAGAGAACACTCGTTCCTTTCCCAGAGCCCTGCCTGCAGTGACTAGAGAGCCGTCCTAAACTGTGATTTAGGTAGCTTCAAGGCAGCATGAATGGAGCACTCAAAATGGGAAAGCAAGGCTTGTGCCATAAGGCCCCCGTTTCCAGCGAAAACGCAGCCTACCTCCTTGTGATTACTACCAAGTAAGTATACACTCTTGCTAAACACTGGTCCCTTTCTTGAATAAAGTTTATTTGGCACTGAGTTCTGCGTGTAGCCAACCGCCTCCCCCAAGGAGCGCTCTTGCTAGGCTCTCGGGCTTAGTTTCTTCTAAAACCCTGCAGTGTAAGAGGAAGAATTGTGCTTTGGTTACAGCAGGAAGGCAAGCCGACACTCTCCTGTAAGGATGGGGTCTTAAGGTATGACTTTGTAGAAGGAATGCGAAGCAGTTTTGGTTTCTCAGTGCCGCTCAGCCTAGGGCAATGAGGCAGATGTGCATGACATGTAGGACGTGAGAGAACACAGTTCCTGGAGCTGTTGGAGTGCTGAGGAAATCTAGCTCTCCCAGGGAAGAGTGCAGTGTGTTGCCCTACACTCAGCATACACAGAGTGACTGGGAAAGTTTTCCGGGCCTGGAAGTTTCTTAGCAGCCTAGTGGAGCCTGCCGGTGCTCGGTGTTCGAGCAGGGAACAGGGTGCCCAGGAGAGGTCCTCCGTTTCCTGAAAAGCTTACTAAAGTTAAAGAAAGCAGACCTAAAGCTAATGCCTCAAGGACTCTGCTCCAAGCTTCCACTTCGGCAGGGCTATTCAAGGCTTTACCTTGAGGAAAGGACTCACGTCAAGTTTCCTTTTAGCTCTAGAGTGTATCAGGAGGAGCTCCCACCCAGGCTATGAAAGCACCCTGTTGATGTAGAGAACACTCGTTCCTTTCCCAGAGCCCTGCCTGCAGTGACTAGAGACCCGTCCTAAACTGTGATTTAGGTAGCTTCAAGGCAGCATGAATGGAGCACTCAAAATGGGAAAGCAAGGCTTGTGCCATAAGGCCCCCGTTTCCAGCGAAAACGCAGCCTACATCCTTGTGATTTCTACCAAGTAAGTATACACTCTTGCTACACACTGGTCCCTTCCTTGAATAAAGTTTATTTGGCACTGAGTTCTGCGTGTAGCCAACCGCCTCCCCCAAGGAGCGCTCTTGCTAGGCTCTCGGGCTTAGTTTCTTCTAAAACCCTGCAGTGTAAGAGGAAGAACTGTGCTTTGGTTACAGCAGGAAGGCAAGCCGACACTCTCCTGTAAGGATGGGGACTTAAGGTATGACTTTGTAGAAGGAATGCGAAGCAGTTTTGGTTTCTCAGTGCCGCTCAGCCTAGGGCAATGAGGCAGATATGCATGACATGTAGGACGTGAGAGAACACAGTTCCTGGAGCTGTTGGAGTGCTGAGGAAATCTAGCTCTCCCAGGGAAGAGTGCAGTGTGTTGCCCTACACTCAGCATACACTGAGTGACTGGGAAAGTTTTCCGGGCCTGGAAGTTTCTTAGCAGCCTAGTGGAGCATGCCGGTGCTCGGTGTTCGAGCAGGGAATAGGGTGCCCAGGCGAGGTCCTCCGTTTCCTGAAACGCTTACTAACGTTAAAGAAAGCAGACCTAAAGCTAATGCCTCAAGGACTCTGCTCCAAGCTTCCACTTCGGCAGGGCTATTCAAGGCTTTACCTTGAGGAAAGGACTCACGTCAAGTTTCCTTTTAGCTCTAGAGTGTATCAGGAGGAGCTCCCACCCAGGCTATGAAAGCACCCTGTTGATGTAGAGAACACTCGTTCCTTTCCCAGAGCCCTGCCTGCAGTGACTAGAGACCCGTCCTAAACTGTGATTTAGGTAGCTTCAAGGCAGCATGAATGGAGCACTCAAAATGGGAAAGCAAGGCTTGTGCCATAAGGCCCCCGTTTCCAGCGAAAACGCAGCCTACCTCCTTGTGATTTCTACCAAGTAAGTATACACTCTTGCTACACACTGGTCCCTTCCTTGAATAAAGTTTATTTGGCACTAAGTTCTGCGTGTAGCCAACCGCCTCCCCCAAGGAGCGCTCTTGCTAGGCTCTCGGGCTTAGTTTCTTCTAAAACCCTGCAGTGTAAGAGGAAGAACTGTGCTTTGGTTACAGCAGGAAGGCAGGCCGACACTCTCCTGTAAGGATGGGGTCTTAAGGTATGACTTTGTAGAAGGAATGCGAAGCAGTTTTGGTTTCTCAGTGCCGCTCAGCCTAGGGCAATGAGGCAGATTTGCATGACATGTAGGACGTGAGAGAACACAGTTCCTGGAGCTGTTGGAGTGCTGAGGAAATCTAGCTCTCCCAGGGAAGAGTGCAGTGTGTTGCCCTACACTCAGCATACAATGAGTGACTGGGAATGTTTTCCGGGCCTGGAAGTTTCTTAGCAGCCTAGTGGAGCCTGCCGGTGCTCGGTGTTCGAGCAGGGAATAGGGTGCCCAGGAGAGGTCCTCCGTTTCCTGAAACGCTTACTAACGTTAAAGAAAGCAGACCTAAAGCTAATGCCTCAAGGACTCTGCTCCAAGCTTCCACTTCGGCAGGGCTATTCAAGGCTTTACCTTGAGGAAAGGACTCACGTCAAGTTTCCTTTTAGCTCTAGAGTGTATCAGGAGGAGCTCCCACCCAGGCTATGAAAGCACCCTGTTGCTGTAGAGAACACTCGTTCCTTTCCCAGAGCCCTGCCTGCAGTGACTAGAGACCCGTCCTAAACTGTGATTTAGGTAGCTTCAAGGCAGCATGAATGGAGCACTCAAAATGGGAAAACAAGGCTGGTGCCATAAGGCCCCCGGTTCCAGCGAACACGCAGCCTACCTCCTTGTGATTTCTACCAAGTAAGTATACACTCTTGCTACACACTGGTCCCTTCCTTGAATAAAGTTTATTTGGCACGGAGTTCTGCGTGTAGCCAACCGCCTCCCCCAAGGAACGCTCTTGCTAGGCTCTCGGGCTTAGTTTCTTCTAAAACCCTGCAGTGTAAGAGGAAGAACTGTGCTTTGGTTACAGCAGGAACGCAAGCCGACTTTCTCCTGTAAGGATGGGGTCGTAAAGTATGACTTTGTGGAAGGAATGCGAAGCAGTTTTTGTTTCTCAGTGCCGCTCAGCCTAGGGCAATGAGGCAGATTTGCATGACATGTAGGACATAAGAGAACACAGTTCCTGGAGCTGTTGGAGTGCTGAGGAAATCTAGCTCTCCCAGGGAAGAGGGCAGTGTGTTGCCCTACACTCAACATACATTGAGTGACTGGGAAAGTTTTCCGGGCCTGGAAGTTTCTTAGCAGCCTAGTGGAGCCTGCCGGTGCTCGGTGTTCGTGCAGGGAATAGGGTGGCCAGGCGAGGTCCTCCGTTTCCAGAAATGCTTACTAACGTTAAAGAAAGCAGACCTAAAGCTAATGTCTCAAGGACTCTCCTCCAAGCTTCCACTTCGGCAGGGCTATTCAAGGCTTTACCTTGAGGAAAGGACTCACGTCAAGTTTCCTTTTAGCTCTAGAGCGTATCAGGAGGAGCTCCCACCCAGGTTTTGAAATCATCCTGTTGATATAGAGAAAACTCGTTCCTTTCCCAGAGCCCTGCCTGCAGTGACTAGAGAGCCGTCCTAAAACTGTTATTTAGGTAGCTTCAAGGCAGCATGAATGGAGCACTCAAAATGAGAAAGCAAGGCTTGTGCCTTTAGGCTCCCGTTTCCAGCGAACACGCAGCCTACCTCCTTGTGATTTCTACCAAGTAAGTATACACTCTTGCTAAACACTGGTCCCTTCCTTGAATAAAGTTTATTTGGCACGGAGTTCTGCGTGTAGCCAACCGCCTCCCGCAAGGAGCGCTCTTGCTAGGCTATCGGGCTTAGCTTCTTCTAAAACCCTGCAGTGTAAGAGGAAGGACTGTGCTTTGGTTACAGCAGGAACGCAAGCCGACTTTCTCCTGTAAGGATGGGGTCTTAAGGTATGACTTTGTAGAAGGAATGCGAAGCAGTTTTGGTTTCTCAGTGCCGCTCAGCCTAGGGCAATGAGGCAGATGTGTATGACATGTAGGACGTGAGAGAACACAGTTCCTGGAGCTGTTGGAGTGCTGAGGAAATCTAGCTCTCCCAGGGAAGAGTGCAGTGTGTTGCCCTACACTCAGCATACACAGAGTGACTGGGAAAGGTTTCTGGGCCTGGAAGTTTCTTAACAGCCTAGTGGAGCCTGCCGGTGCTCGGTATTCGTGCAGGGAATAGGGTGCCCAGGCGAGGTCCTCCGTTTCCTGAAAAGCTTACTAACGTTAAAGAAAGCAGACCTAAAGCTAATGCCTCAAGGACTCTGCTCCAAGCTTCCACTTCGGCAGGGCTATTCAAGGCTTTACCTTGAGGAAAGGACTCACGTCAAGTTTCCTTTTAGCTCTAGAGTGTATCAGGAGGAGCTCCCACCCAGGCTATGAAAGCACCCTGTTGATGTAGAGAACACTCGTTCCTTTCCCAGAGCCCTGCCTGCAGTGCCTAGAGACCCGTCCTAAAACTGTGATTTAGGTAGCTTCAAGGCAGCATGAATGGAGCACTCAAAATGGGAAAACAAGGCTTGTGCCATAAGGCCCCCGGTTCCAGCGAACACGCAGCCTACCTCCTTGTGATTTCTACCAAGTAAGTATACACTCTTGCTACACACTGGTCCCTTCCTTGAATGAAGTTTATTTGGCACTGAGTTCTGCGTGTAGCCAACCGCCTCCCCCAAGGAACGCTCTTGCTAGGCTCTCGGGCTTAGTTTCTTCTAAAACCCTGCAGTGTAAGAGGAAGAACTGTTCTTTGGTTACAGCAGGAACGCAAGCCGACTTTCTCCTGTAAGGATGGGGTCGTAAAGTATGACTTTGTGGAAGGAATGCGAAGCAGTTTTTGTTTCTCAGTGCCGCTCAGCCTAGGGCAATGAGGCAGATTTGCATGACATGTAGGACGTAAGAGAACACAGTTCCTGGAGCTGTTGGAGTGCTGAGGAAATCTAGCTCTCCCAGGGAAGAGGGCAGTGTGTTGCCCTACACTCAACATACATTGAGTGACTGGGAAAGTTTTCCGGGCCTGGAAGTTTCTTAGCAGCCTAGTGGAGCCTGCCGGTGCTCGGTGTTCGTGCAGGGAATAGGGTGGCCAGGCGAGGTCCTCCGTTTCCAGAAATGCTTACTAACGTTAAAGAAAGCAGACCTAAAGCTAATGCCTCAAGGACTCTCCTCCAAGCTTCCACTTCGGCAGGGCTATTCAAGGCTTTACCTTGAGGAAAGGACTCACGTCAAGTTTCCTTTTAGCTCTAGAGCGTATCAGGAGGAGCTCCCACCCAGGTTTTGAAATCATCCTGTTGATGTAGAGAAGACTCGTTCCTTTCCCAGAGCCCTGCCTGCAGTGACTAGAGAGCCGTCCTAAAACTGTTATTTAGGTAGCTTCAAGGCAGCATGAATGGAGCACTCAAAATGGGAAAGCAAGGCTTGTGCCATAAGGCCCCCGTTTCCAGCGAAAACGCAGCCTACCTCCTTGTGATTTCTACCAAGTAAGTATACACTCTTGCTACACACTGGTCCCTTCCTTGAATAAAGTTTATTTGGCACTGAGTTCTGCGTGTAGCCAACCGCCTCCCCCAAGGAGCGCTCTTGCTAGGCTATCGGGCTTAGTTTCTTCTAAAACCCTGCAGTGTAAGAGGAAGGACTGTGCTTTGGTTACAGCAGGAACGCAAGCCGACATTCTCCTGTAAGGATGGGATCTTAAGGTATGACTTTGTAGAAGGAATGCGAAGCAGTTTTGGTTTCTCAGTGCCGCTCAGCTTAGGGCAATGAGGCAGATGTGTATGACAGGTAGGACGTGAGAGAACACAGTTCCTGGAGCTGTTGGAGTGCTGAGGAAATCTAGCTCTCCCAGGGAAGAGTGCAGTGTGTTGCCCTACACTCAGCATACACAGAGCGACTGGGAATGTTTTCCGGGCCTGGAAGTTTCTTAGCAGCCTAGTGGAGCCTGCCGGTGCTCGGTATTCGTGCAGGGAATAGGGTGCCCAGGCGAGGTCCTCCGTTTCCTGAAAAGCTTACTAACGTTAAAGAAAGCAGACCTAAAGCTAATGCCTCAAGGACTCTGCTCCAAGCTTCCACTTCGGCAGGGCTATTCAAGGCTTTACCTTGAGGAAAGGACTCACGTCAAGTTTCCTTTTAGCTCTAGAGTGTATCAGGAGGAGCTCCCACCCAGGCTATGAAAGCACCCTGTTGATGTAGAGAAGACTCGTTCCTTTCCCAGAGCCCTGCCTGCAGTGCCTAGAGACCCGTCCTAAAACTGTGATTTAGGTAGCTTCAAGGCAGCATGAATGGAGCACTCAAAATGGGAAAACAAGGCTTGTGCCATAAGGCCCCCGGTTCCAGCGAACACGCAGCCTACTTCCTTGTGATTTCTACCAAGTAAGTATACACTCTTGCTACACACTGGTCCCTTCCTTGAATAAAGTTTATTTGGCACTGAGTTCTGCGTGTAGCCAACTGCCTCCCCCAAGGAACGCTCTTGCTAGGCTATCGGGCTTAGTTTCTTCTAAAACCCTGCAGTGTAAGAGGAAGAACTGTGCTTTGGTTACAGCAGGAACGCAAGCCGACTTTCTCCTGTAAGGATGGGGTCGAAAAGTATGACTTTGTGGAAGGAATGCGAAGCAGTTTTTGTTTCTCAGTGCCGCTCAGCCTAGGGCAATGAGGCAGATTTGCATGACATGTAGGACGTGAGAGAACACAGTTCCTGGAGCTGTTGGAGTGCTGAGGAAATCTAGCTCTCCCAGGGAAGAGTGCAGTGTGTTGCCCTACACTCAACATACACTGAGTGACTGGGAAAGTTTTCCGGGCCTGGAAGTTTCTTAGCAGCCTAGTGGAGCCTGCCGGTGCTCAGTGTTCGTGCAGGGAATAGGGTGCCCAGCCGAGGTCCTTCGTTTCCTGAAAAGCTTACTAACGTTAAAGAAAGCAGACCTAAAGCTAATGCCTCAAGGACTCTGCTCCAAGCTTCCACTTCGTCAGGGCTATTCAAGGCTTTACCTTGAGGAAAGGACTCACGTCAAGTTTCCTTTTAGCTCTAGAGCGTATCAGGAGGAGCTCCCACCCAGGTTTTGAAATCATCCTGTTGATGTAGAGAAGACTCGTTCCTTTCCCAGAGCCCTGCCTGCAGTGACTAGAGAGCCGTCCTAAAAATGTTATTTAGGTAGCTTCAAGGCAGCATGAATGGAGCACTCAAAATGAGAAAGCAAGGCTTGTGCCATTAGGCCCCCGTTTCCAGCGAACACGCAGCCTACCTCCTTGTGATTTCTACCAAGTAAGTATACACTCTTGCTAAACACTGGTCCCTTCCTTGAATAAAGTTTATTTGGCACTGAGTTCTGCGTGTAGCCAACCGCCTCCACCAAGGAGCGCTCTTGCTAGGCTCTCGGGCTTAGTTTCTTCTAAAACCCTGCAGTGTAAGAGGAAGGACTGTGCTTTGGTTACAGCAGGAAGGCAAGCCGACACTCTCCTGTAAGGATGGGGTCTTAAGGTATGACTTTGTAGAAGGAATGCGAAGCAGTTTTTGTTTCTCAGTGCCGCTCAGCCTAGGGCAATGAGGCAGATGTGCATGACATGTAGGACGTGAGAGAACACAGTTCCTGGAGCTGTTGGAGTGCTGAGGAAATCTAGCTCTCCCAGGGAAGAGTGCAGTGTGTTGCCCTACACTCAGCATACACAGAGTGACTGGGAAAGTTTTCCGGGCCTGGAAGTTTCTTAGCAGCCTAGTGGAGCCTGCCGGTGCTCGGTGTTCGAGCAGGGAATAGGGTGCCCAGGAGAGGTCCTCCGTTTCCTGAAAAGCTTACTAACGTTAAAGAAAGCAGACCTAAAGCTAATGCCTCAAGGACTCTGCTCCAAGCTTCCACTTCGGCAGGGCTATTCAAGGCTTTACCTTGAGGAAAGGACTCACGTCAAGTTTCCTTTTAGCTCTAGAGTGTATCAGGAGGAGCTCCCACCCAGGCTATGAAAGCACCCTGTTGATGTAGAGAACACTCGTTCCTTTCCCAGAGCCCTGCCTGCAGTGACTAGAGACCCGTCCTAAACTGTGATTTAGGTAGCTTCAAGGCAGCATGAATGGAGCACTCAAAATGGGAAAGCAAGGCTTGTGCCATAAGGCCCCCGTTTCCAGCGAAAACGCAGCCTACCTCCTTGTGATTTCTACCAAGTAAGTATACACTCTTGCTACACACTGGTCCCTTCCTTGAATAAAGTTTATTTGGCACTGAGTTCTGCGTGTAGCCAACCGCCTCCCCCAAGGAGCGCTCTTGCTAGGCTCTCGGGCTTAGTTTCTTCTAAAACCCTGCAGTGTAAGAGGAAGAACTGTGCTTTGGTTACAGCAGGAAGGAAAGCCGACACTCTCCTGTAATGATGGGGTCTTAAGGTATGACTTTGTAGAAGGAATGCGAAGCAGTTTTGGTTTCTCAGTGCCGCTCAGCCTAGGGCAATGAGACAGATGTGCATGACATGTAGGACTTGAGAGAACACAGTTCCTGGAGCTGTTGGAGTGCTGAGGAAATCTAGCTCTCCCAGGGAAGAGTGCAGTGTGTTGCCCTACACTCAGCATACACAGAGTGACTGGGAATGTTTTCCGGGCCTGGAAGTTTCTTAGCAGCCTAGTGGAGCCTGCCGGTGCTCGATGTTCGTGCAGGGAATAGGGTGGCCAGGCGAGGTCCTCCGTTTCCAGAAATGCTTACTAACGTTAAAGAAAGCAGACCTAAAGCTAATGCCTCAAGGACTCTCCTCCAAGCTTCCACTTCGGCAGGGCTATTCAAGGCTTTACCTTGAGGAAAGGACTCACGTCAAGTTTCCTTTTAGCTCTAGAGCGTATCAGGAGGAGCTCCCACCCAGGTTTTGAAATCATCCTGTTGATGTAGAGAAGACTCGTTCCTTTCCCAGAGCCCTGCCTGCAGTGACTAGAGAGCCGTCCTAAAACTGTTATTTAGGTAGCTTCAAGGCAGCATGAATGGAGCACTCAAAATGAGAAAGCAAGTCTTGTGCCTTTAGGCTCCCGTTTCCAGCGAACACGCAGCCTACCTCCTTGTGATTTCTACCAAGTAAGTATACACTCTTGCTAAACAGTGGTCCCTTCCTTGAATAAAGTTTATTTGGCACGGAGTTCTGCGTGTAGCCAACCGCCTCCCGCAAGGAGCGCTCTTGCTAGGCTATCGGGCTTAGCTTCTTCTAAAACCCTGCAGTGTAAGAGGAAGGACTGTGCTTTGGTTACAGCAGGAACGCAAGCCGACTTTCTCCTGTAAGGATGGGGTCTTAAGGTATGACTTTGTAGAAGGAATGCGAAGCAGTTTTGGTTTCTCAGTGCCGCTCAGCCTAGGGCAATGAGGCAGATGTGTATGACATGTAGGACGTGAGAGAACACAGTTCCTGGAGCTGTTGGAGTGCTGAGGAAATCTAGCTCTCCCAGGGAAGAGTGCAGTGTGTTGCCCTACACTCAACATACACTGAGTGACTGGGAAAGGATTCTGGGCCTGGAAGTTTCTTAGCAGCCTAGTGGAGCCTGCCGGTGCTCGGTATTCGTGCAGGGAATAGGGTGCCCAGGCGAGGTCCTCCGTTTCCTGAAAAGCTTACTAACGTTAAAGAAAGCAGACCTAAAGCTAATGCCTCAAGGACTCTGCTCCAAGCTTCCACTTCGGCAGGGCTATTCAAGGCTTTACCTTGAGGAAAGGACTCACGTCAAGTTTCCTTTTAGCTCTAGAGTGTATCAGGAGGAGCTCCCACCCAGGCTATGAAAGCACCCTGTTGATGTAGAGAAGACTCGATCCTTTCCCAGAGCCCTGCCTGCAGTGCCTAGAGACCCGTCCTAAAACTGTGATTTAGGTAGCTTCAAGGCAGCATGAATGGAGCACTCAAAATGGGAAAACAAGGCTTGTGCCATAAGGCCCCCGGTTCCAGCGAACACGCAGCCTACTTCCTTGTGATTTCTACCAAGTAAGTATACACTCTTGCTACACACTGGTCCCTTCCTTGAATAAAGTTTATTTGGCACTGAGTTCTGCGTGTAGCCAACCGCCTCCCCCAAGGAACGCTCTTGCTAGGCTATCGGGCTTAGTTTCTTCTAAAACCCTGCAGTGTAAGAGGAAGAACTGTGCTTTGGTTACAGCAGGAACGCAAGCCGACTTTCTCCTGTAAGGATGGGGTCGTAAAGTATGACTTTGTGGAAGGAATGCGAAGCAGTTTTTGTTTCTCAGTGCCGCTCAGCCTAGGGCAATGAGGCAGATTTGCATGACATGTAGGACGTGAGAGAACACAGTTCCTGGAGCTGTTGGAGTGCTGAGGAAATCTAGCTCTCCCAGGGAAGAGTGCAGTGTGTTGCCCTACACTCAACATACACTGAGTGACTGGGAAAGTTTTCCGGGCCTGGAAGTTTCTTAGCAGCCTAGTGGAGCCTGCCGGTGCTCAGTGTTCGTGCAGGGAATAGGGTGCCCAGCCGAGGTCCTTCGTTTCCTGAAAAGCTTACTAACGTTAAAGAAAGCAGACCTAAAGCTAATGCCTCAAGGACTCTGCTCCAAGCTTCCACTTCGTCAGGGCTATTCAAGGCTTTACCTTGAGGAAAGGACTCACGTCAAGTTTCCTTTTAGCTCTAGAGCGTATCAGGAGGAGCTCCCACCCAGGATTTGAAATCATCCTGTTGATGTAGAGAAGACTCGTTCCTTTCCCAGAGCCCTGCCTGCAGTGACTAGAGAGCCGTCCTAAAACTGTTATTTAGGTAGCTTCAAGGCAGCATGAATGGAGCACTCAAAATGAGAAAGCAAGGCTTGTGCCATTAGGCCCCCGTTTCCAGCGAACACGCAGCCTACCTCCTTGTGATTTCTACCAAGTAAGTATACACTCTTGCTAAACACTGGTCCCTTCCTTGAATAAAGTTTATTTGGCACTGAGTTCTGCGTGTAGCCAACCGCCTCCACCAAGGAGCGCTCTTGCTAGGCTCTCGGGCTTAGTTTCTTCTAAAACCCTGCAGTGTAAGAGGAAGGACTGTGCTTTGGTTACAGCAGGAAGGCAAGCCGACACTCTCCTGTAAGGATGGGGTCTTAAGGTATGACTTTGTAGAAGGAATGCGAAGCAGTTTTTGTTTCTCAGTGCCGCTCAGCCTAGGGCAATGAGGCAGATGTGCATGACATGTAGGACGTGAGAGAACACAGTTCCTGGAGCTGTTGGAGTGCTGAGGAAATCTAGCTCTCCCAGGGAAGAGTGCAGTGTGTTGCCCTACACTCAGCATACACAGAGTGACTGGGAAAGTTTTCCGGGCCTGGAAGTTTCTTAGCAGCCTAGTGGAGCCTGCCGGTGCTCGGTGTTCGAGCAGGGAATAGGGTGCCCAGGAGAGGTCCTCCGTTTCCTGAAAAGCTTACTAACGTTAAAGAAAGCAGACCTAAAGCTAATGCCTCAAGGACTCTGCTCCAAGCTTCCACTTCGGCAGGGCTATTCAAGGCTTTACCTTGAGGAAAGGACTCACGTCAAGTTTCCTTTTAGCTCTAGAGTGTATCAGGAGGAGCTCCCACCCAGGCTATGAAAGCACCCTGTTGATGTAGAGAACACTCGTTCCTTTCCCAGAGCCCTGCCTGCAGTGACTAGAGACCCGTCCTAAACTGTGATTTAGGTAGCTTCAAGGCAGCATGAATGGAGCACTCAAAATGGGAAAGCAAGGCTTGTGCCATAAGGCCCCCGTTTCCAGCGAAAACGCAGCCTACCTCCTTGTGATTTCTACCAAGTAAGTATACACTCTTGCTACACACTGGTCCCTTCCTTGAATAAAGTTTATTTGGCACTGAGTTCTGCGTGTAGCCAACCGCCTCCCCCAAGGAGCGCTCTTGCTAGGCTCTCGGGCTTAGTTTCTTCTAAAACCCTGCAGTGTAAGAGGAAGAACTGTGCTTTGGTTACAGCAGGAAGGCAAGCCGACACTCTCCTGTAAGGATGGGGTCTTAAGGTATGACTTTGTAGAAGGAATGCGAAGCAGTTTTGGTTTCTCAGTGCCGCTCAGCCTAGGGCAATGAGGCAGATTTGCATGACATGTAGGACGTAAGAGAACACAGTTCCTGGAGCTGTTGGAGTGCTGAGGAAATCTAGCTCTCCCAGGGAAGAGGGCAGTGTGTTGCCCTACACTCAACATACATTGAGTGACTGGGAAAGTTTTCCGGGCCTGGAAGTTTCTTAGCAGCCTAGTGGAGCCTGCCGGTGCTCGGTGTTCGTGCAGGGAATAGGGTGGCCAGGCGAGGTCCTCCGTTTCCAGAAATGCTTACTAACGTTAAAGAAAGCAGACCTAAAGCTAATGTCTCAAGGACTCTCCTCCAAGCTTCCACTTCGGCAGGGCTATTCAAGGCTTTACCTTGAGGAAAGGACTCACGTCAAGTTTCCTTTTAGCTCTAGAGCGTATCAGGAGGAGCTCCCACCCAGGTTTTGAAATCATCCTGTTGATATAGAGAAAACTCGTTCCTTTCCCAGAGCCCTGCCTGCAGTGACTAGAGAGCCGTCCTAAAACTGTTATTTAGGTAGCTTCAAGGCAGCATGAATGGAGCACTCAAAATGAGAAAGCAAGGCTTGTGCCTTTAGGCTCCCGTTTCCAGCGAACACGCAGCCTACCTCCTTGTGATTTCTACCAAGTAAGTATACACTCTTGCTAAACACTGGTCCCTTCCTTGAATAAAGTTTATTTGGCACGGAGTTCTGCGTGTAGCCAACCGCCTCCCGCAAGGAGCGCTCTTGCTAGGCTATCGGGCTTAGCTTCTTCTAAAACCCTGCAGTGTAAGAGGAAGGACTGTGCTTTGGTTACAGCAGGAACGCAAGCCGACTTTCTCCTGTAAGGATGGGGTCTTAAGGTATGACTTTGTAGAAGGAATGCGAAGCAGTTTTGGTTTCTCAGTGCCGCTCAGCCTAGGGCAATGAGGCAGATGTGTATGACATGTAGGACGTGAGAGAACACAGTTCCTGGAGCTGTTGGAGTGCTGAGAAAATCTAGCTCTCCCAGGGAAGAGTGCAGTGTGTTGCCCTACACTCAGCATACACAGAGTGACTGGGAAAGGTTTCTGGGCCTGGAAGTTTCTTAACAGCCTAGTGGAGCCTGCCGGTGCTCGGTATTCGTGCAGGGAATAGGGTGCCCAGGCGAGGTCCTCCGTTTCCTGAAACGCTTACTAACGTTAAAGAAAGCAGACCTAAAGCTAATGCCTCAAGGACTCTGCTCCAAGCTTCCACTTCGGCAGGGCTATTCAAGGCTTTACCTTGAGGAAAGGACTCACGTCAAGTTTCCTTTTAGCTCTAGAGTGTATCAGGAGGAGCTCCCACCCAGGCTATGAAAGCACCCTGTTGATGTAGAGAACACTCGTTCCTTTCCCAGAGCCCTGCCTGCAGTGACTAGAGAGCCGTCCTAAACTGTGATTTAGGTAGCTTCAAGGCAGCATGAATGGAGCACTCAAAATGGGAAAGCAAGGCTTGTGCCATAAGGCCCCCGTTTCCAGCGAAAACGCAGCCTACCTCCTTGTGATTACTACCAAGTAAGTATACACTCTTGCTAAACACTGGTCCCTTTCTTGAATAAAGTTTATTTGGCACTGAGTTCTGCGTGTAGCCAACCGCCTCCCCCAAGGAGCGCTCTTGCTAGGCTCTCGGGCTTAGTTTCTTCTAAAACCCTGCAGTGTAAGAGGAAGAATTGTGCTTTGGTTACAGCAGGAAGGCAAGCCGACACTCTCCTGTAAGGATGGGGTCTTAAGGTATGACTTTGTAGAAGGAATGCGAAGCAGTTTTGGTTTCTCAGTGCCGCTCAGCCTAGGGCAATGAGGCAGATGTGCATGACATGTAGGACGTGAGAGAACACAGTTCCTGGAGCTGTTGGAGTGCTGAGGAAATCTAGCTCTCCCAGGGAAGAGTGCAGTGTGTTGCCCTACACTCAGCATACACAGAGTGACTGGGAAAGTTTTCCGGGCCTGGAAGTTTCTTAGCAGCCTAGTGGAGCCTGCCGGTGCTCGGTGTTCGAGCAGGGAACAGGGTGCCCAGGAGAGGTCCTCCGTTTCCTGAAAAGCTTACTAAAGTTAAAGAAAGCAGACCTAAAGCTAATGCCTCAAGGACTCTGCTCCAAGCTTCCACTTCGGCAGGGCTATTCAAGGCTTTACCTTGAGGAAAGGACTCACGTCAAGTTTCCTTTTAGCTCTAGAGTGTATCAGGAGGAGCTCCCACCCAGGCTATGAAAGCACCCTGTTGATGTAGAGAACACTCGTTCCTTTCCCAGAGCCCTGCCTGCAGTGACTAGAGACCCGTCCTAAACTGTGATTTAGGTAGCTTCAAGGCAGCATGAATGGAGCACTCAAAATGGGAAAGCAAGGCTTGTGCCATAAGGCCCCCGTTTCCAGCGAAAACGCAGCCTACATCCTTGTGATTTCTACCAAGTAAGTATACACTCTTGCTACACACTGGTCCCTTCCTTGAATAAAGTTTATTTGGCACTGAGTTCTGCGTGTAGCCAACCGCCTCCCCCAAGGAGCGCTCTTGCTAGGCTCTCGGGCTTAGTTTCTTCTAAAACCCTGCAGTGTAAGAGGAAGAACTGTGCTTTGGTTACAGCAGGAAGGCAAGCCGACACTCTCCTGTAAGGATGGGGACTTAAGGTATGACTTTGTAGAAGGAATGCGAAGCAGTTTTGGTTTCTCAGTGCCGCTCAGCCTAGGGCAATGAGGCAGATATGCATGACATGTAGGACGTGAGAGAACACAGTTCCTGGAGCTGTTGGAGTGCTGAGGAAATCTAGCTCTCCCAGGGAAGAGTGCAGTGTGTTGCCCTACACTCAGCATACACTGAGTGACTGGGAAAGTTTTCCGGGCCTGGAAGTTTCTTAGCAGCCTAGTGGAGCATGCCGGTGCTCGGTGTTCGAGCAGGGAATAGGGTGCCCAGGCGAGGTCCTCCGTTTCCTGAAACGCTTACTAACGTTAAAGAAAGCAGACCTAAAGCTAATGCCTCAAGGACTCTGCTCCAAGCTTCCACTTCGGCAGGGCTATTCAAGGCTTTACCTTGAGGAAAGGACTCACGTCAAGTTTCCTTTTAGCTCTAGAGTGTATCAGGAGGAGCTCCCACCCAGGCTATGAAAGCACCCTGTTGATGTAGAGAACACTCGTTCCTTTCCCAGAGCCCTGCCTGCAGTGACTAGAGACCCGTCCTAAACTGTGATTTAGGTAGCTTCAAGGCAGCATGAATGGAGCACTCAAAATGGGAAAGCAAGGCTTGTGCCATAAGGCCCCCGTTTCCAGCGAAAACGCAGCCTACCTCCTTGTGATTTCTACCAAGTAAGTATACACTCTTGCTACACACTGGTCCCTTCCTTGAATAAAGTTTATTTGGCACTAAGTTCTGCGTGTAGCCAACCGCCTCCCCCAAGGAGCGCTCTTGCTAGGCTCTCGGGCTTAGTTTCTTCTAAAACCCTGCAGTGTAAGAGGAAGAACTGTGCTTTGGTTACAGCAGGAAGGCAGGCCGACACTCTCCTGTAAGGATGGGGTCTTAAGGTATGACTTTGTAGAAGGAATGCGAAGCAGTTTTGGTTTCTCAGTGCCGCTCAGCCTAGGGCAATGAGGCAGATTTGCATGACATGTAGGACGTGAGAGAACACAGTTCCTGGAGCTGTTGGAGTGCTGAGGAAATCTAGCTCTCCCAGGGAAGAGTGCAGTGTGTTGCCCTACACTCAGCATACAATGAGTGACTGGGAATGTTTTCCGGGCCTGGAAGTTTCTTAGCAGCCTAGTGGAGCCTGCCGGTGCTCGGTGTTCGAGCAGGGAATAGGGTGCCCAGGAGAGGTCCTCCGTTTCCTGAAACGCTTACTAACGTTAAAGAAAGCAGACCTAAAGCTAATGCCTCAAGGACTCTGCTCCAAGCTTCCACTTCGGCAGGGCTATTCAAGGCTTTACCTTGAGGAAAGGACTCACGTCAAGTTTCCTTTTAGCTCTAGAGTGTATCAGGAGGAGCTCCCACCCAGGCTATGAAAGCACCCTGTTGATGTAGAGAACACTCGTTCCTTTCCCAGAGCCCTGCCTGCAGTGACTAGAGACCCGTCCTAAACTGTGATTTAGGTAGCTTCAAGGCAGCATGAATGGAGCACTCAAAATGGGAAAACAAGGCTGGTGCCATAAGGCCCCCGGTTCCAGCGAACACGCAGCCTACCTCCTTGTGATTTCTACCAAGTAAGTATACACTCTTGCTACACACTGGTCCCTTCCTTGAATAAAGTTTATTTGGCACGGAGTTCTGCGTGTAGCCAACCGCCTCCCCCAAGGAACGCTCTTGCTAGGCTCTCGGGCTTAGTTTCTTCTAAAACCCTGCAGTGTAAGAGGAAGAACTGTGCTTTGGTTACAGCAGGAACGCAAGCCGACTTTCTCCTGTAAGGATGGGGTCGTAAAGTATGACTTTGTGGAAGGAATGCGAAGCAGTTTTTGTTTCTCAGTGCCGCTCAGCCTAGGGCAATGAGGCAGATTTGCATGACATGTAGGACATAAGAGAACACAGTTCCTGGAGCTGTTGGAGTGCTGAGGAAATCTAGCTCTCCCAGGGAAGAGGGCAGTGTGTTGCCCTACACTCAACATACATTGAGTGACTGGGAAAGTTTTCCGGGCCTGGAAGTTTCTTAGCAGCCTAGTGGAGCCTGCCGGTGCTCGGTGTTCGTGCAGGGAATAGGGTGGCCAGGCGAGGTCCTCCGTTTCCAGAAATGCTTACTAACGTTAAAGAAAGCAGACCTAAAGCTAATGTCTCAAGGACTCTCCTCCAAGCTTCCACTTCGGCAGGGCTATTCAAGGCTTTACCTTGAGGAAAGGACTCACGTCAAGTTTCCTTTTAGCTCTAGAGCGTATCAGGAGGAGCTCCCACCCAGGTTTTGAAATCATCCTGTTGATATAGAGAAAACTCGTTCCTTTCCCAGAGCCCTGCCTGCAGTGACTAGAGAGCCGTCCTAAAACTGTTATTTAGGTAGCTTCAAGGCAGCATGAATGGAGCACTCAAAATGAGAAAGCAAGGCTTGTGCCTTTAGGCTCCCGTTTCCAGCGAACACGCAGCCTACCTCCTTGTGATTTCTACCAAGTAAGTATACACTCTTGCTAAACACTGGTCCCTTCCTTGAATAAAGTTTATTTGGCACGGAGTTCTGCGTGTAGCCAACCGCCTCCCGCAAGGAGCGCTCTTGCTAGGCTATCGGGCTTAGCTTCTTCTAAAACCCTGCAGTGTAAGAGGAAGGACTGTGCTTTGGTTACAGCAGGAACGCAAGCCGACTTTCTCCTGTAAGGATGGGGTCTTAAGGTATGACTTTGTAGAAGGAATGCGAAGCAGTTTTGGTTTCTCAGTGCCGCTCAGCCTAGGGCAATGAGGCAGATGTGTATGACATGTAGGACGTGAGAGAACACAGTTCCTGGAGCTGTTGGAGTGCTGAGGAAATCTAGCTCTCCCAGGGAAGAGTGCAGTGTGTTGCCCTACACTCAGCATACACAGAGTGACTGGGAAAGGTTTCTGGGCCTGGAAGTTTCTTAACAGCCTAGTGGAGCCTGCCGGTGCTCGGTATTCGTGCAGGGAATAGGGTGCCCAGGCGAGGTCCTCCGTTTCCTGAAAAGCTTACTAACGTTAAAGAAAGCAGACCTAAAGCTAATGCCTCAAGGACTCTGCTCCAAGCTTCCACTTCGGCAGGGCTATTCAAGGCTTTACCTTGAGGAAAGGACTCACGTCAAGTTTCCTTTTAGCTCTAGAGTGTATCAGGAGGAGCTCCCACCCAGGCTATGAAAGCACCCTGTTGATGTAGAGAACACTCGTTCCTTTCCCAGAGCCCTGCCTGCAGTGCCTAGAGACCCGTCCTAAAACTGTGATTTAGGTAGCTTCAAGGCAGCATGAATGGAGCACTCAAAATGGGAAAACAAGGCTTGTGCCATAAGGCCCCCGGTTCCAGCGAACACGCAGCCTACCTCCTTGTGATTTCTACCAAGTAAGTATACACTCTTGCTACACACTGGTCCCTTCCTTGAATGAAGTTTATTTGGCACTGAGTTCTGCGTGTAGCCAACCGCCTCCCCCAAGGAACGCTCTTGCTAGGCTCTCGGGCTTAGTTTCTTCTAAAACCCTGCAGTGTAAGAGGAAGAACTGTTCTTTGGTTACAGCAGGAACGCAAGCCGACTTTCTCCTGTAAGGATGGGGTCGTAAAGTATGACTTTGTGGAAGGAATGCGAAGCAGTTTTTGTTTCTCAGTGCCGCTCAGCCTAGGGCAATGAGGCAGATTTGCATGACATGTAGGACGTAAGAGAACACAGTTCCTGGAGCTGTTGGAGTGCTGAGGAAATCTAGCTCTCCCAGGGAAGAGGGCAGTGTGTTGCCCTACACTCAACATACATTGAGTGACTGGGAAAGTTTTCCGGGCCTGGAAGTTTCTTAGCAGCCTAGTGGAGCCTGCCGGTGCTCGGTGTTCGTGCAGGGAATAGGGTGGCCAGGCGAGGTCCTCCGTTTCCAGAAATGCTTACTAACGTTAAAGAAAGCAGACCTAAAGCTAATGCCTCAAGGACTCTCCTCCAAGCTTCCACTTCGGCAGGGCTATTCAAGGCTTTACCTTGAGGAAAGGACTCACGTCAAGTTTCCTTTTAGCTCTAGAGCGTATCAGGAGGAGCTCCCACCCAGGTTTTGAAATCATCCTGTTGATGTAGAGAAGACTCGTTCCTTTCCCAGAGCCCTGCCTGCAGTGACTAGAGAGCCGTCCTAAAACTGTTATTTAGGTAGCTTCAAGGCAGCATGAATGGAGCACTCAAAATGGGAAAGCAAGGCTTGTGCCATAAGGCCCCCGTTTCCAGCGAAAACGCAGCCTACCTCCTTGTGATTTCTACCAAGTAAGTATACACTCTTGCTACACACTGGTCCCTTCCTTGAATAAAGTTTATTTGGCACTGAGTTCTGCGTGTAGCCAACCGCCTCCCCCAAGGAGCGCTCTTGCTAGGCTATCGGGCTTAGTTTCTTCTAAAACCCTGCAGTGTAAGAGGAAGGACTGTGCTTTGGTTACAGCAGGAACGCAAGCCGACATTCTCCTGTAAGGATGGGATCTTAAGGTATGACTTTGTAGAAGGAATGCGAAGCAGTTTTGGTTTCTCAGTGCCGCTCAGCTTAGGGCAATGAGGCAGATGTGTATGACAGGTAGGACGTGAGAGAACACAGTTCCTGGAGCTGTTGGAGTGCTGAGGAAATCTAGCTCTCCCAGGGAAGAGTGCAGTGTGTTGCCCTACACTCAGCATACACAGAGCGACTGGGAATGTTTTCCGGGCCTGGAAGTTTCTTAGCAGCCTAGTGGAGCCTGCCGGTGCTCGGTATTCGTGCAGGGAATAGGGTGCCCAGGCGAGGTCCTCCGTTTCCTGAAAAGCTTACTAACGTTAAAGAAAGCAGACCTAAAGCTAATGCCTCAAGGACTCTGCTCCAAGCTTCCACTTCGGCAGGGCTATTCAAGGCTTTACCTTGAGGAAAGGACTCACGTCAAGTTTCCTTTTAGCTCTAGAGTGTATCAGGAGGAGCTCCCACCCAGGCTATGAAAGCACCCTGTTGATGTAGAGAAGACTCGTTCCTTTCCCAGAGCCCTGCCTGCAGTGCCTAGAGACCCGTCCTAAAACTGTGATTTAGGTAGCTTCAAGGCAGCATGAATGGAGCACTCAAAATGGGAAAACAAGGCTTGTGCCATAAGGCCCCCGGTTCCAGCGAACACGCAGCCTACTTCCTTGTGATTTCTACCAAGTAAGTATACACTCTTGCTACACACTGGTCCCTTCCTTGAATAAAGTTTATTTGGCACTGAGTTCTGCGTGTAGCCAACCGCCTCCCCCAAGGAACGCTCTTGCTAGGCTATCGGGCTTAGTTTCTTCTAAAACCCTGCAGTGTAAGAGGAAGAACTGTGCTTTGGTTACAGCAGGAACGCAAGCCGACTTTCTCCTGTAAGGATGGGGTCGTAAAGTATGACTTTGTGGAAGGAATGCGAAGCAGTTTTTGTTTCTCAGTGCCGCTCAGCCTAGGGCAATGAGGCAGATTTGCATGACATGTAGGACGTGAGAGAACACAGTTCCTGGAGCTGTTGGAGTGCTGAGGAAATCTAGCTCTCCCAGGGAAGAGTGCAGTGTGTTGCCCTACACTCAACATACACTGAGTGACTGGGAAAGTTTTCCGGGCCTGGAAGTTTCTTAGCAGCCTAGTGGAGCCTGCCGGTGCTCAGTGTTCGTGCAGGGAATAGGGTGCCCAGCCGAGGTCCTTCGTTTCCTGAAAAGCTTACTAACGTTAAAGAAAGCAGACCTAAAGCTAATGCCTCAAGGACTCTGCTCCAAGCTTCCACTTCGTCAGGGCTATTCAAGGCTTTACCTTGAGGAAAGGACTCACGTCAAGTTTCCTTTTAGCTCTAGAGCGTATCAGGAGGAGCTCCCACCCAGGTTTTGAAATCATCCTGTTGATGTAGAGAAGACTCGTTCCTTTCCCAGAGCCCTGCCTGCAGTGACTAGAGAGCCGTCCTAAAAATGTTATTTAGGTAGCTTCAAGGCAGCATGAATGGAGCACTCAAAATGAGAAAGCAAGGCTTGTGCCATTAGGCCCCCGTTTCCAGCGAACACGCAGCCTACCTCCTTGTGATTTCTACCAAGTAAGTATACACTCTTGCTAAACACTGGTCCCTTCCTTGAATAAAGTTTATTTGGCACTGAGTTCTGCGTGTAGCCAACCGCCTCCACCAAGGAGCGCTCTTGCTAGGCTCTCGGGCTTAGTTTCTTCTAAAACCCTGCAGTGTAAGAGGAAGGACTGTGCTTTGGTTACAGCAGGAAGGCAAGCCGACACTCTCCTGTAAGGATGGGGTCTTAAGGTATGACTTTGTAGAAGGAATGCGAAGCAGTTTTTGTTTCTCAGTGCCGCTCAGCCTAGGGCAATGAGGCAGATGTGCATGACATGTAGGACGTGAGAGAACACAGTTCCTGGAGCTGTTGGAGTGCTGAGGAAATCTAGCTCTCCCAGGGAAGAGTGCAGTGTGTTGCCCTACACTCAGCATACACAGAGTGACTGGGAAAGTTTTCCGGGCCTGGAAGTTTCTTAGCAGCCTAGTGGAGCCTGCCGGTGCTCGGTGTTCGAGCAGGGAATAGGGTGCCCAGGAGAGGTCCTCCGTTTCCTGAAAAGCTTACTAACGTTAAAGAAAGCAGACCTAAAGCTAATGCCTCAAGGACTCTGCTCCAAGCTTCCACTTCGGCAGGGCTATTCAAGGCTTTACCTTGAGGAAAGGACTCACGTCAAGTTTCCTTTTAGCTCTAGAGTGTATCAGGAGGAGCTCCCACCCAGGCTATGAAAGCACCCTGTTGATGTAGAGAACACTCGTTCCTTTCCCAGAGCCCTGCCTGCAGTGACTAGAGACCCGTCCTAAACTGTGATTTAGGTAGCTTCAAGGCAGCATGAATGGAGCACTCAAAATGGGAAAGCAAGGCTTGTGCCATAAGGCCCCCGTTTCCAGCGAAAACGCAGCCTACCTCCTTGTGATTTCTACCAAGTAAGTATACACTCTTGCTACACACTGGTCCCTTCCTTGAATAAAGTTTATTTGGCACTGAGTTCTGCGTGTAGCCAACCGCCTCCCCCAAGGAGCGCTCTTGCTAGGCTCTCGGGCTTAGTTTCTTCTAAAACCCTGCAGTGTAAGAGGAAGAACTGTGCTTTGGTTACAGCAGGAAGGAAAGCCGACACTCTCCTGTAAGGATGGGGTCTTAAGGTATGACTTTGTAGAAGGAATGCGAAGCAGTTTTGGTTTCTCAGTGCCGCTCAGCCTAGGGCAATGAGACAGATGTGCATGACATGTAGGACTTGAGAGAACACAGTTCCTGGAGCTGTTGGAGTGCTGAGGAAATCTAGCTCTCCCAGGGAAGAGTGCAGTGTGTTGCCCTACACTCAGCATACACAGAGTGACTGGGAATGTTTTCCGGGCCTGGAAGTTTCTTAGCAGCCTAGTGGAGCCTGCCGGTGCTCGATGTTCGTGCAGGGAATAGGGTGGCCAGGCGAGGTCCTCCGTTTCCAGAAATGCTTACTAACGTTAAAGAAAGCAGACCTAAAGCTAATGCCTCAAGGACTCTCCTCCAAGCTTCCACTTCGGCAGGGCTATTCAAGGCTTTACCTTGAGGAAAGGACTCACGTCAAGTTTCCTTTTAGCTCTAGAGCGTATCAGGAGGAGCTCCCACCCAGGTTTTGAAATCATCCTGTTGATGTAGAGAAGACTCGTTCCTTTCCCAGAGCCCTGCCTGCAGTGACTAGAGAGCCGTCCTAAAACTGTTATTTAGGTAGCTTCAAGGCAGCATGAATGGAGCACTCAAAATGAGAAAGCAAGTCTTGTGCCTTTAGGCTCCCGTTTCCAGCGAACACGCAGCCTACCTCCTTGTGATTTCTACCAAGTAAGTATACACTCTTGCTAAACAGTGGTCCCTTCCTTGAATAAAGTTTATTTGGCACGGAGTTCTGCGTGTAGCCAACCGCCTCCCGCAAGGAGCGCTCTTGCTAGGCTATCGGGCTTAGCTTCTTCTAAAACCCTGCAGTGTAAGAGGAAGGACTGTGCTTTGGTTACAGCAGGAACGCAAGCCGACTTTCTCCTGTAAGGATGGGGTCTTAAGGTATGACTTTGTAGAAGGAATGCGAAGCAGTTTTGGTTTCTCAGTGCCGCTCAGCCTAGGGCAATGAGGCAGATGTGTATGACATGTAGGACGTGAGAGAACACAGTTCCTGGAGCTGTTGGAGTGCTGAGGAAATCTAGCTCTCCCAGGGAAGAGTGCAGTGTGTTGCCCTACACTCAACATACACTGAGTGACTGGGAAAGGATTCTGGGCCTGGAAGTTTCTTAGCAGCCTAGTGGAGCCTGCCGGTGCTCGGTATTCGTGCAGGGAATAGGGTGCCCAGGCGAGGTCCTCCGTTTCCTGAAAAGCTTACTAACGTTAAAGAAAGCAGACCTAAAGCTAATGCCTCAAGGACTCTGCTCCAAGCTTCCACTTCGGCAGGGCTATTCAAGGCTTTACCTTGAGGAAAGGACTCACGTCAAGTTTCCTTTTAGCTCTAGAGTGTATCAGGAGGAGCTCCCACCCAGGCTATGAAAGCACCCTGTTGATGTAGAGAAGACTCGATCCTTTCCCAGAGCCCTGCCTGCAGTGCCTAGAGACCCGTCCTAAAACTGTGATTTAGGTAGCTTCAAGGCAGCATGAATGGAGCACTCAAAATGGGAAAACAAGGCTTGTGCCATAAGGCCCCCGGTTCCAGCGAACACGCAGCCTACTTCCTTGTGATTTCTACCAAGTAAGTATACACTCTTGCTACACACTGGTCCCTTCCTTGAATAAAGTTTATTTGGCACTGAGTTCTGCGTGTAGCCAACCGCCTCCCCCAAGGAACGCTCTTGCTAGGCTATCGGGCTTAGTTTCTTCTAAAACCCTGCAGTGTAAGAGGAAGAACTGTGCTTTGGTTACAGCAGGAACGCAAGCCGACTTTCTCCTGTAAGGATGGGGTCGTAAAGTATGACTTTGTGGAAGGAATGCGAAGCAGTTTTTGTTTCTCAGTGCCGCTCAGCCTAGGGCAATGAGGCAGATTTGCATGACATGTAGGACGTGAGAGAACACAGTTCCTGGAGCTGTTGGAGTGCTGAGGAAATCTAGCTCTCCCAGGGAAGAGTGCAGTCTGTTGCCCTACACTCAACATACACTGAGTGACTGGGAAAGTTTTCCGGGCCTGGAAGTTTCTTAGCAGCCTAGTGGAGCCTGCCGGTGCTCAGTGTTCGTGCAGGGAATAGGGTGCCCAGCCGAGGTCCTTCGTTTCCTGAAAAGCTTACTAACGTTAAAGAAAGCAGACCTAAAGCTAATGCCTCAAGGACTCTGCTCCAAGCTTCCACTTCGGCAGGGCTATTCAAGGCTTTACCTTGAGGAAAGGACTCACGTCAAGTTTCCTTTTAGCTCTAGAGCGTATCAGGAGGAGCTCCCACCCAGGTTTTGAAATCATCCTGTTGATGTAGAGAAAACTCGTTCCTTTCTCAGAGCCCTGCCTGCAGTGACTAGAGAGCCGTCCTAAAACTGTTATTTAGGTAGCTTCAAGGCAGCATGAATGGAGCACTCAAAATGAGAAAGCAAGGCTTGTGCCTTAGGCTCCCTTTTCCAGCGAACACGCAGCCTACCTCCTTGTGATTTCTACCAAGTAAGTATACACTCTTGCTAAACACTGGTCCCTTCCTTGAATAAAGTTTATTTGGCACGGAGTTCTGCGTGTAGCCAACCGCCTCCCGCAAGGAGCGCTCTTGCTAGGCTATCGGGCTTAGCTTCTTCTAAAACCCTGCAGTGTAAGAGGAAGGACTGTGCTTTGGTTACAGCAGGAACGCAAGCCGACTTTCTCCTGTAAGGATGGGGTCTTAAGGTATGACTTTGTAGAAGGAATGCGAAGCAGTTTTGGTTTCTCAGTGCCGCTCAGCCTAGGGCAATGAGGCAGATGTGTATGACATGTAGGACGTGAGAGAACACAGTTCCTGGAGCTGTTGGAGTGCTGAGGAAATCTAGCTCTCCCAGGGAAGAGTGCAGTGTGTTGCCCTACACTCAGCATACACAGAGTGACTGGGAAAGGTTTCTGGGCCTGGAAGTTTCTTAACAGCCTAGTGGAGCCTGCCGGTGCTCGGTATTCGTGCAGGGAATAGGGTGCCCAGGCGAGGTCCTCCGTTTCCTGAAAAGCTTACTAACGTTAAAGAAAGCAGACCTAAAGCTAATGCCTCAAGGACTCTGCTCCAAGCTTCCACTTCGGCAGGGCTATTCAAGGCTTTACCTTGAGGAAAGGACTCACGTCAAGTTTCCTTTTAGCTCTAGAGTGTATCAGGAGGAGCTCCCACCCAGGCTATGAAAGCACCCTGTTGATGTAGAGAACACTCGTTCCTTTCCCAGAGCCCTGCCTGCAGTGCCTAGAGACCCGTCCTAAAACTGTGATTTAGGTAGCTTCAAGGCAGCATGAATGGAGCACTCAAAATGGGAAAGCAAGGCTTGTGCCATAAGGCCCCCGTTTCCAGCGAAAACGCAGCCTACCTCCTTGTGATTTCTACCAAGTAAGTATACACTCTTGCTACACACTGGTCCCTTCCTTGAATGAAGTTTATTTGGCACTGAGTTCTGCGTGTAACCAACCGCCTCCCCCAAGGAACGCTCTTGCTAGGCTCTCGGGCTTAGTTTCTTCTAAAACCCTGCAGTGTAAGAGGAAGAACTGTGCTTTGGTTACAGCAGGAACGCAAGCCGACTTTCTCCTGTAAGGATGGGGTCGTAAAGTATGACTTTGTGGAAGGAATGCGAAGCAGTTTTTGTTTCTCAGTGCCGCTCAGCCTAGGGCAATGAGGCAGATTTGCATGACATGTAGGACGTAAGAGAACACAGTTCCTGGAGCTGTTGGAGTGCTGAGGAAATCTAGCTCTCCCAGGGAAGAGGGCAGTGTGTTGCCCTACACTCAACATACATTGAGTGACTGGGAAAGTTTTCCGGGCCTGGAAGTTTCTTAGCAGCCTAGTGGAGCCTGCCGGTGCTCGGTGTTCGTGCAGGGAATAGGGTGGCCAGGCGAGGTCCTCCGTTTCCAGAAATGCTTACTAACGTTAAAGAAAGCAGACCTAAAGCTAATGCCTCAAGGACTCTCCTCCAAGCTTCCACTTCGGCAGGGCTATTCAAGGCTTTACCTTGAGGAAAGGACTCACGTCAAGTTTCCTTTTAGCTCTAGAGCGTATCAGGAGGAGCTCCCACCCAGGTTTTGAAATCATCCTGTTGATGTAGAGAAGACTCGTTCCTTTCCCAGAGCCCTGCCTGCAGTGACTAGAGAGCCGTCCTAAAACTGTTATTTAGGTAGCTTCAAGGCAGCATGAATGGAGCACTCAAAATGAGAAAGCAAGTCTTGTGCCTTTAGGCTCCCGTTTCCAGCGAACACACAGCCTACCTCCTTGTGATTTCTACCAAGTAAGTATACACTCTTGCTAAACAGTGGTCCCTTCCTTGAATAAAGTTTATTTGGCACGGAGTTCTGCGTGTAGCCAACCGCCTCCCGCAAGGAGCGCTCTTGCTAGGCTATCGGGCTTAGCTTCTTCTAAAACCCTGCAGTGTAAGAGGAAGGACTGTGCTTTGGTTACAGCAGGAACGCAAGCCGACTTTCTCCTGTAAGGATGGGGTCTTAAGGTATGACTTTGTAGAAGGAATGCGAAGCAGTTTTGGTTTCTCAGTGCCGCTCAGCCTAGGGCAATGAGGCAGATGTGTATGACATGTAGGACGTGAGAGAACACAGTTCCTGGAGCTGTTGGAGTGCTGAGGAAATCTAGCTCTCCCAGGGAAGAGTGCAGTGTGTTGCCCTACACTCAACATATACTGAGTGACTGGGAAAGGATTCTGGGCCTGGAAGTTTCTTAGCAGCCTAGTGGAGCCTGCCGGTGCTCGGTATTCGTGCAGGGAATAGGGTGCCCAGGCGAGGTCCTCCGTTTCCTGAAAAGCTTACTAACGTTAAAGAAAGCAGACCTAAAGCTAATGCCTCAAGGACTCTGCTCCAAGCTTCCACTTCGGCAGGGCTATTCAAGGCTTTACCTTGAGGAAAGGACTCACGTCAAGTTTCCTTTTAGCTCTAGAGTGTATCAGGAGGAGCTCCCACCCAGGCTATGAAAGCACCCTGTTGATGTAGAGAACACTCGTTCCTTTCCCAGAGCCCTGCCTGCAGTGACTAGAGAGCCGTCCTAAACTGTGATTTAGGTAGCTTCAAGGCAGCATGAATGGAGCACTCAAAATGGGAAAGCAAGGCTTGTGCCATAAGGCCCCCGTTTCCAGCGAAAACGCAGCCTACCTCCTTGTGATTTCTACCAAGTAAGTATACACTCTTGCTACACACTGGTCCCTTCCTTGAATAAAGTTTATTTGGCACTGAGTTCTGCGTGTAGCCAACCGCCTCCCCCAAGGAGCGCTCTTGCTAGGCTCTCGGGCTTAGTTTCTTCTAAAACCCTGCAGTGTAAGAGGAAGGACTGTGCTTTGGTTACAGCAGGAACGCAAGCCGACATTCTCCTGTAAGGATGGGATCTTAAGGTATGACTTTGTAGAAGGAATGCGAAGCAGTTTTGGTTTCTCAGTGCCGCTCAGCTTAGGGCAATGAGGCAGATGTGTATGACAGGTAGGACGTGAGAGAACACAGTTCCTGGAGCTGTTGGAGTGCTGAGGAAATCTAGCTCTCCCAGGGAAGAGTGCAGTGTGTTGCCCTACACTCAGCATACACAGAGCGACTGGGAATGTTTTCCGGGCCTGGAAGTTTCTTAGCAGCCTAGTGGAGCCTGCCGGTGCTCGGTATTCGTGCAGGGAATAGGGTGCCCAGGCGAGGTCCTCCGTTTCCTGAAAAGCTTACTAACGTTAAAGAAAGCAGACCTAAAGCTAATGCCTCAAGGACTCTGCTCCAAGCTTCCACTTCGGCAGGGCTATTCAAGGCTTTACCTTGAGGAAAGGACTCACGTCAAGTTTCCTTTTAGCTCTAGAGTGTATCAGGAGGAGCTCCCACCCAGGCTATGAAAGCACCCTGTTGATGTAGAGAAGACTCGTTCCTTTCCCAGAGCCCTGCCTGCAGTGCCTAGAGACCCGTCCTAAAACTGTGATTTAGGTAGCTTCAAGGCAGCATGAATGGAGCACTCAAAATGGGAAAACAAGGCTTGTGCCATAAGGCCCCCGGTTCCAGCGAACACGCAGCCTACTTCCTTGTGATTTCTACCAAGTAAGTATACACTCTTGCTACACACTGGTCCCTTCCTTGAATAAAGTTTATTTGGCACGGAGTTCTGCGTGTAGCCAACCGCCTCCCCCAAGGAACGCTCTTGCTAGGCTATCAGGCTTAGTTTCTTCTAAAACCCTGCAGTGTAAGAGGAAGAACTGTGCTTTGGTTACAGCAGGAACGCAAGCCGACTTTCTCCTGTAAGGATGGGGTCGTAAAGTATGACTTTGTGGAAGGAATGCGAAGCAGTTTTTGTTTCTCAGTGCCGCTCAGCCTAGGGCAATGAGGCAGATTTGCATGACATGTAGGACGTGAGAGAACACAGTTCCTGGAGCTGTTGGAGTGCTGAGGAAATCTAGCTCTCCCAGGGAAGAGTGCAGTGTGTTGCCCTACACTCAACATACACTGAGTGACTGGGAAAGTTTTCCGGGCCTGGAAGTTTCTTAGCAGCCTAGTGGAGCCTGCCGGTGCTCAGTGTTCGTGCAGGGAATAGGGTGCCCAGCCGAGGTCCTTCGTTTCCTGAAAAGCTTACTAACGTTAAAGAAAGCAGACCTAAAGCTAATGCCTCAAGGACTCTGCTCCAAGCTTCCACTTCGGCAGGGCTATTCAAGGCTTTACCTTGAGGAAAGGACTCACGTCAAGTTTCCTTTTAGCTCTAGAGCGTATCAGGAGGAGCTCCCACCCAGGTTTTGAAATCATCCTGTTGATGTAGAGAAGACTCGTTCCTTTCCCAGTGCTCTGCCTGCAGTGACTAGAGAGCCGTCCTAAAACTGTTATTTAGGTAGCTTCAAGGCAGCATGAATGGAGCACTCAAAATGGGAAAGCAAGGCTTGTGCCATAAGGCCCCCGTTTCCAGCGAAAACGCAGCCTACCTCCTTGTGATTTCTACCAAGTAAGTATACACTCTTGCTACACACTGGTCCCTTCCTTGAATAAAGTTTATTTGGCACGGAGTTCTGCGTGTAGCCAACCGCCTCCCCCAAGGAGCGCTCTTGCTAGGCTCTCGGGCTTAGTTTCTTCTAAAACCCTGCAGTGTAAGAGGAAGGACTGTGCTTTGGTTACAGCAGGAACGCAAGCCGACATTCTCCTGTAAGGATGGGATCTTAAGGTATGACTTTGTAGAAGGAATGCGAAGCAGTTTTGGTTTCTCAGTGCCGCTCAGCTTAGGGCAATGAGGCAGATGTGTATGACAGGTAGGACGTGAGAGAACACAGTTCCTGGAGCTGTTGGAGTGCTGAGGAAATCTAGCTCTCCCAGGGAAGAGTGCAGTGTGTTGCCCTACACTCAGCATACACAGAGCGACTGGGAATGTTTTCCGGGCCTGGAAGTTTCTTAGCAGCCTAGTGGAGCCTGCCGGTGCTCGGTATTCGTGCAGGAAATAGGGTGCCCAGGCGAGGTCCTCCGTTTCCTGAAAAGCTTACTAACGTTAAAGAAAGCAGACCTAAAGCTAATGCCTCAAGGACTCTGCTCCAAGCTTCCACTTCGGCAGGGCTATTCAAGGCTTTACCTTGAGGAAAGGACTCACGTCAAGTTTCCTTTTAGCTCTAGAGTGTATCAGGAGGAGCTCCCACCCAGGCTATGAAAGCACCCTGTTGATGTAGAGAAGACTCGTTCCTTTCCCAGAGCCCTGCCTGCAGTGACTAGAGACCCGTCCTAAAACTGTGATTTAGGTAGCTTCAAGGCAGCATGAATGGAGCACTCAAAATGGGAAAACAAGGCTTGTGCCATAAGGCCCCCGGTTCCAGCGAACACGCAGCCTACCTCCTTGTGATTTCTACCAAGTAAGTATACACTCTTGCTAAACACTGGTCCCTTCCTTGAATAGAGTTTATTTGGCACGGAGTTCTGCGTGTAGCCAACCGCCTCCCCCAAGGAGCGCTCTTGCTAGGCTATCGGGCTTAGCTTCTTCTAAATCCCTGCAGTGTAAGAGGAAGGACTGAGCTTTGGTTACAGCAGGAACGCAAGCCGACTTTCTCCTGTAAGGATGGGGTCTTAAGGTATGATTTTGTGGAAGGAATGCGAAGCAGTTTTGGTTTCTCAGTGCCGCTCAGCCTAGGGCAATGAGGCAGATGTGTATGACATGTAGGACGTGAGAGAACACAGTTCCTGGAGCTGTTGGAGTGCTGAGGAAATCTAGCTCTCCCAGGGAAGAGTGCAGTGTGTTGCCCTACACTCAGCATACACAGAGTGACTGGGAAAGGTTTCTGGGCCTGGAAGTTTCTTAGCAGCCTAGTGGAGCCTGCCGGTGCTCGGTATTCGTGCAGGGAATAGGGTGCCCAGGCGAGGTCCTCGGTTTCCTGAAAAGCTTACTAACGTTAAAGAAAGCAGACTTAAAGCTAATGCCTCAAGGACTCTGCTCCAAGCTTCCACTTCGGCAGGGTTATTCAAGGCTTTACCTTGAGGAAAGGACTCACGTCAAGTTTCCTTTTAGCTCTAGAGTGTATCAGGAGGAGCTCCCACCCAGGCTATGAAAGCACCCTGTTGATGTAGAGAACACTCGTTCCTTTCCCAGAGCCCTGCCTGCAGTGACTAGAGACCCGTCCTAAACTGTGATTTAGGTAGCTTCAAGGCAGCATGAATGGAGCACTCAAAATGGGAAAGCAAGGCTTGTGCCATAAGGCCCCCGTTTCCAGCGAACACGCAGCCTATCTCCTTGTGATTTCTACCAAGTAAGTATACACTCTTGCTACACACTGGTCCCTTCCTTGAATAAAGTTTATTTGGCACTGAGTTCTGCGTGTAGCCAACCGCCTCCCCCAAGGAGCGCTCTTGCTAGGCTCTCGGGCTTAGTTTCTTCTAAAACCCTGCAGTGTAAGAGGAAGAACTGTGCTTTGGTTACAGCAGGAAGGCAAGCCGACACTCTCCTGTAAGGATGGGGTCTTAAGGTATGACTTTGTAGAAGGAATGCGAAGCAGTTTTTGTTTCTCAGTGCCGCTCAGCCTAGGGCAATGAGGCAGATGTGCATGACATGTAGGACGTGAGAGAACACAGTTCCTGGAGCTGTTGGAGTGCTGAGGAAATCTAGCTCTCCCAGGGAAGAGTGCAGTGTGTTGCCCTACACTCAGCATACACTGAGTGACTGGGAAAGTTTTCCGGGCCTGGAAGTTTCTTAGCAGCCTAGTGGAGCCTGCCGGTGCTCGGTGTTCGAGCAGGGAACAGGGTGCCCAGGAGAGGTCCTCCGTTTCCTGAAAAGCTTACTAACGTTAAAGAAAGCAGACCTAAAGCTAATGCCTCAAGGACTCTGCTCCAAGCTTCCACTTCGGCAGGGCTATTCAAGGCTTTACCTTGAGGAAAGGACTCACGTCAAGTTTCCTTTTAGCTCTAGAGCGTATCAGGAGGAGCTCCCACCCAGGTTTTGAAATCATCCTTTTGATGTAGAAAAGACTCGTTCCTTTCCCAGAGCCCTGCCTGCAGTGACTAGAGAGCCGTCCTAAAACTGTTATTTAGGTAGCTTCAAGGCAGCATGAATGCAGCACTCAAAATGAGAAAGCAAGGCTTGTGCCATTAGGCCCCCGTTTCCAGCAAACACGCAGCCTACCTCCTTGTGATTTCTACCAAGTAAGTATACACTCTTGCTAAACACTGGTCCCTTTCATGAATAAAGTTTATTTGGCACGGAGTTCTGCGTGTAGCCAACCGCCTCCCGCAAGGAGCTCTCTTGCTAGGCTATCGGGCTTAGCTTCTTCTAAAACCCTGCAGTGTAAGAGGAAGGACTGTGCTTTGGTTACAGCAGGAACACAAGCCGACATTCTCCTGTAAGGATGGGGTCTTAAGGTATGACTTTGTAGAAGGAATGTGAAGCAGTTTTGGTTTCTCAGTGCCGCTCAGCTTAGGGCAATGAGGCAGATGTGTATGACAGGTAGGACGTGAGAGAACACAGTTCCTGGAGCTGTTGGAGTGCTGAGGAAATCTAGCTCTCCCAGGGAAGAGTGCAGTGTGTTGCCCTACACTCAGCATACACAGAGCGACTGGGAATGTTTTCCGGGCCTGGAAGTTTCTTAGCAGCCTAGTGGAGCCTGCCGGTGCTCGGTATTCGTGCAGGGAATAGGGTGCCCAGGCGAGGTCCTCCGTTTCCTGAAAAGCTTACTAACGTTAAAGAAAGCAGACCTAAAGCTAATGCCTCAAGGACTCTGCTCCAAGCTTCCACTTCGGCAGGGCTATTCAAGGCTTTACCTTGAGGAAAGGACTCACGTCAAGTTTCCTTTTAGCTCTAGAGTGTATCAGGAGGAGCTCCCACCCAGGCTATGAAAGCACCCTGTTGATGTAGAGAACACTCGTTCCTTTCCCAGAGCCCTGCCTGCAGTGACTAGAGAGCCGTCCTAAAACTGTTATTTAGGGAGCTTCAAGGCAGCATGAATGGAGCACTCAAAATGGGAAAGCAAGGCTTGTGCCATAAGGCCCCCGGTTCCAGCGAACACGCAGCCTACCTCCTTGTGATTTCTACCAAGTAAGTATACACTCTTGCTAAACACTGGTCCCTTCCTTGAATAGAGTTTATTTGGCACGGAGTTCTGCGTGTAGCCAACCGCCTCCCCCAAGGAGCGCTCTTGCTAGGCTATCGGGCTTAGCTTCTTCTAAAACCCTGCAGTGTAAGAGGAAGGACTGAGCTTTGGTTACAGCAGGAACGCAAGCCGACTTTCTCCTGTAAGGATGGGGTCTTAAGGTATGATTTTGTAGAAGGAATGCGAAGCAGTTTTGGTTTCTCAGTGCCGCTCAGCCTAGGGCAATGAGGCAGATGTGTATGACATGTAGGACGTGAGAGAACACAGTTCCTGGAGCTGTTGGAGTGCTGAGGAAATCTAGCTCTCCCAGGGAAGAGTGCAGTGTGTTGCCCTACACTCAGCTTACACAGAGTGACTGGGAAAGGTTTCTGGGCCTGGAAGTTTCTTAGCAGCCTAGTGGAGCCTGCCGGTGCTCGGTATTCGTGCAGGGAATAGGGTGCCCAGCCGAGGTCCTCCGTTTCCTGAAAAGCTTACTAACGTTAAAGAAAGCAGACCTAAAGCTAATGCCTCAAGGACTCTGCTCCAAGCTTCCACTTCGGCAGGGCTATTCAAGGCTTTACCTTGAGGAAAGGACTCACGTCAAGTTTCCTTTTAGCTCTAGAGTGTATCAGGAGGAGCTCCCACCCAGGCTATGAAAGCACCCTGTTGATGTAGAGAACACTCGTTCCTTTCCCAGAGCCCTGCCTGCAGTGACTAGAGACCCGTCCTAAAACTGTGATTTAGGTAGCTTCAAGGCAGCATGAATGGAGCACTCAAAATGGGAAAGCAAGGCTTGTGCCATAAGGCCCCCGTTTCCAGCGAACACGCAGCCTACCTCCTTGTGATTACTACCAAGTAAGTATACACTCTTGCAACACACTGGTCCCTTCCTTGAATAAAGTTTATTTGGCACTGAGTTCTGCGTGTAGCCAACCGCCTCCCCCAAGGAGCGCTCTTGCTAGGCTCTCGGGCTTAGTTTCTTCTAAAACTCTGCAGTGTAAGAGGAAGAACTGTGCTTTGGTTACAGCAGGAAGGCAAGCCGACACTCTCCTGTAAGGATGGGGTCTTAAGGTATGACTTTGTAGAAGGAATGCGAAGCAGTTTTTGTTTCTCAGTGACGCTCAGCCTAGGGCAATGAGGCAGATGTGCATGACATGTAGGACGTGAGAGAACACAGTTCCTGGAGCTGTTGGAGTGCTGAGGAAATCTAGCTCTCCCAGGGAAGAGTGCAGTGTGTTGCCCTACACTCAGCATACACAGAGTGACTGGGAAAGTTTTCCGGGCCTGGAAGTTTCTTAGCAGCCTAGTGGAGCCTGCCGGTGCTCGGTGTTCGAGCAGGGAACAGGGTGCCCAGGAGAGGTCCTCCGTTTCCTGAAAAGCTTACTAACGTTAAAGAAAGCAGACCTAAAGCTAATGCCTCAAGGACTCTGCTCCAAGCTTCCACTTCGGCAGGGCTATTCAAGGCTTTACCTTGAGGAAAGGACTCACGTCAAGTTTCCTTTTAGCTCTAGAGCGTATCAGGAGGAGCTCCCACCCAGGTTTTGAAATCATCCTTTTGATGTAGAAAAGACTCGTTCCTTTCCCAGAGCAATGCCTGCAGTGACTAGAGAGCCGTCCTAAAACTGTTATTTAGGTAGCTTCAAGGCAGCATGAATGCAGCACTCAAAATGAGAAAGCAAGGCTTGTGCCATTAGGCCCCCGTTTCCAGCAAACACGCAGCCTACCTCCTTGTGATTTCTACCAAGTAAGTATACACTCTTGCTAAACACTGGTCCCTTTCATGAATAAAGTTTATTTGGCACGGAGTTCTGCGTGTAGCCAACCGCCTCCCGCAAGGAGCTCTCTTGCTAGGCTATCGGGCTTAGCTTCTTCTAAAACCCTAAAGTGTAAGAGGAAGGACTGTGCTGTGGTTACAGCAGGAACGCAAGCCGACATTCTCCTGTAAGGATGGGGTCTTAAGGTATGACTTTGTAGAAGGAATGCGAAGCAGTTTTGGTTTCTCAGTGCCGCTCAGCTTAGGGCAATGAGGCAGATGTGTATGACAGGTAGGACGTGAGAGAACACAGTTCCTGGAGCTGTTGGAGTGCTGAGGAAATCTAGCTCTCCCAGGGAAGAGTGCAGTGTGTTGCCCTACACTCAGCATACACAGAGCGACTGGGAATGTTTTCCGGGCCTGGAAGTTTCTTAGCAGCCTAGTGGAGCCTGCCGGTGCTCGGTATTCGTGCAGGGAATAGGGTGCCCAGGCGAGGTCCTCCGTTTCCTGAAAAGCTTACTAACGTTAAAGAAAGCAGACCTAAAGCTAATGCCTCAAGGACTCTGCTCCAAGCTTCCACTTCGGCAGGGCTATTCAAGGCTTTACCTTGAGGAAAGGACTCACGTCAAGTTTCCTTTTAGCTCTAGAGCGTATCAGGAGGAGCTCCCACCCAGGTTTTGAAATCATCCTGTTGATGTAGAGAAGACTCGTTCCTTTCCCAGAGCCCTGCCTGCAGTGACTAGAGAGCCGTCCTAAAACTGTTATTTAGGTAGCTTCAAGGCAGCATGAATGGAGCACTCAAAATGAGAAAGCAAGTCTTGTGCCTTTAGGCTCCCGTTTCCAGCGAACACACAGCCTACCTCCTTGTGATTTCTACCAAGTAAGTATACACTCTTGCTAAACAGTGGTCCCTTCCTTGAATAAAGTTTATTTGGCACGGAGTTCTGCGTGTAGCCAACCGCCTCCCGCAAGGAGCGCTCTTGCTAGGCTATCGGGCTTAGCTTCTTCTAAAACCCTGCAGTGTAAGAGGAAGGACTGTGCTTTGGTTACAGCAGGAACGCAAGCCGACTTTCTCCTGTAAGGATGGGGTCTTAAGGTATGACTTTGTAGAAGGAATGCGAAGCAGTTTTGGTTTCTCAGTGCCGCTCAGCCTAGGGCAATGAGGCAGATGTGTATGACATGTAGGACGTGAGAGAACACAGTTCCTGGAGCTGTTGGAGTGCTGAGGAAATCTAGCTCTCCCAGGGAAGAGTGCAGTGTGTTGCCCTACACTCAACATATACTGAGTGACTGGGAAAGGATTCTGGGCCTGGAAGTTTCTTAGCAGCCTAGTGGAGCCTGCCGGTGCTCGGTATTCGTGCAGGGAATAGGGTGCCCAGGCGAGGTCCTCCGTTTCCTGAAAAGCTTACTAACGTTAAAGAAAGCAGACCTAAAGCTAATGCCTCAAGGACTCTGCTCCAAGCTTCCACTTCGGCAGGGCTATTCAAGGCTTTACCTTGAGGAAAGGACTCACGTCAAGTTTCCTTTTAGCTCTAGAGTGTATCAGGAGGAGCTCCCACCCAGGCTATGAAAGCACCCTGTTGATGTAGAGAACACTCGTTCCTTTCCCAGAGCCCTGCCTGCAGTGACTAGAGAGCCGTCCTAAACTGTGATTTAGGTAGCTTCAAGGCAGCATGAATGGAGCACTCAAAATGGGAAAGCAAGGCTTGTGCCATAAGGCCCCCGTTTCCAGCGAAAACGCAGCCTACCTCCTTGTGATTTCTACCAAGTAAGTATACACTCTTGCTACACACTGGTCCCTTCCTTGAATAAAGTTTATTTGGCACTGAGTTCTGCGTGTAGCCAACCGCCTCCCCCAAGGAGCGCTCTTGCTAGGCTCTCGGGCTTAGTTTCTTCTAAAACCCTGCAGTGTAAGAGGAAGGACTGTGCTTTGGTTACAGCAGGAACGCAAGCCGACATTCTCCTGTAAGGATGGGATCTTAAGGTATGACTTTGTAGAAGGAATGCGAAGCAGTTTTGGTTTCTCAGTGCCGCTCAGCTTAGGGCAATGAGGCAGATGTGTATGACAGGTAGGACGTGAGAGAACACAGTTCCTGGAGCTGTTGGAGTGCTGAGGAAATCTAGCTCTCCCAGGGAAGAGTGCAGTGTGTTGCCCTACACTCAGCATACACAGAGCGACTGGGAATGTTTTCCGGGCCTGGAAGTTTCTTAGCAGCCTAGTGGAGCCTGCCGGTGCTCGGTATTCGTGCAGGGAATAGGGTGCCCAGGCGAGGTCCTCCGTTTCCTGAAAAGCTTACTAACGTTAAAGAAAGCAGACCTAAAGCTAATGCCTCAAGGACTCTGCTCCAAGCTTCCACTTCGGCAGGGCTATTCAAGGCTTTACCTTGAGGAAAGGACTCACGTCAAGTTTCCTTTTAGCTCTAGAGTGTATCAGGAGGAGCTCCCACCCAGGCTATGAAAGCACCCTGTTGATGTAGAGAAGACTCGTTCCTTTCCCAGAGCCCTGCCTGCAGTGCCTAGAGACCCGTCCTAAAACTGTGATTTAGGTAGCTTCAAGGCAGCATGAATGGAGCACTCAAAATGGGAAAACAAGGCTTGTGCCATAAGGCCCCCGGTTCCAGCGAACACGCAGCCTACTTCCTTGTGATTTCTACCAAGTAAGTATACACTCTTGCTACACACTGGTCCCTTCCTTGAATAAAGTTTATTTGGCACGGAGTTCTGCGTGTAGCCAACCGCCTCCCCCAAGGAACGCTCTTGCTAGGCTATCGGGCTTAGTTTCTTCTAAAACCCTGCAGTGTAAGAGGAAGAACTGTGCTTTGGTTACAGCAGGAACGCAAGCCGACTTTCTCCTGTAAGGATGGGGTCGTAAAGTATGACTTTGTGGAAGGAATGCGAAGCAGTTTTTGTTTCTCAGTGCCGCTCAGCCTAGGGCAATGAGGCAGATTTGCATGACATGTAGGACGTGAGAGAACACAGTTCCTGGAGCTGTTGGAGTGCTGAGGAAATCTAGCTCTCCCAGGGAAGAGTGCAGTGTGTTGCCCTACACTCAACATACACTGAGTGACTGGGAAAGTTTTCCGGGCCTGGAAGTTTCTTAGCAGCCTAGTGGAGCCTGCCGGTGCTCAGTGTTCGTGCAGGGAATAGGGTGCCCAGCCGAGGTCCTTCGTTTCCTGAAAAGCTTACTAACGTTAAAGAAAGCAGACCTAAAGCTAATGCCTCAAGGACTCTGCTCCAAGCTTCCACTTCGGCAGGGCTATTCAAGGCTTTACCTTGAGGAAAGGACTCACGTCAAGTTTCCTTTTAGCTCTAGAGCGTATCAGGAGGAGCTCCCACCCAGGTTTTGAAATCATCCTGTTGATGTAGAGAAGACTCGTTCCTTTCCCAGTGCTCTGCCTGCAGTGACTAGAGAGCCGTCCTAAAACTGTTATTTAGGTAGCTTCAAGGCAGCATGAATGGAGCACTCAAAATGGGAAAGCAAGGCTTGTGCCATAAGGCCCCCGTTTCCAGCGAAAACGCAGCCTACCTCCTTGTGATTTCTACCAAGTAAGTATACACTCTTGCTACACACTGGTCCCTTCCTTGAATAAAGTTTATTTGGCACGGAGTTCTGCGTGTAGCCAACCGCCTCCCCCAAGGAGCGCTCTTGCTAGGCTCTCGGGCTTAGTTTCTTCTAAAACCCTGCAGTGTAAGAGGAAGGACTGTGCTTTGGTTACAGCAGGAACGCAAGCCGACATTCTCCTGTAAGGATGGGATCTTAAGGTATGACTTTGTAGAAGGAATGCGAAGCAGTTTTGGTTTCTCAGTGCCGCTCAGCTTAGGGCAATGAGGCAGATGTGTATGACAGGTAGGACGTGAGAGAACACAGTTCCTGGAGCTGTTGGAGTGCTGAGGAAATCTAGCTCTCCCAGGGAAGAGTGCAGTGTGTTGCCCTACACTCAGCATACACAGAGCGACTGGGAATGTTTTCCGGGCCTGGAAGTTTCTTAGCAGCCTAGTGGAGCCTGCCGGTGCTCGGTATTCGTGCAGGAAATAGGGTGCCCAGGCGAGGTCCTCCGTTTCCTGAAAAGCTTACTAACGTTAAAGAAAGCAGACCTAAAGCTAATGCCTCAAGGACTCTGCTCCAAGCTTCCACTTCGGCAGGGCTATTCAAGGCTTTACCTTGAGGAAAGGACTCACGTCAAGTTTCCTTTTAGCTCTAGAGTGTATCAGGAGGAGCTCCCACCCAGGCTATGAAAGCACCCTGTTGATGTAGAGAAGACTCGTTCCTTTCCCAGAGCCCTGCCTGCAGTGACTAGAGACCCGTCCTAAAACTGTGATTTAGGTAGCTTCAAGGCAGCATGAATGGAGCACTCAAAATGGGAAAACAAGGCTTGTGCCATAAGGCCCCCGGTTCCAGCGAACACGCAGCCTACCTCCTTGTGATTTCTACCAAGTAAGTATACACTCTTGCTAAACACTGGTCCCTTCCTTGAATAGAGTTTATTTGGCACGGAGTTCTGCGTGTAGCCAACCGCCTCCCCCAAGGAGCGCTCTTGCTAGGCTATCGGGCTTAGCTTCTTCTAAAACCCTGCAGTGTAAGAGGAAGGACTGAGCTTTGGTTACAGCAGGAACGCAAGCCGACTTTCTCCTGTAAGGATGGGGTCTTAAGGTATGATTTTGTGGAAGGAATGCGAAGCAGTTTTGGTTTCTCAGTGCCGCTCAGCCTAGGGCAATGAGGCAGATGTGTATGACATGTAGGACGTGAGAGAACACAGTTCCTGGAGCTGTTGGAGTGCTGAGGAAATCTAGCTCTCCCAGGGAAGAGTGCAGTGTGTTGCCCTACACTCAGCATACACAGAGTGACTGGGAAAGGTTTCTGGGCCTGGAAGTTTCTTAGCAGCCTAGTGGAGCCTGCCGGTGCTCGGTATTCGTGCAGGGAATAGGGTGCCCAGGCGAGGTCCTCGGTTTCCTGAAAAGCTTACTAACGTTAAAGAAAGCAGACTTAAAGCTAATGCCTCAAGGACTCTGCTCCAAGCTTCCACTTCGGCAGGGTTATTCAAGGCTTTACCTTGAGGAAAGGACTCACGTCAAGTTTCCTTTTAGCTCTAGAGTGTATCAGGAGGAGCTCCCACCCAGGCTATGAAAGCACCCTGTTGATGTAGAGAACACTCGTTCCTTTCCCAGAGCCCTGCCTGCAGTGACTAGAGACCCGTCCTAAACTGTGATTTAGGTAGCTTCAAGGCAGCATGAATGGAGCACTCAAAATGGGAAAGCAAGGCTTGTGCCATAAGGCCCCCGTTTCCAGCGAACACGCAGCCTATCTCCTTGTGATTTCTACCAAGTAAGTATACACTCTTGCTACACACTGGTCCCTTCCTTGAATAAAGTTTATTTGGCACTGAGTTCTGCGTGTAGCCAACCGCCTCCCCCAAGGAGCGCTCTTGCTAGGCTCTCGGGCTTAGTTTCTTCTAAAACCCTGCAGTGTAAGAGGAAGAACTGTGCTTTGGTTACAGCAGGAAGGCAAGCCGACACTCTCCTGTAAGGATGGGGTCTTAAGGTATGACTTTGTAGAAGGAATGCGAAGCAGTTTTTGTTTCTCAGTGCCGCTCAGCCTAGGGCAATGAGGCAGATGTGCATGACATGTAGGACGTGAGAGAACACAGTTCCTGGAGCTGTTGGAGTGCTGAGGAAATCTAGCTCTCCCAGGGAAGAGTGCAGTGTGTTGCCCTACACTCAGCATACACTGAGTGACTGGGAAAGTTTTCCGGGCCTGGAAGTTTCTTAGCAGCCTAGTGGAGCCTGCCGGTGCTCGGTGTTCGAGCAGGGAACAGGGTGCCCAGGAGAGGTCCTCCGTTTCCTGAAAAGCTTACTAACGTTAAAGAAAGCAGACCTAAAGCTAATGCCTCAAGGACTCTGCTCCAAGCTTCCACTTCGGCAGGGCTATTCAAGGCTTTACCTTGAGGAAAGGACTCACGTCAAGTTTCCTTTTAGCTCTAGAGCGTATCAGGAGGAGCTCCCACCCAGGTTTTGAAATCATCCTTTTGATGTAGAAAAGACTCGTTCCTTTCCCAGAGCCCTGCCTGCAGTGACTAGAGAGCCGTCCTAAAACTGTTATTTAGGTAGCTTCAAGGCAGCATGAATGCAGCACTCAAAATGAGAAAGCAAGGCTTGTGCCATTAGGCCCCCGTTTCCAGCAAACACGCAGCCTACCTCCTTGTGATTTCTACCAAGTAAGTATACACTCTTGCTAAACACTGGTCCCTTTCATGAATAAAGTTTATTTGGCACGGAGTTCTGCGTGTAGCCAACCGCCTCCCGCAAGGAGCTCTCTTGCTAGGCTATCGGGCTTAGCTTCTTCTAAAACCCTGCAGTGTAAGAGGAAGGACTGTGCTTTGGTTACAGCAGGAACACAAGCCGACATTCTCCTGTAAGGATGGGGTCTTAAGGTATGACTTTGTAGAAGGAATGTGAAGCAGTTTTGGTTTCTCAGTGCCGCTCAGCTTAGGGCAATGAGGCAGATGTGTATGACAGGTAGGACGTGAGAGAACACAGTTCCTGGAGCTGTTGGAGTGCTGAGGAAATCTAGCTCTCCCAGGGAAGAGTGCAGTGTGTTGCCCTACACTCAGCATACACAGAGCGACTGGGAATGTTTTCCGGGCCTGGAAGTTTCTTAGCAGCCTAGTGGAGCCTGCCGGTGCTCGGTATTCGTGCAGGGAATAGGGTGCCCAGGCGAGGTCCTCCGTTTCCTGAAAAGCTTACTAACGTTAAAGAAAGCAGACCTAAAGCTAATGCCTCAAGGACTCTGCTCCAAGCTTCCACTTCGGCAGGGCTATTCAAGGCTTTACCTTGAGGAAAGGACTCACGTCAAGTTTCCTTTTAGCTCTAGAGTGTATCAGGAGGAGCTCCCACCCAGGCTATGAAAGCACCCTGTTGATGTAGAGAACACTCGTTCCTTTCCCAGAGCCCTGCCTGCAGTGACTAGAGAGCCGTCCTAAAACTGTTATTTAGGGAGCTTCAAGGCAGCATGAATGGAGCACTCAAAATGGGAAAGCAAGGCTTGTGCCATAAGGCCCCCGGTTCCAGCGAACACGCAGCCTACCTCCTTGTGATTTCTACCAAGTAAGTATACACTCTTGCTAAACACTGGTCCCTTCCTTGAATAGAGTTTATTTGGCACGGAGTTCTGCGTGTAGCCAACCGCCTCCCCCAAGGAGCGCTCTTGCTAGGCTATCGGGCTTAGCTTCTTCTAAAACCCTGCAGTGTAAGAGGAAGGACTGAGCTTTGGTTACAGCAGGAACGCAAGCCGACTTTCTCCTGTAAGGATGGGGTCTTAAGGTATGATTTTGTAGAAGGAATGCGAAGCAGTTTTGGTTTCTCAGTGCCGCTCAGCCTAGGGCAATGAGGCAGATGTGTATGACATGTAGGACGTGAGAGAACACAGTTCCTGGAGCTGTTGGAGTGCTGAGGAAATCTAGCTCTCCCAGGGAAGAGTGCAGTGTGTTGCCCTACACTCAGCTTACACAGAGTGACTGGGAAAGGTTTCTGGGCCTGGAAGTTTCTTAGCAGCCTAGTGGAGCCTGCCGGTGCTCGGTATTCGTGCAGGGAATAGGGTGCCCAGCCGAGGTCCTCCGTTTCCTGAAAAGCTTACTAACGTTAAAGAAAGCAGACCTAAAGCTAATGCCTCAAGGACTCTGCTCCAAGCTTCCACTTCGGCAGGGCTATTCAAGGCTTTACCTTGAGGAAAGGACTCACGTCAAGTTTCCTTTTAGCTCTAGAGTGTATCAGGAGGAGCTCCCACCCAGGCTATGAAAGCACCCTGTTGATGTAGAGAACACTCGTTCCTTTCCCAGAGCCCTGCCTGCAGTGACTAGAGACCCGTCCTAAAACTGTGATTTAGGTAGCTTCAAGGCAGCATGAATGGAGCACTCAAAATGGGAAAGCAAGGCTTGTGCCATAAGGCCCCCGTTTCCAGCGAACACGCAGCCTACCTCCTTGTGATTACTACCAAGTAAGTATACACTCTTGCTACACACTGGTCCCTTCCTTGAATAAAGTTTATTTGGCACTGAGTTCTGCGTGTAGCCAACCGCCTCCCCCAAGGAGCGCTCTTGCTAGGCTCTCGGGCTTAGTTTCTTCTAAAACTCTGCAGTGTAAGAGGAAGAACTGTGCTTTGGTTACAGCAGGAAGGCAAGCCGACACTCTCCTGTAAGGATGGGGTCTTAAGGTATGACTTTGTAGAAGGAATGCGAAGCAGTTTTTGTTTCTCAGTGCCGCTCAGCCTAGGGCAATGAGGCAGATGTGCATGACATGTAGGACGTGAGAGAACACAGTTCCTGGAGCTGTTGGAGTGCTGAGGAAATCTAGCTCTCCCAGGGAAGAGTGCAGTGTGTTGCCCTACACTCAGCATACACAGAGTGACTGGGAAAGTTTTCCGGGCCTGGAAGTTTCTTAGCAGCCTAGTGGAGCCTGCCGGTGCTCGGTGTTCGAGCAGGGAACAGGGTGCCCAGGAGAGGTCCTCCGTTTCCTGAAAAGCTTACTAACGTTAAAGAAAGCAGACCTAAAGCTAATGCCTCAAGGACTCTGCTCCAAGCTTCCACTTCGGCAGGGCTATTCAAGGCTTTACCTTGAGGAAAGGACTCACGTCAAGTTTCCTTTTAGCTCTAGAGCGTATCAGGAGGAGCTCCCACCCAGGTTTTGAAATCATCCTTTTGATGTAGAAAAGACTCGTTCCTTTCCCAGAGCCCTGCCTGCAGTGACTAGAGAGCCGTCCTAAAACTGTTATTTAGGTAGCTTCAAGGCAGCATGAATGCAGCACTCAAAATGAGAAAGCAAGGCTTGTGCCATTAGGCCCCCGTTTCCAGCAAACACGCAGCCTACCTCCTTGTGATTTCTACCAAGTAAGTATACACTCTTGCAAAACACTGGTCCCTTTCATGAATAAAGTTTATTTGGCACGGAGTTCTGCGTGTAGCCAACCGCCTCCCGCAAGGAGCTCTCTTGCTAGGCTATCGGGCTTAGCTTCTTCTAAAACCCTGCAGTGTAAGAGGAAGGACTGTGCTTTGGTTACAGCAGGAACGCAAGCCGACATTCTCCTGTAAGGATGGGGTCTTAAGGTATGACTTTGTAGAAGGAATGCGAAGCAGTTTTGGTTTCTCAGTGCCGCTCAGCTTAGGGCAATGAGGCAGATGTGTATGACAGGTAGGACGTGAGAGAACACAGTTCCTGGAGCTGTTGGAGTGCTGAGGAAATCTAGCTCTCCCAGGGAAGAGTGCAGTGTGTTGCCCTACACTCAGCATACACAGAGCGACTGGGAATGTTTTCCGGGCCTGGAAGTTTCTTAGCAGCCTAGTGGAGCCTGCCGGTGCTCGGTATTCGTGCAGGGAATAGGGTGCCCAGGCGAGGTCCTCCGTTTCCTGAAAAGCTTACTAACGTTAAAGAAAGCAGACCTAAAGCTAATGCCTCAAGGACTCTGCTCCAAGCTTCCACTTCGGCAGGGCTATTCAAGGCTTTACCTTGAGGAAAGGACTCACGTCAAGTTTCCTTTTAGCTCTAGAGTGTATCAGGAGGAGCTCCCACCCAGGCTATGAAAGCACCCTGTTGATGTAGAGAACACTCGTTCCTTTCCCAGAGCCCTGCCTGCAGTGACTAGAGAGCCGTCCTAAAACTGTTATTTAGGGAGCTTCAAGGCAGCATGAATGGAGCACTCAAAATGGGAAAGCAAGGCTTGTGCCATAAGGCCCCCGGTTCCAGCGAACACGCAGCCTACCTCCTTGTGATTTCTACCAAGTAAGTATACACTCTTGCTAAACACTGGTCCCTTCCTTGAATAGAGTTTATTTGGCACGGAGTTCTGCGTGTAGCCAACCGCCTCCCCCAAGGAGCGCTCTTGCTAGGCTATCGGGCTTAGCTTCTTCTAAAACCCTGCAGTGTAAGAGGAAGGACTGAGCTTTGGTTACAGCAGGAACGCAAGCCGACTTTCTCCTGTAAGGATGGGGTCTTAAGGTATGATTTTGTAGAAGGAATGCGAAGCAGTTTTGGTTTCTCAGTGCCGCTCAGCCTAGGGCAATGAGGCAGATGTGTATGACATGTAGGACGTGAGAGAACACAGTTCCTGGAGCTGTTGGAGTGCTGAGGAAATCTAGCTCTCCCAGGGAAGAGTGCAGTGTGTTGCCCTACACTCAGCATACACAGAGTGACTGGGAAAGGTTTCTGGGCCTGGAAGTTTCTTAGCAGCCTAGTGGAGCCTGCCGGTGCTCGGTATTCGTGCAGGGAATAGGGTGCCCAGGCGAGGTCCTCGGTTTCCTGAAAAGCTTACTAACGTTAAAGAAAGCAGACTTAAAGCTAATGCCTCAAGGACTCTGCTCCAAGCTTCCACTTCGGCAGGGCTATGCAAGGCTTTACCTTGAGGAAAGGACTCACGTCAAGTTTCCTTTTAGCTCTAGAGTGTATCAGGAGGAGCTCCCACCCAGGCTATGAAAGCACCCTGTTGATGTAGAGAACACTCGTTCCTTTCCCAGAGCCCTGCCTGCAGTGACTAGAGACCCGTCCTAAACTTTGATTTAGGTAGCTTCAAGGCAGCATGAATGGAGCACTCAAAATGGGAAAACAAGGCTTGTGCCATAAGGCCCCCGGTTCCAGCGAACACGCAGCCTATCACCTTGTGATTTCTACCAAGTATACACTCTAGCTACACACTGGTCCCTTCCTTGAATAAAGTTTATTTGGCACTGAGTTCTGCGTGTAGCCAACCGCCTCCCCCAAGGAGCGCTCTTGCTAGGCTCTCGGGCTTAGTTTCTTCTAAAACCCTGCAGTGTAAGAGGAAGAACTGTGCTTTGGTTACAGCAGGAACGCAAGCCGACTTTCTCCTGTAAGGATGGGGTCGTAAAGTATGACTTTGTGGAAGGAATGCGAAGCAGTTTTGGTTTCTCAGTGCCGCTCAGCCTAGGGCAATGAGGCAGATGTGCATGACATGTAGGACGTAAGAGAACACAGTTCCTGGAGCTGTTGGAGTGCTGAGGAAATCTAGCTCTCCCAGGGAAGAGTGCAGTGTGTTGCCCTACACTCAACATACACTGAGTGACTGGGAATGTTTTCCGGGCCTGGAAGTTTCTTAGCAGCCTAGTGGAGCCTGCCGGTGCTCGGTGTTCGTGCAGGGAATAGGGTGGCCAGGCGAGGTCCTCCGTTTCCAGAAATGCTTACTAACGTTAAAGAAAGCAGACCTAAAGCTAATGCCTCAAGGACTCTGCTCCAAGCTTCCACTTCGGCAGGGCTATTCAAGGCTTTACCTTGAGGAAAGGACTCACGTCAAGTTTCCTTTTAGCTCTAGAGCGTATCAGGAGGAGCTCCCACCCAGGTTTTGAAATCATCCTTTTGATGTAGAGAAGACTCGTTCCTTTCCCAGAGCCCTGCCTGCAGTGACTATAGAGCCGTCCTAAAACTGTTATTTAGGTAGCTTCAAGGCAGCATGAATGGAGCACTCAAAATGAGAAAGCAAGGCTTGTGCCATTAGGCCCCCGTTGCCAGCGAACACGCAGCCTACCTCCTTGTGATTTCTACCAAGTCAGTATACACTCTTGCTAAACACTGGTCCCTTCCTTGAATAAAGTTTATTTGGCACGGAGTTCTGCGTGTAGCCAACCGCCTCCCACAAGGAGCGCTCTTGCTAGGCTATCGGGCTTAGCTTCTTCTAAAACCCTGCAGTGTAAGAGGAAGGACTGTGCTTTGGTTACAGCAGGAACGCAAGCCGACATTCTCCTGTAAGGATGGGGTCTTAAGGTATGACTTTGTAGAAGGAATGCGAAGCAGTTTTGGTTTCTCAGTGCCGCTCAGCCTAGGGCAATGAGGCAGATGTGCATGACATGTAGGACGTGAGAGAACACAGTTCCTGGAGCTGTTGGAGTGCTGAGGAAATCTAGCTCTCCCAGGGAAGAGTGCAGTGTGTTGCCCTACACTCAGCCTACACAGAGTGACTGGGAAAGTTTTCCGGGCCTGGAAGTTTCTTAGCAGCCTAGTGGAGCCTGCCGGTGCTCGGTGTTCGAGCAGGGAACAGGGTGCCCATGAGAGGTCCTTTGTTTCCTGAAAAGCTTACTAACGTTAAAGAAAGCAGACCTAAAGCTAATGCCTCAAGGACTCTGCTCCAAGCTTCCACTTCGGCAGGGCTATTCAAGGCTTTACCTTGAGGAAAGGACTCACGTCAAGTTTCCTTTTAGCTCTAGAGCGTATCAGGAGGAGCTCCCACCCAGGTTTTGAAATCATCCTTTTGATGTAGAGAAGACTCGTTCCTTTCCCAGAGCCCTGCCTGCAGTGACTATAGAGCCGTCCTAAAACTGTTATTTAGGTAGCTTCAAGGCAGCATGAATGGAGCACTCAAAATGAGAAAGCAAGGCTTGTGCCATTAGGCCCCCGTTGCCAGCGAACACGCAGCCTACCTCCTTGTGATTTCTACCAAGTCAGTATACACTCTTGCTAAACACTGGTCCCTTCCTTGAATAAAGTTTATTTAGCACGGAGTTCTGCGTGTAGCCAACCGCCTCCCCAAAGGAGCGCTCTTGCTAGGCTCTCGGGCTTAGTTTCTTCTAAAACCCTGCAGTGTAAGAGGAAGAACTGTGCTTTGGTTACAGCAGGAAGGCAAGCCGACACTCTCCTGTAAGGATGGGGACTTAAGGTATGACTTTGTAGAAGGAATGCGAAGCAGTTTTGGTTTCTCAGTGCCGCTCAGCCTAGGGCAATGAGGCAGATTTGCATGACATGTAGGACGTGAGAGAACACAGTTCCTGGAGCTGTTGGAGTGCTGAGGAAATCTAGCTCTCCCAGGGAAGAGTGCAGTGTGTTGCCCTACACTCAGCATACACTGAGTGACTGGGAACGTTTTCCGGGCCTGGAAGTTTCTTAGCAGCCTAGTGGAGCATGCCGGTGCTCGGTGTTCGAGCAGGGAATAGGGTGCCCAGGAGAGGTCCTCCGTTTCCTGAAACGCTTACTAACGTTAAAGAAAGCAGACCTAAAGCTAATGCCTCAAGGACTCTGCTCCAAGCTTCCACTTCGGCAGGGCTATTGAAGGCTTTACCTTGAGGAAAGGACTCACGTCAAGTTTCCTTTTAGCTCTAGAGTGTATCAGGAGGAGCTCCCACCCAGGCTATGAAAGCACCCTGTTGATGTAGAGAACACTCGTTCCTTTCCCAGAGCCCTGCCTGCAGTGACTAGAGAGCCGTCCTAAACTGTGATTTAGGTAGCTTCAAGGCAGCATGAATGGAGCACTCAAAATGGGAAAGCAAGGCTTGTGCCATAAGGCCCCCGTTTCCAGCGAAAACGCAGCCTACCTCCTTGTGATTTCTACCAAGTAAGTATACACTCTTGCTACACACTGGTCCCTTCCTTGAATAAAGTTTATTTGGCACTAAGTTCTGCGTGTAGCCAACCGCCTCCCCCAAGGAGCGCTCTTGCTAGGCTCTCGGGCTTAGTTTCTTCTAAAACCCTGCAGTGTAAGAGGAAGAACTGTGCTTTGGTTACAGCAGGAAGGCAAGCCGACACTCTCCTGTAAGGATGGGGTCTTAAGGTATGACTTTGTAGAAGGAATGCGAAGCAGTTTTGGTTTCTCAGTGCCGCTCAGCCTAGGGCAATGAGGCAGATTTGCATGACATGTAGGACGTGAGAGAACACAGTTCCTGGAGCTGTTGGAGTGCTGAGGAAATCTAGCTCTCCCAGGGAAGAGTGCAGTGTGTTGCCCTACACTCAGCATACAATGAGTGACTGGGAATGTTTTCCGGGCCTGGAAGTTTCTTAGCAGCCTAGTGGAGCCTGCCGGTGCTCGGTGTTCGAGCAGGGAATAGGGTGCCCAGGAGAGGTCCTCCGTTTCCTGAAACGCTTACTAACGTTAAAGAAAGCAGACCTAAAGCTAATGCCTCAAGGACTCTGCTCCAAGCTTCCACTTCGGCAGGGCTATTCAAGGCTTTACCTTGAGGAAAGGACTCACGTCAAGTTTCCTTTTAGCTCCAGAGTGTATCAGGAGGAGCTCCCACCCAGGCTATGAAAGCACCCTGTTGATGTAGAGAACACTCGTTCCTTTCCCAGAGCCCTGCCTGCAGTGCCTAGAGACCCGTCCTAAAACTGTGATTTAGGTAGCTTCAAGGCAGCATGAATGGAGCACTCAAAATGGGAAAACAAGGCTTGTGCCATAAGGCCCCCGGATCCAGCGAACACGCAGCCTACCTCCTTGTGATTTCTACCAAGTAAGTATACACTCTTGCTACACACTGGTCCCTTCCTTGAATAAAGTTTATTTGGCACTGAGTTCTGCGTGTAGCCAACCGCCTCCCCCAAGGAACGCTCTTGCTAGGCTCTCGGGCTTAGTTTCTTCTAAAACCCTGCAGTGTAAGAGGAAGAACTGTGCTTTGGTTACAGCAGGAACGCAAGCCGACTTTCTCCTGTAAGGATGGGGTCGTAAAGTATGACTTTGTGGAAGGAATGCGAAGCAGTTTTTGTTTCTCAGTGCCGCTCAGCCTAGGGCAATGAGGCAGATTTGCATGACATGTAGGACGTAAGAGAACACAGTTCCTGGAGCTGTTGGAGTGCTGAGGAAATCTAGCTCTCCCAGGGAAGAGGGCAGTGTGTTGCCCTACACTCAACATACATTGAGTGACTGGGAAAGTTTTCCGGGCCTGGAAGTTTCTTAGCAGCCTAGTGGAGCCTGCCGGTGCTCGGTGTTCGTGCAGGGAATAGGGTGGCCAGGCGAGGTCCTCCGTTTCCAGAAATGCTTACTAACGTTAAAGAAAGCAGACCTAAAGCTAATGTCTCAAGGACTCTCCTCCAAGCTTCCACTTCGGCAGGGCTATTCAAGGCTTTACCTTGAGGAAAGGACTCACGTCAAGTTTCCTTTTAGCTCTAGAGCGTATCAGGAGGAGCTCCCACCCAGGTTTTGAAATCATCCTGTTGATATAGAGAAAACTCGTTCCTTTCCCAGAGCCCTGCCTGCAGTGACTAGAGAGCCGTCCTAAAACTGTTATTTAGGTAGCTTCAAGGCAGCATGAATGGAGCACTCAAAATGAGAAAGCAAGGCTTGTGCCTTTAGGCTCCCGTTTCCAGCGAACACGCAGCCTACCTCCTTGTGATTTCTACCAAGTAAGTATACACTCTTGCTAAACACTGGTCCCTTCCTTGAATAAAGTTTATTTGGCACGGAGTTCTGCGTGTAGCCAACCGCCTCCCGCAAGGAGCGCTCTTGCTAGGCTATCGGGCTTAGCTTCTTCTAAAACCCTGCAGTGTAAGAGGAAGGACTGTGCTTTGGTTACAGCAGGAACGCAAGCCGACTTTCTCCTGTAAGGATGGGGTCTTAAGGTATGACTTTGTAGAAGGAATGCGAAGCAGTTTTGGTTTCTCAGTGCCGCTCAGCCTAGGGCAATGAGGCAGATGTGTATGACATGTAGGACGTGAGAGAACACAGTTCCTGGAGCTGTTGGAGTGCTGAGGAAATCTAGCTCTCCCAGGGAAGAGTGCAGTGTGTTGCCCTACACTCAGCATACACAGAGTGACTGGGAAAGGTTTCTGGGCCTGGAAGTTTCTTAACAGCCTAGTGGAGCCTGCCGTTGCTCGGTGTTCGAGCAGGGAATAGGGTGCCCAGGAGAGGTCCTCCGTTTCCTGAAACGCTTACTAACGTTAAAGAAAGCAGACCTAAAGCTAATGCCTCAAGGACTCTGCTCCAAGCTTCCACTTCGGCAGGGCTATTCAAGGCTTTACCTTGAGGAAAGGACTCACGTCAAGTTTCCTTTTAGCTCTAGAGTGTATCAGGAGGAGCTCCCACCCAGGCTATGAAAGCACCCTGTTGATGTAGAGAACACTCGTTCCTTTCCCAGAGCCCTGCCTGCAGTGACTAGAGAGCCGTCCTAAAACTGTTATTTAGGTAGCTTCAAGGCAGCATGAATGGAGCACTCAAAATGAGAAAGCAAGGCTTGTGCCATTAGGCCCCCGTTGCCAGCGAACACGCAGCCTACCTCCTTGTGATTTCTACCAAGTAAGTATACACTCTTGCTAAACACTGGTCCCTTCCTTGAATAAAGTTTATTTGGCACGGAGTTCTGCGTGTAGCCAACCGCCTCCCGCAAGGAGCGCTCTTGCTAGGCTATCGGGCTTAGCTTCTTCTAAAACCCTGCAGTGTAAGAGGAAGGACTGTGCTTTGGTTACAGCAGGAACGTAAGCCGACTTTCTCCTGTAAGGATGGGGTCTTAAGGTATGACTTTGTAGAAGGAATGCGAAGCAGTTTTGGTTTCTCAGTGCCGCTCAGCCTAGGGCAATGAGGCAGATGTGTATGACATGTAGGACGTGAGAGAACACAGTTCCTGGAGCTGTTGGAGTGCTGAGGAAATCTAGCTCTCCCAGGTAAGAGTGCAGTGTGTTGCCCTACACTCAGCATACACAGAGTGACTGGGAAAGTTTTCCGGGCCTGGAAGTTTCTTAGCAGCCTAGTGGAGCCTGCCGGTGCTCGGTATTCGTGCAGGGAATAGGGTGCCCAGGCGAGGTCCTCCGTTTCCTGAAAAGCTTACTAACGTTAAAGAAAGCAGACCTAAAGCTAATGCCTCAAGGACTCTGCTCCAAGCTTCCACTTCGGCAGGGCTATTCAAGGCTTTACCTTGAGGAAAGGACTCACGTCAAGTTTCCTTTTAGCTCTAGAGCGTATCAGGAGGAGCTCCCACCCAGGTTTTGAAATCATCCTGTTGATGTAGAGAAGACTCGTTCCTTTCCCAGAGCCCTGCCTGCAGTGACTAGAGAGCCGTCCTAAAACTGTTATTTAGGTAGCTTCAAGGCAGCATGAATGGAGCACTCAAAATGAGAAAGCAAGGCTTGTGCCATTAGGCCCCCGTTGCCAGCGAACACGCAGCCTACCTCCTTGTGATTTCTACCAAGTCAGTATACACTCTTGCTAAACACTGGTCCCTTCCTTGAATAAAGTTTATTTGGCACGGAGTTCTGCGTGTAGCCAACCGCCTCCCACAAGGAGCGCTCTTGCTAGGCTATCGGGCTTAGCTTCTTCTAAAACCCTGCAGTGTAAGAGGAAGGACTGTGCTTTGGTTACAGCAGGAACGCAAGCCGACATTCTCCTGTAAGGATGGGGTCTTAAGGTATGACTTTGTAGAAGGAATGCGAAGCAGTTTTGGTTTCTCAGTGCCGCTCAGCCTAGGGCAATGAGGCAGATGTGCATGACATGTAGGACGTGAGAGAACACAGTTCCTGGAGCTGTTGGAGTGCTGAGGAAATCTAGCTCTCCCAGGGAAGAGTGCAGTGTGTTGCCCTACACTCAGCCTACACAGAGTGACTGGGAAAGTTTTCCGGGCCTGGAAGTTTCTTAGCAGCCTAGTGGAGCCTGCCGGTGCTCGGTGTTCGAGCAGGGAACAGGGTGCCCATGAGAGGTCCTTTGTTTCCTGAAAAGCTTACTAACGTTAAAGAAAGCAGACCTAAAGCTAATGCCTCAAGGACTCTGCTCCAAGCTTCCACTTCGGCAGGGCTATTCAAGGCTTTACCTTGAGGAAAGGACTCACGTCAAGTTTCCTTTTAGCTCTAGAGCGTATCAGGAGGAGCTCCCACCCAGGTTTTGAAATCATCCTTTTGATGTAGAGAAGACTCGTTCCTTTCCCAGAGCCCTGCCTGCAGTGACTATAGAGCCGTCCTAAAACTGTTATTTAGGTAGCTTCAAGGCAGCATGAATGGAGCACTCAAAATGAGAAAGCAAGGCTTGTGCCATTAGGCCCCCGTTGCCAGCGAACACGCAGCCTACCTCCTTCTGATTTCTACCAAGTCAGTATACACTCTTGCTAAACACTGGTCCCTTCCTTGAATAAAATTTATTTAGCACGGAGTTCTGCGTGTAGCCAACCGCCTCCCACAAGGAGCGCTCTTGCTAGGCTATCGGGCTTAGCTTCTTCTAAAACCCTGCAGTGTAAGAGGAAGGACTGTGCTTTGGTTACAGCAGGAACGCAAGCCGACATTCTCCTGTAAGGATGGGGTCTTAAGGTATGACTTTGTAGAAGGAATGCGAAGCAGTTTTGGTTTCTCAGTGCCGCTCAACCTAGGGCAATGAGGCAGATGTGCATGACATGTAGGACGTGAGAGAACACAGTTCCTGGAGCTGTTGGAGGGCTGAGGAAATCTAGCTCTCCCAGGGAAGAGTGCAGTGTGTTGCCCTACACTCAGCATACACAGAGCGACTGGGAATGTTTTCCGGGCCTGGAAGTTTCTTAGCAGCCTAGTGGAGCCTGCCGGTGCTCGGTATTCGTGCAGGGAATAGGGTGCCCAGGCGAGGTCCTCCGTTTCCTGAAAAGCTTACTAACGTTAAAGAAAGCAGACCTAAAGCTAATGCCTCAAGGACTCTGCTCCAAGCTTCCACTTCGGCAGGGCTATTCAAGGCTTTACCTTGAGGAAAGGACTCACGTCAAGTTTCCTTTTAGCTCTAGAGTGTATCAGGAGGAGCTCCCACCCAGGCTATGAAAGCACCCTGTTGATGTAGAGAACACTCGTTCCTTTCCCAGAGCCCTGCCTGCAGTGACTAGAGACCCGTCCTAAACTTTGATTTAGGTAGCTTCAAGGCAGCATGAATGGAGCACTCAAAATGGGAAAACAAGGCTTGTGCCATAAGGCCCCCGGTTCCAGCGAACACGCAGCCTACCTCCTTGTGATTTCTACCAAGTATACACTCTAGCTACACACTGGTCCCTTCCTTGAATAAAGTTTATTTGGCACTGAGTTCTGCGTGTAGCCAACCGCCTCCCCCAAGGAACGCTCTAGCTAGGCTCTCGGGCTTAGTTTCTTCTAAAACCCTGCAGTGTAAGAGGAAGAACTGTGCTTTGGTTACAGCAGGAAGGCAAGCCGACACTCTCCTGTAAGGATGGGGTCTTAAGGTATGACTTTGTAGAAGGAATGCGAAGCAGTTTTTGTTTCTCAGTGCCGCTCAGCCTAGGGCAATGAGGCAGATGTGCATGACATGTAGGACGTAAGAGAACACAGTTCCTGGAGCTGTTGGAGTGCTGAGGAAATCTAGCTCTCCCAGGGAAGAGTGCAGTGTGTTGCCCTACACTCAACATACACTGAGTGACTGGGAAAGTTTTCCGGACCTGGAAGTTTCTTAGCAGCCTAGTGGAGCCTGCCGGTGCTCGGTGTTCGTGCAGGGAATAGGGTGGCCAGGCGAGGTCCTCCGTTTCCAGAAATGCTTACTAACGTTAAAGAAAGCAGACCTAAAGCTAATGCCTCAAGGACTCTGCTCCAAGCTTCCACTTCGGCAGGGCTATTCAAGGCTTTACCTTGAGGAAAGGACTCACGTCAAGTTTCCTTTTAGCTCTAGAGCGTATCAGGAGGAGCTCCCACCCAGGTTTTGAAATCATCCTGTTGATGTAGAGAAGACTCGTTCCTTTCCCAGAGCCCTGCCTGCAGTGACTAGAGAGCCGTCCTAAAACTGTTATTTAGGTAGCTTCAAGGCAGCATGAATGGAGCACTCAAAATGAGAAAGCAAGGCTTGTGCCATTAGGCCCCCGTTGCCAGCGAACACGCAGCCTACCTCCTTGTGATTTCTACCAAGTAAGTATACACTCTTGCTAAACACTGGTCCCTTCCTTGAATAAAGTTTATTTGGCACGGAGTTCTGCGTGTAGCCAACCGCCTCCCCCAAGGAGCGCTCTTGCTAGGCTATCGGGCTTAGCTTCTTCTAAAACCCTGCAGTGTAAGAGGAAGGACTGTGCTTTGGTTACAGCAGGAACGCAAGCCGACTTTCTCCTGTAAGGATGGGGTCTTAAGGTATGACTTTGTAGAAGGAATGCGAAGCAGTTTTGGTTTCTCAGTGCTGCTCAGCCTAGGGCAATGAGGCAGATGTGTATGACATGTAGGACGTGAGAGAACACAGATCCTGGAGCTGTTGGAGTGCTGAGGAAATCTAGCTCTCCCAGGTAAGAGTGCAGTGTGTTGCCCTACACTCAGCATACACAGAGTGACTGGGAAAGTTTTCCGGGCCTGGAAGTTTCTTAGCAGCCTAGTGGAGCCTGCCGGTGCTCGGTATTCGTGCAGGGAATAGGGTGCCCAGGCGAGGTCCTCCGTTTCCTGAAAAGCTTACTAACGTTAAAGAAAGCAGACCTAAAGCTAATGCCTCAAGGACTCTGCTCCAAGCTTCCACTTCGGCAGGGCTATTCAAGGCTTTACCTTGAGGAAAGGACTCACGTCAAGTTTCCTTTTAGCTCTAGAGTGTATCAGGAGGAGCTCCCACCCAGGCTATGAAAGCACCCTGTTGATGTAGAGAACACTCGTTCCTTTCCCAGAGCCCTGCCTGCAGTGACTAGAGAGCCGTCCTAAACTGTGATTTAGGTAGCTTCAAGGCAGCATGAATGGAGCACTCAAAATGGGAAAGCAAGGCTTGTGCCATAAGGCCCCCGTTTCCAGCGAAAACGCAGCCTACCTCCTTGTGATTACTACCAAGTAAGTATACACTCTTGCTACACACTGGTCCCTTCCTTGAATAAAGTTTATTTGGCACTGAGTTCTGCGTGTAGCCAACCGCCTCCCCAAAGGAGCGCTCTTGCTAGGCTCTCGGGCTTAGTTTCTTCTAAAACCCTGCAGTGTAAGAGGAAGAACTGTGCTTTGGTTACAGCAGGAAGGCAAGCCGACACTCTCCTGTAAGGATGGGGACTTAAGGTATGACTTTGTAGAAGGAATGCGAAGCAGTTTTGGTTTCTCAGTGCCGCTCAGCCTAGGGCAATGAGGCAGATTTGCATGACATGTAGGACGTGAGAGAACACAGTTCCTGGAGCTGTTGGAGTGCTGAGGAAATCTAGCTCTCCCAGGGAAGAGTGCAGTGTGTTGCCCTACACTCAGCATACACTGAGTGACTGGGAACGTTTTCCGGGCCTGGAAGTTTCTTAGCAGCCTAGTGGAGCATGCCGGTGCTCGGTGTTCGAGCAGGGAATAGGGTGCCCAGGAGAGGTCCTCCGTTTCCTGAAACGCTTACTAACGTTAAAGAAAGCAGACCTAAAGCTAATGCCTCAAGGACTCTGCTCCAAGCTTCCACTTCGGCAGGGCTATTGAAGGCTTTACCTTGAGGAAAGGACTCACGTCAAGTTTCCTTTTAGCTCTAGAGTGTATCAGGAGGAGCTCCCACCCAGGCTATGAAAGCACCCTGTTGATGTAGAGAACACTCGTTCCTTTCCCAGAGCCCTGCCTGCAGTGACTAGAGAGCCGTCCTAAACTGTGATTTAGGTAGCTTCAAGGCAGCATGAATGGAGCACTCAAAATGGGAAAGCAAGGCTTGTGCCATAAGGCCCCCGTTTCCAGCGAAAACGCAGCCTACCTCCTTGTGATTTCTACCAAGTAAGTATACACTCTTGCTACACACTGGTCCCTTCCTTGAATAAAGTTTATTTGGCACTAAGTTCTGCGTGTAGCCAACCGCCTCCCCCAAGGAGCGCTCTTGCTAGGCTCTCGGGCTTAGTTTCTTCTAAAACCCTGCAGTGTAAGAGGAAGAACTGTGCTTTGGTTACAGCAGGAAGGCAAGCCGACACTCTCCTGTAAGGATGGGGTCTTAAGGTATGACTTTGTAGAAGGAATGCGAAGCAGTTTTGGTTTCTCAGTGCCGCTCAGCCTAGGGCAATGAGGCAGATTTGCATGACATGTAGGACGTGAGAGAACACAGTTCCTGGAGCTGTTGGAGTGCTGAGGAAATCTAGCTCTCCCAGGGAAGAGTGCAGTGTGTTGCCCTACACTCAACATACAATGAGTGACTGGGAATGTTTTCCGGGCCTGGAAGTTTCTTAGCAGCCTAGTGGAGCCTGCCGGTGCTCGGTGTTCGAGCAGGGAATAGGGTGCCCAGGAGAGGTCCTCCGTTTCCTGAAACGCTTACTAACGTTAAAGAAAGCAGACCTAAAGCTAATGCCTCAAGGACTCTGCTCCAAGCTTCCACTTCGGCAGGGCTATTCAAGGCTTTACCTTGAGGAAAGGACTCACGTCAAGTTTCCTTTTAGCTCCAGAGTGTATCAGGAGGAGCTCCCACCCAGGCTATGAAAGCACCCTGTTGATGTAGAGAACACTCGTTCCTTTCCCAGAGCCCTGCCTGCAGTGCCTAGAGACCCGTCCTAAAACTGTGATTTAGGTAGCTTCAAGGCAGCATGAATGGAGCACTCAAAATGGGAAAACAAGGCTTGTGCCATAAGGCCCCCGGATCCAGCGAACACGCAGCCTACCTCCTTGTGATTTCTACCAAGTAAGTATACACTCTTGCTACACACTGGTCCCTTCCTTGAATAAAGTTTATTTGGCACTGAGTTCTGCGTGTAGCCAACCGCCTCCCCCAAGGAACGCGCTTGCTAGGCTCTCGGGCTTAGTTTCTTCTAAAACCCTGCAGTGTAAGAGGAAGAACTGTGCTTTGGTTACAGCAGGAACGCAAGCCGACTTTCTCCTGTAAGGATGGGGTCGTAAAGTATGACTTTGTGGAAGGAATGCGAAGCAGTTTTTGTTTCTCAGTGCCGCTCAGCCTAGGGCAATGAGGCAGATTTGCATGACATGTAGGACGTAAGAGAACACAGTTCCTGGAGCTGTTGGAGTGCTGAGGAAATCTAGCTCTCCCAGGGAAGAGGGCAGTGTGTTGCCCTACACTCAACATACATTGAGTGACTGGGAAAGTTTTCCGGGCCTGGAAGTTTCTTAGCAGCCTAGTGGAGCCTGCCGGTGCTCGGTGTTCGTGCAGGGAATAGGGTGGCCAGGCGAGGTCCTCCGTTTCCAGAAATGCTTACTAACGTTAAAGAAAGCAGACCTAAAGCTAATGTCTCAAGGACTCTCCTCCAAGCTTCCACTTCGGCAGGGCTATTCAAGGCTTTACCTTGAGGAAAGGACTCACGTCAAGTTTCCTTTTAGCTCTAGAGCGTATCAGGAGGAGCTCCCACCCAGGTTTTGAAATCATCCTGTTGATATAGAGAAAACTCGTTCCTTTCCCAGAGCCCTGCCTGCAGTGACTAGAGAGCCGTCCTAAAACTGTTATTTAGGTAGCTTCAAGGCAGCATGAATGGAGCACTCAAAATGAGAAAGCAAGGCTTGTGCCTTTAGGCTCCCGTTTCCAGCGAACACGCAGCCTACCTCCTTGTGATTTCTACCAAGTAAGTATACACTCTTGCTAAACACTGGTCCCTTCCTTGAATAAAGTTTATTTGGCACGGAGTTCTGCGTGTAGCCAACCGCCTCCCGCAAGGAGCGCTCTTGCTAGGCTATCGGGCTTAGCTTCTTCTAAAACCCTGCAGTGTAAGAGGAAGGACTGTGCTTTGGTTACAGCAGGAACGCAAGCCGACTTTCTCCTGTAAGGATGGGGTCTTAAGGTATGACTTTGTAGAAGGAATGCGAAGCAGTTTTGGTTTCTCAGTGCCGCTCAGCCTAGGGCAATGAGGCAGATGTGTATGACATGTAGGACGTGAGAGAACACAGTTCCTGGAGCTGTTGGAGTGCTGAGGAAATCTAGCTCTCCCAGGGAAGAGTGCAGTGTGTTGCCCTACACTCAGCATACACAGAGTGACTGGGAAAGGTTTCTGGGCCTGGAAGTTTCTTAACAGCCTAGTGGAGCCTGCCGTTGCTCGGTGTTCGAGCAGGGAATAGGGTGCCCAGGAGAGGTCCTCCGTTTCCTGAAACGCTTACTAACGTTAAAGAAAGCAGACCTAAAGCTAATGCCTCAAGGACTCTGCTCCAAGCTTCCACTTCGGCAGGGCTATTCAAGGCTTTACCTTGAGGAAAGGACTCACGTCAAGTTTCCTTTTAGCTCTAGAGTGTATCAGGAGGAGCTCCCACCCAGGCTATGAAAGCACCCTGTTGATGTAGAGAACACTCGTTCCTTTCCCAGAGCCCTGCCTGCAGTGACTAGAGAGCCGTCCTAAACTGTGATTTAGGTAGCTTCAAGGCAGCATGAATGGAGCACTCAAAATGGGAAAGCAAGGCTTGTGCCATAAGGCCCCCGTTTCCAGCGAAAACGCAGCCTACCTCCTTGTGATTACTACCAAGTAAGTATACACTCTTGCTAAACACTGGTCCCTTCCTTGAATAAAGTTTATTTGGCACTGAGTTCTGCGTGTAGCCAACCGCCTCCCCCAAGGAGCGCTCTTGCTAGGCTCTCGGGCTTAGTTTCTTCTAAAACCCTGCAGTGTAAGAGGAAGAACTGTGCTTTGGTTACAGGAGGAACGCAAGCCGACTTTCTCCTGTAAGGATGGGGTCGTAAAGTATGACTTTGTGGAAGGAATGCGAAGCAGTTTTGGTTTCTCAGTGCCGCTCAGCCTAGGGCAATGAGGCAGATGTGCATGACATGTAGGACGTGAGAGAACACAGTTCCTGGAGCTGTTGGAGTGCTGAGGAAATCTAGCTCTCCCAGGGAAGAGTGCAGTGTGTTGCCCTACACTCAACATACACTGAGTGACTGGGAAAGTTTTCCGGGCCTGGAAGTTTCTTAGCAGCCTAGTGGAGCCTGCCGGTGCTCGGTGTTCGTGCAGGGAATAGGGTGGCCAGGCGAGGTCCTCCGTTTCCAGAAATGCTTACTAACGTTAAAGAAAGCAGACCTAAAGCTAATGCCTCAAGGACTCTGCTCCAAGCTTCCACTTCGGCAGGGCTATTCAAGGCTTTACCTTGAGGAAAGGACTCACGTCAAGTTTCCTTTTAGCTCTAGAGCGTATCAGGAGGAGCTCCCACCCAGGTTTTGAAATCATCCTGTTGATGTAGAGAAGACTCGTTCCTTTCCCAGAGCCCTGCCTGCAGTGACTAGAGAGCCGTCCTAAAACTGTTATTTAGGTAGCTTCAAGGCAGCATGAATGGAGCACTCAAAATGAGAAAGCAAGGCTTGTGCCATTAGGCCCCCGTTGCCAGCGAACACGCAGCCTACCTCCTTGTGATTTCTACCAAGTAAGTATACACTCTTGCTAAACACTGGTCCCTTCCTTGAATAAAGTTTATTTGGCACGGAGTTCTGCGTGTAGCCAACCGCCTCCCGCAAGGAGCGCTCTTGCTAGGCTATCGGGCTTAGCTTCTTCTAAAACCCTGCAGTGTAAGAGGAAGGACTGTGCTTTGGTTACAGCAGGAACGTAAGCCGACTTTCTCCTGTAAGGATGGGGTCTTAAGGTATGACTTTGTAGAAGGAATGCGAAGCAGTTTTGGTTTCTCAGTGCCGCTCAGCCTAGGGCAATGAGGCAGATGTGTATGACATGTAGGACGTGAGAGAACACAGTTCCTGGAGCTGTTGGAGTGCTGAGGAAATCTAGCTCTCCCAGGTAAGAGTGCAGTGTGTTGCCCTACACTCAGCATACACAGAGTGACTGGGAAAGTTTTCCGGGCCTGGAAGTTTCTTAGCAGCCTAGTGGAGCCTGCCGGTGCTCGGTATTCGTGCAGGGAATAGGGTGCCCAGGCGAGGTCCTCCGTTTCCTGAAAAGCTTACTAACGTTAAAGAAAGCAGACCTAAAGCTAATGCCTCAAGGACTCTGCTCCAAGCTTCCACTTCGGCAGGGCTATTCAAGGCTTTACCTTGAGGAAAGGACTCACGTCAAGTTTCCTTTTAGCTCTAGAGTGTATCAGGAGGAGCTCCCACCCAGGCTATGAAAGCACCCTGTTGATGTAGAGAACACTCGTTCCTTTCCCAGAGCCCTGCCTGCAGTGACTAGAGAGCCGTCCTAAACTGTGATTTAGGTAGCTTCAAGGCAGCATGAATGGAGCACTCAAAATGGGAAAGCAAGGCTTGTGCCATAAGGCCCCCGTTTCCAGCGAAAACGCAGCCTACCTCCTTGTGATTACTACCAAGTAAGTATACACTCTTGCTACACACTGGTCCCTTCCTTGAATAAAGTTTATTTGGCACTGAGTTCTGCGTGTAGCCAACCGCCTCCCCCAAGGAGCGCTCTTGCTAGGCTCTCGGGCTTAGTTTCTTCTAAAACCCTGCAGTGTAAGAGGAAGAACTGTGCTTTGGTTACAGCAGGAAGGCAAGCCGACACTCTCCTGTAAGGATGGGGTCTTAAGGTATGACTTTGTAGAAGGAATGCGAAGCAGTTTTGGTTTCTCAGTGCCGCTCAGCCTAGGGCAATGAGGCAGATGTGCATGACATGTAGGACGTGAGAGAACACAGTTCCTGGAGCTGTTGGAGTGCTGAGGAAATCTAGCTCTCCCAGGGAAGAGTGCAGTGTGTTGCCCTACACTCAGCATACACAGAGTGACTGGGAATGTTTTCCGGGCCTGGAAGTTTCTTAGCAGCCTAGTGGAGCCTGCCGGTGCTCGGTGTTCGAGCAGGGAACAGGGTGCCCAGGAGAGGTCCTTTGTTTCCTGAAAAGCTTACTAACGTTAAAGAAAGCAGACCTAAAGCTAATGCCTCAAGGACTCTGCTCCAAGCTTCCACTTCGGCAGGGCTATTCAAGGCTTTACCTTGAGGAAAGGACTCACGTCAAGTTTCCTTTTAGCTCTAGAGCGTATCAGGAGGAGCTCCCACCCAGGTTTTGAAATCATCCTTTTGATGTAGAGAAGACTCGTTCCTTTCCCAGAGCCCTGCCTGCAGTGACTATAGAGCCGTCCTAAAACTGTTATTTAGGTAGCTTCAAGGCAGCATGAATGCAGCACTCAAAATGAGAAAGCAAGGCTTGTGCCATTAGGCCCCCGTTGCCAGCGAACACGCAGCCTACCTCCTTGTGATTTCTACCAAGTAAGTATACACTCTTGCTAAACACTGGTCCCTTCCTTGAATAAAGTTTATTTGGCACGGAGTTCTGCGTGTAGCCAACCGCCTCCCGCAAGGAGCGCTCTTGCTAGGCTATCGGGCTTAGCTTCTTCTAAAACCCTGCAGTGTAAGAGGAAGGACTGTGCTTTGGTTACAGCAGGAACGCAAGCCGACATTCTCCTGTAAGGATGGGGTCTTAAGGTATGACTTTGTAGAAGGAATGCGAAGCAGTTTTGGTTTCTCAGTGCCGCTCAACCTAGGGCAATGAGGCAGATGTGCATGACATGTAGGACGTGAGAGAACACAGTTCCTGGAGCTGTTGGAGGGCTGAGGAAATCTAGCTCTCCCAGGGAAGAGTGCAGTGTGTTGCCCTACACTCAGCATACACAGAGTGACTGGGAAAGTTTTCCGGGCCTGGAAGTTTCTTAGCAGCCTAGTGGAGCCTGCCGGTGCTCGGTATTCGTGCAGGGAATAGGGTGCCCAGGCGAGGTCCTCCGTTTCCTGAAAAGCTTACTAACGTTAAAGAAAGCAGACCTAAAGCTAATGCCTCAAGGACTCTGCTCCAAGCTTCCACTTCGGCAGGGCTATTCAAGGCTTTACCTTGAGGAAAGGACTCACGTCAAGTTTCCTTTTAGCTCTAGAGTGTATCAGGAGGAGCTCCCACCCAGGCTATGAAAGCACCCTGTTGATGTAGAGAACACTCGTTCCTTTCCCAGAGCCCTGCCTGCAGTGACTAGAGACCCGTCCTAAACTTTGGTTTAGGTAGCTTCAAGGCAGCATGAATGGAGCACTCAAAATGGGAAAACAAGGCTTGTGCCATAAGGCCCCCGTTTCCAGCGAAAACGCAGCCTACCTCCTTGTGATTACTACCAAGTAAGTATACACTCTTGCTACACACTGGTCCCTTCCTTGAATAAAGTTTATTTGGCACTGAGTTCTGCGTGTAGCCAACCGCCTCCCCCAAGGAGCGCTCTTGCTAGGCTCTCGGGCTTAGTTTCTTCTAAAACCCTGCAGTGTAAGAGGAAGAACTGTGCTTTGGTTACAGCAGGAAGGCAAGCCGACACTCTCCTGTAAGGATGGGGTCTTAAGGTATGACTTTGTAGAAGGAATGCGAAGCAGTTTTGGTTTCTCAGTGCCGCTCAGCCTAGGGCAATGAGGCAGATGTGCATGACATGTAGGACGTGAGAGAACACAGTTCCTGGAGCTGTTGGAGTGCTGAGGAAATCTAGCTCTCCCAGGGAAGAGTGCAGTGTGTTGCCCTACACTCAGCATACACAGAGTGACTGGGAATGTTTTCCGGGCCTGGAAGTTTCTTAGCAGCCTAGTGGAGCCTGCCGGTGCTCGGTGTTCGAGCAGGGAACAGGGTGCCCAGGAGAGGTCCTTTGTTTCCTGAAAAGCTTACTAACGTTAAAGAAAGCAGACCTAAAGCTAATGCCTCAAGGACTCTGCTCCAAGCTTCCACTTCGGCAGGGCTATTCAAGGCTTTACCTTGAGGAAAGGACTCACGTCAAGTTTCCTTTTAGCTCTAGAGTGTATCAGGAGGAGCTCCCACCCAGGCTATGAAAGCACCCTGTTGATGTAGAGAACACTCGTTCCTTTCCCAGAGCCCTGCCTGCAGTGACTAGAGACCCGTCCTAAACTGTGATTTAGGTAGCTTCAAGGCAGCATGAATGGAGCACTCAAAATGGGAAAGCAAGGCTTGTGCCATAAGGCCCCCGTTTCCAGCGAAAACGCAGCCTACCTCCTTGTGATTTCTACCAAGTAAGTATACACTCTTGCTACACACTGGTCCCTTCCTTGAATAAAGTTTATTTGGCACTAAGTTCTGCGTGTAGCCAACCGCCTCCCCCAAGGAGCGCTCTTGCTAGGCTCTCGGGCTTAGTTTCTTCTAAAACCCTGCAGTGTAAGAGGAAGAACTGTGCTTTGGTTACAGCAGGAAGGCAAGCCGACACTCTCCTGTAAGGATGGGGTCTTAAGGTATGACTTTGTAGAAGGAATGCGAAGCAGTTTTGGTTTCTCAGTGCCGCTCAGCCTAGGGCAATGAGGCAGATTTGCATGACATGTAGGACGTGAGAGAACACAGTTCCTGGAGCTGTTGGAGTGCTGAGGAAATCTAGCTCTCCCAGGGAAGAGTGCAGTGTGTTGCCCTACACTCAGCATACACAGAGTGACTGGGAAAGTTTTCCGGGCCTGGAAGTTTCTTAGCAGCCTAGTGGAGCCTGCCGGTGCTCGGTATTCGTGCAGGGAATAGGGTGCCCAGGCGAGGTCCTCCGTTTCCTGAAAAGCTTACTAACGTTAAAGAAAGCAGACCTAAAGCTAATGCCTCAAGGACTCTGCTCCAAGCTTCCACTTCGGCAGGGCTATTCAAGGCTTTACCTTGAGGAAAGGACTCACGTCAAGTTTCCTTTTAGCTCTAGAGTGTATCAGGAGGAGCTCCCACCCAGGCTATGAAAGCACCCTGTTGATGTAGAGAACACTCGTTCCTTTCCCAGAGCCCTGCCTGCAGTGACTAGAGAGCCGTCCTAAACTGTGATTTAGGTAGCTTCAAGGCAGCATGAATGGAGCACTCAAAATGGGAAAGCAAGGCTTGTGCCATAAGGCCCCCGTTTCCAGCGAAAACGCAGCCTACCTCCTTGTGATTACTACCAAGTAAGTATACACTCTTGCTACACACTGGTCCCTTCCTTGAATAAAGTTTATTTGGCACTGAGTTCTGCGTGTAGCCAACCGCCTCCCCAAAGGAGCGCTCTTGCTAGGCTCTCGGGCTTAGTTTCTTCTAAAACCCTGCAGTGTAAGAGGAAGAACTGTGCTTTGGTTACAGCAGGAAGGCAAGCCGACACTCTCCTGTAAGGATGGGGACTTAAGGTATGACTTTGTAGAAGGAATGCGAAGCAGTTTTGGTTTCTCAGTGCCGCTCAGCCTAGGGCAATGAGGCAGATTTGCATGACATGTAGGACGTGAGAGAACACAGTTCCTGGAGCTGTTGGAGTGCTGAGGAAATCTAGCTCTCCCAGGGAAGAGTGCAGTGTGTTGCCCTACACTCAACATACACTGAGTGACTGGGAAAGTTTTCCGGGCCTGGAAGTTTCTTAGCAGCCTAGTGGAGCCTGCCGGTGCTCAGTGTTCGTGCAGGGAATAGGGTGCCCAGCCGAGGTCCTTCGTTTCCTGAAAAGCTTACTAACGTTAAAGAAAGCAGACCTAAAGCTAATGCCTCAAGGACTCTGCTCCAAGCTTCCACTTCGGCAGGGCTATTGAAGGCTTTACCTTGAGGAAAGGACTCACGTCAAGTTTCCTTTTAGCTCCAGAGTGTATCAGGAGGAGCTCCCACCCAGGCTATGAAAGCACCCTGTTGATGTAGAGAACACTCGTTCCTTTCCCAGAGCCCTGCCTGCAGTGCCTAGAGACCCGTCCTAAAACTGTGATTTAGGTAGCTTCAAGGCAGCATGAATGGAGCACTCAAAATGGGAAAACAAGGCTTGTGCCATAAGGCCCCCGGATCCAGCGAACACGCAGCCTACCTCCTTGTGATTTCTACCAAGTAAGTATACACTCTTGCTACACACTGGTCCCTTCCTTGAATAAAGTTTATTTGGCACTGAGTTCTGCGTGTAGCCAACCGCCTCCCCCAAGGAACGCTCTTGCTAGGCTCTCGGGCTTAGTTTCTTCTAAAACCCTGCAGTGTAAGAGGAAGAACTGTGCTTTGGTTACAGCAGGAACGCAAGCCGACTTTCTCCTGTAAGGATGGGGTCGTAAAGTATGACTTTGTGGAAGGAATGCGAAGCAGTTTTTGTTTCTCAGTGCCGCTCAGCCTAGGGCAATGAGGCAGATTTGCATGACATGTAGGACGTAAGAGAACACAGTTCCTGGAGCTGTTGGAGTGCTGAGGAAATCTAGCTCTCCCAGGGAAGAGGGCAGTGTGTTGCCCTACACTCAACATACATTGAGTGACTGGGAAAGTTTTCCGGGCCTGGAAGTTTCTTAGCAGCCTAGTGGAGCCTGCCGGTGCTCGGTGTTCGTGCAGGGAATAGGGTGGCCAGGCGAGGTCCTCCGTTTCCAGAAATGCTTACTAACGTTAAAGAAAGCAGACCTAAAGCTAATGTCTCAAGGACTCTCCTCCAAGCTTCCACTTCGGCAGGGCTATTCAAGGCTTTACCTTGAGGAAAGGACTCACGTCAAGTTTCCTTTTAGCTCTAGAGCGTATCAGGAGGAGCTCCCACCCAGGTTTTGAAATCATCCTGTTGATATAGAGAAAACTCGTTCCTTTCCCAGAGCCCTGCCTGCAGTGACTAGAGAGCCGTCCTAAAACTGTTATTTAGGTAGCTTCAAGGCAGCATGAATGGAGCACTCAAAATGAGAAAGCAAGGCTTGTGCCTTTAGGCTCCCGTTTCCAGCGAACACGCAGCCTACCTCCTTGTGATTTCTACCAAGTAAGTATACACTCTTGCTAAACACTGGTCCCTTCCTTGAATAAAGTTTATTTGGCACGGAGTTCTGCGTGTAGCCAACCGCCTCCCCCAAGGAGCGCTCTTGCTAGGCTATCGGGCTTAGCTTCTTCTAAAACCCTGCAGTGTAAGAGGAAGGACTGTGCTTTGGTTACAGCAGGAACGCAAGCCGACTTTCTCCTGTAAGGATGGGGTCTTAAGGTATGACTTTGTAGAAGGAATGCGAAGCAGTTTTGGTTTCTCAGTGCCGCTCAGCCTAGGGCAATGAGGCAGATGTGTATGACATGTAGGACGTGAGAGAACACAGTTCCTGGAGCTGTTGGAGTGCTGAGGAAATCTAGCTCTCCCAGGGAAGAGTGCAGTGTGTTGCCCTACACTCAGCATACACAGAGTGACTGGGAAAGGTTTCTGGGCCTGGAAGTTTCTTAACAGCCTAGTGGAGCCTGCCGTTGCTCGGTGTTCGAGCAGGGAATAGGGTGCCCAGGAGAGGTCCTCCGTTTCCTGAAACGCTTACTAACGTTAAAGAAAGCAGACCTAAAGCTAATGCCTCAAGGACTCTGCTCCAAGCTTCCACTTCGGCAGGGCTATTCAAGGCTTTACCTTGAGGAAAGGACTCACGTCAAGTTTCCTTTTAGCTCTAGAGTGTATCAGGAGGAGCTCCCACCCAGGCTATGAAAGCACCCTGTTGATGTAGAGAACACTCGTTCCTTTCCCAGAGCCCTGCCTGCAGTGACTAGAGAGCCGTCCTAAACTGTGATTTAGGTAGCTTCAAGGCAGCATGAATGGAGCACTCAAAATGGGAAAGCAAGGCTTGTGCCATAAGGCCCCCGTTTCCAGCGAAAACGCAGCCTACCTCCTTGTGATTACTACCAAGTAAGTATACACTCTTGCTAAACACTGGTCCCTTCCTTGAATAAAGTTTATTTGGCACTGAGTTCTGCGTGTAGCCAACCGCCTCCCCCAAGGAGCGCTCTTGCTAGGCTCTCGGGCTTAGTTTCTTCTAAAACCCTGCAGTGTAAGAGGAAGAACTGTGCTTTGGTTACAGCAGGAACGCAAGCCGACTTTCTCCTGTAAGGATGGGGTCGTAAAGTATGACTTTGTGGAAGGAATGCGAAGCAGTTTTGGTTTCTCAGTGCCGCTCAGCCTAGGGCAATGAGGCAGATGTGCATGACATGTAGGACGTGAGAGAACACAGTTCCTGGAGCTGTTGGAGTGCTGAGGAAATCTAGCTCTCCCAGGGAAGAGTGCAGTGTGTTGCCCTACACTCAACATACACTGAGTGACTGGGAAAGTTTTCCGGGCCTGGAAGTTTCTTAGCAGCCTAGTGGAGCCTGCCGGTGCTCGGTGTTCGTGCAGGGAATAGGGTGGCCAGGCGAGGTCCTCCGTTTCCAGAAATGCTTACTAACGTTAAAGAAAGCAGACCTAAAGCTAATGCCTCAAGGACTCTGCTCCAAGCTTCCACTTCGGCAGGGCTATTCAAGGCTTTACCTTGAGGAAAGGACTCACGTCAAGTTTCCTTTTAGCTCTAGAGCGTATCAGGAGGAGCTCCCACCCAGGTTTTGAAATCATCCTGTTGATATAGAGAAAACTCGTTCCTTTCCCAGAGCCCTGCCTGCAGTGACTAGAGAGCCGTCCTAAAACTGTTATTTAGGTAGCTTCAAGGCAGCATGAATGGAGCACTCAAAATGAGAAAGCAAGGCTTGTGCCTTTAGGCTCCCGTTTCCAGCGAACACGCAGCCTACCTCCTTGTGATTTCTACCAAGTAAGTATACACTCTTGCTAAACACTGGTCCCTTCCTTGAATAAAGTTTATTTGGCACGGAGTTCTGCGTGTAGCCAACCGCCTCCCGCAAGGAGCGCTCTTGCTAGGCTATCGGGCTTAGCTTCTTCTAAAACCCTGCAGTGTAAGAGGAAGGACTGTGCTTTGGTTACAGCAGGAACGCAAGCCGACTTTCTCCTGTAAGGATGGGGTCTTAAGGTATGACTTTGTAGAAGGAATGCGAAGCAGTTTTGGTTTCTCAGTGCCGCTCAGCCTAGGGCAATGAGGCAGATGTGTATGACATGTAGGACGTGAGAGAACACAGTTCCTGGAGCTGTTGGAGTGCTGAGGAAATCTAGCTCTCCCAGGGAAGAGTGCAGTGTGTTGCCCTACACTCAGCATACACAGAGTGACTGGGAAAGGTTTCTGGGCCTGGAAGTTTCTTAACAGCCTAGTGGAGCCTGCCGTTGCTCGGTGTTCGAGCAGGGAATAGGGTGCCCAGGAGAGGTCCTCCGTTTCCTGAAACGCTTACTAACGTTAAAGAAAGCAGACCTAAAGCTAATGCCTCAAGGACTCTGCTCCAAGCTTCCACTTCGGCAGGGCTATTCAAGGCTTTACCTTGAGGAAAGGACTCACGTCAAGTTTCCTTTTAGCTCTAGAGTGTATCAGGAGGAGCTCCCACCCAGGCTATGAAAGCACCCTGTTGATGTAGAGAACACTCGTTCCTTTCCCAGAGCCCTGCCTGCAGTGACTAGAGAGCCGTCCTAAACTGTGATTTAGGTAGCTTCAAGGCAGCATGAATGGAGCACTCAAAATGGGAAAGCAAGGCTTGTGCCATAAGGCCCCCGTTTCCAGCGAAAACGCAGCCTACCTCCTTGTGATTACTACCAAGTAAGTATACACTCTTGCTAAACACTGGTCCCTTCCTTGAATAAAGTTTATTTGGCACTGAGTTCTGCGTGTAGCCAACCGCCTCCCCCAAGGAGCGCTCTTGCTAGGCTCTCGGGCTTAGTTTCTTCTAAAACCCTGCAGTGTAAGAGGAAGAACTGTGCTTTGGTTACAGCAGGAACGCAAGCCGACTTTCTCCTGTAAGGATGGGGTCGTAAAGTATGACTTTGTGGAAGGAATGCGAAGCAGTTTTGGTTTCTCAGTGCCGCTCAGCCTAGGGCAATGAGGCAGATGTGCATGACATGTAGGACGTGAGAGAACACAGTTCCTGGAGCTGTTGGAGTGCTGAGGAAATCTAGCTCTCCCAGGGAAGAGTGCAGTGTGTTGCCCTACACTCAACATACACTGAGTGACTGGGAAAGTTTTCCGGGCCTGGAAGTTTCTTAGCAGCCTAGTGGAGCCTGCCGGTGCTCGGTGTTCGTGCAGGGAATAGGGTGGCCAGGCGAGGTCCTCCGTTTCCAGAAATGCTTACTAACGTTAAAGAAAGCAGACCTAAAGCTAATGCCTCAAGGACTCTGCTCCAAGCTTCCACTTCGGCAGGGCTATTCAAGGCTTTACCTTGAGGAAAGGACTCACGTCAAGTTTCCTTTTAGCTCTAGAGCGTATCAGGAGGAGCTCCCACCCAGGTTTTGAAATCATCCTGTTGATGTAGAGAAGACTCGTTCCTTTCCCAGAGCCCTGCCTGCAGTGACTAGAGAGCCGTCCTAAAACTGTTATTTAGGTAGCTTCAAGGCAGCATGAATGGAGCACTCAAAATGAGAAAGCAAGGCTTGTGCCATTAGGCCCCCGTTGCCAGCGAACACGCAGCCTACCTCCTTGTGATTTCTACCAAGTAAGTATACACTCTTGCTAAACACTGGTCCCTTCCTTGAATAAAGTTTATTTGGCACGGAGTTCTGCGTGTAGCCAACCGCCTCCCGCAAGGAGCGCTCTTGCTAGGCTATCGGGCTTAGCTTCTTCTAAAACCCTGCAGTGTAAGAGGAAGGACTGTGCTTTGGTTACAGCAGGAACGTAAGCCGACTTTCTCCTGTAAGGATGGGGTCTTAAGGTATGACTTTGTAGAAGGAATGCGAAGCAGTTTTGGTTTCTCAGTGCCGCTCAGCCTAGGGCAATGAGGCAGATGTGTATGACATGTAGGACGTGAGAGAACACAGTTCCTGGAGCTGTTGGAGTGCTGAGGAAATCTAGCTCTCCCAGGTAAGAGTGCAGTGTGTTGCCCTACACTCAGCATACACAGAGTGACTGGGAAAGTTTTCCGGGCCTGGAAGTTTCTTAGCAGCCTAGTGGAGCCTGCCGGTGCTCGGTATTCGTGCAGGGAATAGGGTGCCCAGGCGAGGTCCTCCGTTTCCTGAAAAGCTTACTAACGTTAAAGAAAGCAGACCTAAAGCTAATGCCTCAAGGACTCTGCTCCAAGCTTCCACTTCGGCAGGGCTATTCAAGGCTTTACCTTGAGGAAAGGACTCACGTCAAGTTTCCTTTTAGCTCTAGAGTGTATCAGGAGGAGCTCCCACCCAGGCTATGAAAGCACCCTGTTGATGTAGAGAACACTCGTTCCTTTCCCAGAGCCCTGCCTGCAGTGACTAGAGACCCGTCCTAAACTGTGATTTAGGTAGCTTCAAGGCAGCATGAATGGAGCACTCAAAATGGGAAAGCAAGGCTTGTGCCATAAGGCCCCCGTTTCCAGCGAAAACGCAGCCTACCTCCTTGTGATTACTACCAAGTAAGTATACACTCTTGCTACACACTGGTCCCTTCCTTGAATAAAGTTTATTTGGCACTGAGTTCTGCGTGTAGCCAACCGCCTCCCCCAAGGAGCGCTCTTGCTAGGCTCTCGGGCTTAGTTTCTTCTAAAACCCTGCAGTGTAAGAGGAAGAACTGTGCTTTGGTTACAGCAGGAAGGCAAGCCGACACTCTCCTGTAAGGATGGGGTCTTAAGGTATGACTTTGTAGAAGGAATGCGAAGCAGTTTTGGTTTCTCAGTGCCCCTCAGCCTAGGGCAATGAGGCAGATGTGCATGACATGTAGGACGTGAGAGAACACAGTTCCTGGAGCTGTTGGAGTGCTGAGGAAATCTAGCTCTCCCAGGGAAGAGTGCAGTGTGTTGCCCTACACTCAGCATACACAGAGTGACTGGGAATGTTTTCCGGGCCTGGAAGTTTCTTAGCAGCCTAGTGGAGCCTGCCGGTGCTCGGTGTTCGAGCAGGGAACAGGGTGCCCAGGAGAGGTCCTTTGTTTCCTGAAAAGCTTACTAACGTTAAAGAAAGCAGACCTAAAGCTAATGCCTCAAGGACTCTGCTCCAAGCTTCCACTTCGGCAGGGCTATTCAAGGCTTTACCTTGAGGAAAGGACTCACGTCAAGTTTCCTTTTAGCTCTAGAGCGTATCAGGAGGAGCTCCCACCCAGGTTTTGAAATCATCCTGTTGATGTAGAGAAGACTCGTTCCTTTCCCAGAGCCCTGCCTGCAGTGACTAGAGAGCCGTCCTAAAACTGTTATTTAGGTAGCTTCAAGGCAGCATGAATGGAGCACTCAAAATGAGAAAGCAAGGCTTGTGCCATTAGGCCCCCGTTGCCAGCGAACACGCAGCCTACCTCCTTGTGATTTCTACCAAGTAAGTATACACTCTTGCTAAACACTGGTCCCTTCCTTGAATAAAGTTTATTTGGCACGGAGTTCTGCGTGTAGCCAACCGCCTCCCGCAAGGAGCGCTCTTGCTAGGCTATCGGGCTTAGCTTCTTCTAAAACCCTGCAGTGTAAGAGGAAGGACTGTGCTTTGGTTACAGCAGGAACGCAAGCCGACATTCTCCTGTAAGGATGGGGTCTTAAGGTATGACTTTGTAGAAGGAATGCGAAGCAGTTTTGGTTTCTCAGTGCCGCTCAACCTAGGGCAATGAGGCAGATGTGCATGACATGTAGGACGTGAGAGAACACAGTTCCTGGAGCTGTTGGAGGGCTGAGGAAATCTAGCTCTCCCAGGGAAGAGTGCAGTGTGTTGCCCTACACTCAGCATACACAGAGTGACTGGGAAAGTTTTCCGGGCCTGGAAGTTTCTTAGCAGCCTAGTGGAGCCTGCCGGTGCTCGGTATTCGTGCAGGGAATAGGGTGCCCAGGCGAGGTCCTCCGTTTCCTGAAAAGCTTACTAACGTTAAAGAAAGCAGACCTAAAGCTAATGCCTCAAGGACTCTGCTCCAAGCTTCCACTTCGGCAGGGCTATTCAAGGCTTTACCTTGAGGAAAGGACTCACGTCAAGTTTCCTTTTAGCTCTAGAGTGTATCAGGAGGAGCTCCCACCCAGGCTATGAAAGCACCCTGTTGATGTAGAGAACACTCGTTCCTTTCCCAGAGCCCTGCCTGCAGTGACTAGAGACCCGTCCTAAACTTTGATTTAGGTAGCTTCAAGGCAGCATGAATGGAGCACTCAAAATGGGAAAACAAGGCTTGTGCCATAAGGCCCCCGGTTCCAGCGAACACGCAGCCTACCTCCTTGTGATTTCTCCCAAGTATACACTCTAGCTACACACTGGTCCCTTCCTTGAATAAAGTTTATTTGGCACTGAGTTCTGCGTGTAGCCAACCGCCTCCCCCAAGGAACGCTCTAGCTAGGCTCTCGGGCTTAGTTTCTTCTAAAACCCTGCAGTGTAAGAGGAAGAACTGTGCTTTGGTTACAGCAGGAACGCAAGCCGACTTTCTCCTGTAAGGATGGGGTCGTAAAGTATGACTTTGTGGAAGGAATGCGAAGCAGTTTTGGTTTCTCAGTGCCGCTCAGCCTAGGGCAATGAGGCAGATGTGCATGACATGTAGGACGTAAGAGAACACAGTTCCTGGAGCTGTTGGAGTGCTGAGGAAATCTAGCTCTCCCAGGGAAGAGTGCAGTGTGTTGCCCTACACTCAACATACACTGAGTGACTGGGAAAGTTTTCCGGGCCTGGAAGTTTCTTAGCAGCCTAGTGGAGCCTGCCGGTGCTCGGTGTTCGTGCAGGGAATAGGGTGGCCAGGCGAGGTCCTCCGTTTCCTGAAAAGCTTACTAACGTTAAAGAAAGCAGACCTAAAGCTAATGCCTCAAGGACTCTGCTCCAAGCTTCCACTTCGGCAGGGCTATTCAAGGCTTTACCTTGAGGAAAGGACTCACGTCAAGTTTCCTTTTAGCTCTAGAGTGTATCAGGAGGAGCTCCCACCCAGGCTATGAAAGCACCCTGTTGATGTAGAGAACACTCGTTCCTTTCCCAGAGCCCTGCCTGCAGTGACTAGAGACCCGTCCTAAACTGTGATTTAGGTAGCTTCAAGGCAGCATGAATGGAGCACTCAAAATGGGAAAGCAAGGCTTGTGCCATAAGGCCCCCGTTTCCAGCGAAAACGCAGCCTACCTCCTTGTGATTTCTACCAAGTAAGTATACACTCTTGCTACACACTGGTCCCTTCCTTGAATAAAGTTTATTTGGCACTGAGTTCTGCGTGTAGCCAACAGCCTCCCCCAAGGAGCGCTCTTGCTAGGCTCTCGGGCTTAGTTTCTTCTAAAACCCTGCAGTGTAAGAGGAAGAACTGTGCTTTGGTTACAGCAGGAAGGCAAGCCGACACTCTCCTGTAAGGATGGGGACTTAAGGTATGACTTTGTAGAAGGAATGCGAAGCAGTTTTGGTTTCTCAGTGCCGCTCAGCCTAGGGCAATGAGGCAGATTTGCATGACATGTAGGACGTGAGAGAACACAGTTCCTGGAGCTGTTGGAGTGCTGAGGAAATCTAGCTCTCCCAGGGAAGAGTGCAGTGTGTTGCCCTACACTCAGCATACACTGAGTGACTGGGAAAGTTTTCCGGGCCTGGAAGTTTCTTAGCAGCCTAGTGGAGCATGCCGGTGCTCGGTGTTCGAGCAGGGAATAGGGTGCCCAGGAGAGGTCCTCCGTTTCCTGAAACGCTTACTAACGTTAAAGAAAGCAGACCTAAAGCTAATGCCTCAAGGACTCTGCTCCAAGCTTCCACTTCGGCAGGGCTATTCAAGGCTTTACCTTGAGGAAAGGACTCACGTCAAGTTTCCTTTTAGCTCTAGAGTGTATCAGGAGGAGCTCCCACCCAGGCTATGAAAGCACCCTGTTGATGTAGAGAACACTCGTTCCTTTCCCAGAGCCCTGCCTGCAGTGACTAGAGACCCGTCCTAAACTGTGATTTAGGTAGCTTCAAGGCAGCATGAATGGAGCACTCAAAATGGGAAAGCAAGGCTTGTGCCATAAGGCCCCCGTTTCCAGCGAAAACGCAGCCTACCTCCTTGTGATTTCTACCAAGTAAGTATACACTCTTGCTACACACTGGTCCCTTCCTTGAATAAAGTTTATTTGGCACTAAGTTCTGCGTGTAGCCAACCGCCTCCCCCAAGGAGCGCTCTTGCTAGGCTCTCGGGCTTAGTTTCTTCTAAAACCCTGCAGTGTAAGAGGAAGAACTGTGCTTTGGTTACAGCAGGAAGGCAAGCCGACACTCTCCTGTAAGGATGGGGTCTTAAGGTATGACTTTGTAGAAGGAATGCGAAGCAGTTTTGGTTTCTCAGTGCCGCTCAGCCTAGGGCAATGAGGCAGATTTGCATGACATGTAGGACATAAGAGAACACAGTTCCTGGAGCTGTTGGAGTGCTGAGGAAATCTAGCTCTCCCAGGGAAGAGGGCAGTGTGTTGCCCTACACTCAACATACATTGAGTGACTGGGAAAGTTTTCCGGGCCTGGAAGTTTCTTAGCAGCCTAGTGGAGCCTGCCGGTGCTCGGTGTTCGTGCAGGGAATAGGGTGGCCAGGCGAGGTCCTCCGTTTCCAGAAATGCTTACTAACGTTAAAGAAAGCAGACCTAAAGCTAATGTCTCAAGGACTCTCCTCCAAGCTTCCACTTCGGCAGGGCTATTCAAGGCTTTACCTTGAGGAAAGGACTCACGTCAAGTTTCCTTTTAGCTCTAGAGCGTATCAGGAGGAGCTCCCACCCAGGTTTTGAAATCATCCTGTTGATGTAGAGAAGACTCGTTCCTTTCCCAGAGCCCTGCCTGCAGTGACTAGAGAGCCGTCCTAAAACTGTTATTTAGGTAGCTTCAAAGCAGCATGAATGGAGCACTCAAAATGAGAAAGCAAGGCTTGTGCCATTAGGCCCCCGTTTCCAGCGAACACGCAGCCTACCTCCTTGTGATTTCTACCAAGTAAGTATACACTCTTGCTAAACACTGGTCCCTTCCTTGAATAAAGTTTATTTGGCACGGAGTTCTGCGTGTAGCCAACCGCCTCCCGCAAGGAGCGCTCTTGCTAGGCTATCGGGCTTAGCTTCTTCTAAAACCCTGCAGTGTAAGAGGAAGGACTGTGCTTTGGTTACAGCAGGAACGCAAGCCGACTTTCTCCTGTAAGGATGGGGTCTTAAGGTATGACTTTGTAGAAGGAATGCGAAGCAGTTTTGTTTTCTCAGTGCCGCTCAGCCTAGGGCAATGAGGCAGATGTGTATGACATGTAGGACGTGAGAGAACACAGTTCCTGGAGCTGTTGGAGTGCTGAGGAAATCTAGCTCTCCCAGGGAAGAGTGCAGTGTGTTGCCCTACACTCAGCATACACAGAGTGACTGGGAAAGGTTTCTGGGCCTGGAAGTTTCTTAGCAGCCTAGTGGAGCCTGCCGGTGCTCGGTATTCGTGCAGGGAATAGGGTGCCCAGGCGAGGTCCTCCGTTTCCTGAAAAGCTTACTAACGTTAAAGAAAGCAGACCTAAAGCTAATGCCTCAAGGACTCTGCTCCAAGCTTCCACTTCGGCAGGGCTATTCAAGGCTTTACCTTGAGGAAAGGACTCACGTCAAGTTTCCTTTTAGCTCTAGAGTGTATCAGGAGGAGCTCCCACCCAGGCTATGAAAGCACCCTGTTGATGTAGAGAACACTCGTTCCTTTCCCAGAGCCCTGCCTGCAGTGACTAGAGAGCCATCCTAAACTGTGATTTAGGTAGCTTCAAGGCAGCATGAATGGAGCACTCAAAATGGGAAAGCAAGGCTTGTGCCATAAGGCCCCCGTTTCCAGCGAAAACGCAGCCTACCTCCTTGTGATTACTACCAAGTAAGTATACACTCTTGCTAAACACTGGTCCCTTCCTTGAATAAAGTTTATTTGGCACTGAGTTCTGCGTGTAGCCAACCGCCTCCACCAAGGAGCGCTCTTGCTAGGCTCTCGGGCTTAGTTTCTTCTAAAACCCTGCAGTGTAAGAGGAAGAACTGTGCTTTGGTTACAGCAGGAAGGCAAGCCGACACTCTCCTGTAAGGATGGGGTCTTAAGGTATGACTTTGTAGAAGGAATGCGAAGCAGTTTTGGTTTCTCAGTGCCGCTCAGCCTAGGGCAATGAGGCAGATGTGCATGACATGTAGGACGTGAGAGAACACAGTTCCTGGAGCTGTTGGAGTGCTGAGGAAATCTAGCTCTCCCAGGGAAGAGTGCAGTGTGTTGCCCTACACTCAGCATACACAGAGTGACTGGGAAAGTTTTCCGGGCCTGGAAGTTTCTTAGCAGCCTAGTGGAGCCTGCCGGTGCTCGGTGTTCGAGCAGGGAACAGGGTGCCCAGGAGAGGTCCTTTGTTTCCTGAAAAGCTTACTAACGTTAAAGAAAGCAGACCTAAAGCTAATGCCTCAAGGACTCTGCTCCAAGCTTCCACTTCGGCAGGGCTATTCAAGGCTTTACCTTGAGGAAAGGACTCACGTCAAGTTTCCTTTTAGCTCTAGAGTGTATCAGGAGGAGCTCCCACCCAGGCTATGAAAGCACCCTGTTGATGTAGAGAACACTCGTTCCTTTCCCAGAGCCCTGCCTGCAGTGACTAGAGACCCGTCCTAAACTGTGATTTAGGTAGCTTCAAGGCAGCATGAATGGAGCACTCAAAATGGGAAAGCAAGGCTTGTGCCATAAGGCCCCCGTTTCCAGCGAAAACGCAGCCTACCTCCTTGTGATTTCTACCAAGTAAGTATACACTCTTGCTACACACTGGTCCCTTCCTTGAATAAAGTTTATTTGGCACTAAGTTCTGCGTGTAGCCAACCGCCTCCCCCAAGGAGCGCTCTTGCTAGGCTCTCGGGCTTAGTTTCTTCTAAAACCCTGCAGTGTAAGAGGAAGAACTGTGCTTTGGTTACAGCAGGAAGGCAAGCCGACACTCTCCTGTAAGGATGGGGTCTTAAGGTATGACTTTGTAGAAGGAATGCGAAGCAGTTTTGGTTTCTCAGTGCCGCTCAGCCTAGGGCAATGAGGCAGATTTGCATGACATGTAGGACGTGAGAGAACACAGTTCCTGGAGCTGTTGGAGTGCTGAGGAAATCTAGCTCTCCCAGGGAAGAGTGCAGTGTGTTGCCCTACACTCAGCATACACAGAGTGACTGGGAAAGTTTTCCGGGCCTGGAAGTTTCTTAGCAGCCTAGTGGAGCCTGCCGGTGCTCGGTATTCGTGCAGGGAATAGGGTGCCCAGGCGAGGTCCTCCGTTTCCTGAAAAGCTTACTAACGTTAAAGAAAGCAGACCTAAAGCTAATGCCTCAAGGACTCTGCTCCAAGCTTCCACTTCGGCAGGGCTATTCAAGGCTTTACCTTGAGGAAAGGACTCACGTCAAGTTTCCTTTTAGCTCTAGAGTGTATCAGGAGGAGCTCCCACCCAGGCTATGAAAGCACCCTGTTGATGTAGAGAACACTCGTTCCTTTCCCAGAGCCCTGCCTGCAGTGACTAGAGAGCCGTCCTAAACTGTGATTTAGGTAGCTTCAAGGCAGCATGAATGGAGCACTCAAAATGGGAAAGCAAGGCTTGTGCCATAAGGCCCCCGTTTCCAGCGAAAACGCAGCCTACCTCCTTGTGATTACTACCAAGTAAGTATACACTCTTGCTACACACTGGTCCCTTCCTTGAATAAAGTTTATTTGGCACTGAGTTCTGCGTGTAGCCAACCGCCTCCCCAAAGGAGCGCTCTTGCTAGGCTCTCGGGCTTAGTTTCTTCTAAAACCCTGCAGTGTAAGAGGAAGAACTGTGCTTTGGTTACAGCAGGAAGGCAAGCCGACACTCTCCTGTAAGGATGGGGACTTAAGGTATGACTTTGTAGAAGGAATGCGAAGCAGTTTTGGTTTCTCAGTGCCGCTCAGCCTAGGGCAATGAGGCAGATTTGCATGACATGTAGGACGTGAGAGAACACAGTTCCTGGAGCTGTTGGAGTGCTGAGGAAATCTAGCTCTCCCAGGGAAGAGTGCAGTGTGTTGCCCTACACTCAACATACACTGAGTGACTGGGAAAGTTTTCCGGGCCTGGAAGTTTCTTAGCAGCCTAGTGGAGCCTGCCGGTGCTCAGTGTTCGTGCAGGGAATAGGGTGCCCAGCCGAGGTCCTTCGTTTCCTGAAAAGCTTACTAACGTTAAAGAAAGCAGACCTAAAGCTAATGCCTCAAGGACTCTGCTCCAAGCTTCCACTTCGGCAGGGCTATTGAAGGCTTTACCTTGAGGAAAGGACTCACGTCAAGTTTCCTTTTAGCTCCAGAGTGTATCAGGAGGAGCTCCCACCCAGGCTATGAAAGCACCCTGTTGATGTAGAGAACACTCGTTCCTTTCCCAGAGCCCTGCCTGCAGTGCCTAGAGACCCGTCCTAAAACTGTGATTTAGGTAGCTTCAAGGCAGCATGAATGGAGCACTCAAAATGGGAAAACAAGGCTTGTGCCATAAGGCCCCCGGATCCAGCGAACACGCAGCCTACCTCCTTGTGATTTCTACCAAGTAAGTATACACTCTTGCTACACACTGGTCCCTTCCTTGAATAAAGTTTATTTGGCACTGAGTTCTGCGTGTAGCCAACCGCCTCCCCCAAGGAACGCTCTTGCTAGGCTCTCGGGCTTAGTTTCTTCTAAAACCCTGCAGTGTAAGAGGAAGAACTGTGCTTTGGTTACAGCAGGAACGCAAGCCGACTTTCTCCTGTAAGGATGGGGTCGTAAAGTATGACTTTGTGGAAGGAATGCGAAGCAGTTTTTGTTTCTCAGTGCCGCTCAGCCTAGGGCAATGAGGCAGATTTGCATGACATGTAGGACGTAAGAGAACACAGTTCCTGGAGCTGTTGGAGTGCTGAGGAAATCTAGCTCTCCCAGGGAAGAGGGCAGTGTGTTGCCCTACACTCAACATACATTGAGTGACTGGGAAAGTTTTCCGGGCCTGGAAGTTTCTTAGCAGCCTAGTGGAGCCTGCCGGTGCTCGGTGTTCGTGCAGGGAATAGGGTGGCCAGGCGAGGTCCTCCGTTTCCAGAAATGCTTACTAACGTTAAAGAAAGCAGACCTAAAGCTAATGTCTCAAGGACTCTCCTCCAAGCTTCCACTTCGGCAGGGCTATTCAAGGCTTTACCTTGAGGAAAGGACTCACGTCAAGTTTCCTTTTAGCTCTAGAGCGTATCAGGAGGAGCTCCCACCCAGGTTTTGAAATCATCCTGTTGATATAGAGAAAACTCGTTCCTTTCCCAGAGCCCTGCCTGCAGTGACTAGAGAGCCGTCCTAAAACTGTTATTTAGGTAGCTTCAAGGCAGCATGAATGGAGCACTCAAAATGAGAAAGCAAGGCTTGTGCCTTTAGGCTCCCGTTTCCAGCGAACACGCAGCCTACCTCCTTGTGATTTCTACCAAGTAAGTATACACTCTTGCTAAACACTGGTCCCTTCCTTGAATAAAGTTTATTTGGCACGGAGTTCTGCGTGTAGCCAACCGCCTCCCCCAAGGAGCGCTCTTGCTAGGCTATCGGGCTTAGCTTCTTCTAAAACCCTGCAGTGTAAGAGGAAGGACTGTGCTTTGGTTACAGCAGGAACGCAAGCCGACTTTCTCCTGTAAGGATGGGGTCTTAAGGTATGACTTTGTAGAAGGAATGCGAAGCAGTTTTGGTTTCTCAGTGCCGCTCAGCCTAGGGCAATGAGGCAGATGTGTATGACATGTAGGACGTGAGAGAACACAGTTCCTGGAGCTGTTGGAGTGCTGAGGAAATCTAGCTCTCCCAGGGAAGAGTGCAGTGTGTTGCCCTACACTCAGCATACACAGAGTGACTGGGAAAGGTTTCTGGGCCTGGAAGTTTCTTAACAGCCTAGTGGAGCCTGCCGTTGCTCGGTGTTCGAGCAGGGAATAGGGTGCCCAGGAGAGGTCCTCCGTTTCCTGAAACGCTTACTAACGTTAAAGAAAGCAGACCTAAAGCTAATGCCTCAAGGACTCTGCTCCAAGCTTCCACTTCGGCAGGGCTATTCAAGGCTTTACCTTGAGGAAAGGACTCACGTCAAGTTTCCTTTTAGCTCTAGAGTGTATCAGGAGGAGCTCCCACCCAGGCTATGAAAGCACCCTGTTGATGTAGAGAACACTCGTTCCTTTCCCAGAGCCCTGCCTGCAGTGACTAGAGAGCCGTCCTAAACTGTGATTTAGGTAGCTTCAAGGCAGCATGAATGGAGCACTCAAAATGGGAAAGCAAGGCTTGTGCCATAAGGCCCCCGTTTCCAGCGAAAACGCAGCCTACCTCCTTGTGATTACTACCAAGTAAGTATACACTCTTGCTAAACACTGGTCCCTTCCTTGAATAAAGTTTATTTGGCACTGAGTTCTGCGTGTAGCCAACCGCCTCCCCCAAGGAGCGCTCTTGCTAGGCTCTCGGGCTTAGTTTCTTCTAAAACCCTGCAGTGTAAGAGGAAGAACTGTGCTTTGGTTACAGCAGGAACGCAAGCCGACTTTCTCCTGTAAGGATGGGGTCGTAAAGTATGACTTTGTGGAAGGAATGCGAAGCAGTTTTGGTTTCTCAGTGCCGCTCAGCCTAGGGCAATGAGGCAGATGTGCATGACATGTAGGACGTGAGAGAACACAGTTCCTGGAGCTGTTGGAGTGCTGAGGAAATCTAGCTCTCCCAGGGAAGAGTGCAGTGTGTTGCCCTACACTCAACATACACTGAGTGACTGGGAAAGTTTTCCGGGCCTGGAAGTTTCTTAGCAGCCTAGTGGAGCCTGCCGGTGCTCGGTGTTCGTGCAGGGAATAGGGTGGCCAGGCGAGGTCCTCCGTTTCCAGAAATGCTTACTAACGTTAAAGAAAGCAGACCTAAAGCTAATGCCTCAAGGACTCTGCTCCAAGCTTCCACTTCGGCAGGGCTATTCAAGGCTTTACCTTGAGGAAAGGACTCACGTCAAGTTTCCTTTTAGCTCTAGAGCGTATCAGGAGGAGCTCCCACCCAGGTTTTGAAATCATCCTGTTGATATAGAGAAAACTCGTTCCTTTCCCAGAGCCCTGCCTGCAGTGACTAGAGAGCCGTCCTAAAACTGTTATTTAGGTAGCTTCAAGGCAGCATGAATGGAGCACTCAAAATGAGAAAGCAAGGCTTGTGCCTTTAGGCTCCCGTTTCCAGCGAACACGCAGCCTACCTCCTTGTGATTTCTACCAAGTAAGTATACACTCTTGCTAAACACTGGTCCCTTCCTTGAATAAAGTTTATTTGGCACGGAGTTCTGCGTGTAGCCAACCGCCTCCCGCAAGGAGCGCTCTTGCTAGGCTATCGGGCTTAGCTTCTTCTAAAACCCTGCAGTGTAAGAGGAAGGACTGTGCTTTGGTTACAGCAGGAACGCAAGCCGACTTTCTCCTGTAAGGATGGGGTCTTAAGGTATGACTTTGTAGAAGGAATGCGAAGCAGTTTTGGTTTCTCAGTGCCGCTCAGCCTAGGGCAATGAGGCAGATGTGTATGACATGTAGGACGTGAGAGAACACAGTTCCTGGAGCTGTTGGAGTGCTGAGGAAATCTAGCTCTCCCAGGGAAGAGTGCAGTGTGTTGCCCTACACTCAGCATACACAGAGTGACTGGGAAAGGTTTCTGGGCCTGGAAGTTTCTTAACAGCCTAGTGGAGCCTGCCGTTGCTCGGTGTTCGAGCAGGGAATAGGGTGCCCAGGAGAGGTCCTCCGTTTCCTGAAACGCTTACTAACGTTAAAGAAAGCAGACCTAAAGCTAATGCCTCAAGGACTCTGCTCCAAGCTTCCACTTCGGCAGGGCTATTCAAGGCTTTACCTTGAGGAAAGGACTCACGTCAAGTTTCCTTTTAGCTCTAGAGTGTATCAGGAGGAGCTCCCACCCAGGCTATGAAAGCACCCTGTTGATGTAGAGAACACTCGTTCCTTTCCCAGAGCCCTGCCTGCAGTGACTAGAGAGCCGTCCTAAACTGTGATTTAGGTAGCTTCAAGGCAGCATGAATGGAGCACTCAAAATGGGAAAGCAAGGCTTGTGCCATAAGGCCCCCGTTTCCAGCGAAAACGCAGCCTACCTCCTTGTGATTACTACCAAGTAAGTATACACTCTTGCTAAACACTGGTCCCTTCCTTGAATAAAGTTTATTTGGCACTGAGTTCTGCGTGTAGCCAACCGCCTCCCCCAAGGAGCGCTCTTGCTAGGCTCTCGGGCTTAGTTTCTTCTAAAACCCTGCAGTGTAAGAGGAAGAACTGTGCTTTGGTTACAGCAGGAACGCAAGCCGACTTTCTCCTGTAAGGATGGGGTCGTAAAGTATGACTTTGTGGAAGGAATGCGAAGCAGTTTTGGTTTCTCAGTGCCGCTCAGCCTAGGGCAATGAGGCAGATGTGCATGACATGTAGGACGTGAGAGAACACAGTTCCTGGAGCTGTTGGAGTGCTGAGGAAATCTAGCTCTCCCAGGTAAGAGTGCAGTGTGTTGCCCTACACTCAGCATACACAGAGTGACTGGGAAAGTTTTCCGGGCCTGGAAGTTTCTTAGCAGCCTAGTGGAGCCTGCCGGTGCTCGGTATTCGTGCAGGGAATAGGGTGCCCAGGCGAGGTCCTCCGTTTCCTGAAAAGCTTACTAACGTTAAAGAAAGCAGACCTAAAGCTAATGCCTCAAGGACTCTGCTCCAAGCTTCCACTTCGGCAGGGCTATTCAAGGCTTTACCTTGAGGAAAGGACTCACGTCAAGTTTCCTTTTAGCTCTAGAGTGTATCAGGAGGAGCTCCCACCCAGGCTATGAAAGCACCCTGTTGATGTAGAGAACACTCGTTCCTTTCCCAGAGCCCTGCCTGCAGTGACTAGAGACCCGTCCTAAACTGTGATTTAGGTAGCTTCAAGGCAGCATGAATGGAGCACTCAAAATGGGAAAGCAAGGCTTGTGCCATAAGGCCCCCGTTTCCAGCGAAAACGCAGCCTACCTCCTTGTGATTACTACCAAGTAAGTATACACTCTTGCTACACACTGGTCCCTTCCTTGAATAAAGTTTATTTGGCACTGAGTTCTGCGTGTAGCCAACCGCCTCCCCCAAGGAGCGCTCTTGCTAGGCTCTCGGGCTTAGTTTCTTCTAAAACCCTGCAGTGTAAGAGGAAGAACTGTGCTTTGGTTACAGCAGGAAGGCAAGCCGACACTCTCCTGTAAGGATGGGGTCTTAAGGTATGACTTTGTAGAAGGAATGCGAAGCAGTTTTGGTTTCTCAGTGCCGCTCAGCCTAGGGCAATGAGGCAGATGTGCATGACATGTAGGACGTGAGAGAACACAGTTCCTGGAGCTGTTGGAGTGCTGAGGAAATCTAGCTCTCCCAGGGAAGAGTGCAGTGTGTTGCCCTACACTCAGCATACACAGAGTGACTGGGAATGTTTTCCGGGCCTGGAAGTTTCTTAGCAGCCTAGTGGAGCCTGCCGGTGCTCGGTGTTCGAGCAGGGAACAGGGTGCCCAGGAGAGGTCCTTTGTTTCCTGAAAAGCTTACTAACGTTAAAGAAAGCAGACCTAAAGCTAATGCCTCAAGGACTCTGCTCCAAGCTTCCACTTCGGCAGGGCTATTCAAGGCTTTACCTTGAGGAAAGGACTCACGTCAAGTTTCCTTTTAGCTCTAGAGCGTATCAGGAGGAGCTCCCACCCAGGTTTTGAAATCATCCTGTTGATGTAGAGAAGACTCGTTCCTTTCCCAGAGCCCTGCCTGCAGTGACTAGAGAGCCGTCCTAAAACTGTTATTTAGGTAGCTTCAAGGCAGCATGAATGGAGCACTCAAAATGAGAAAGCAAGGCTTGTGCCATTAGGCCCCCGTTGCCAGCGAACACGCAGCCTACCTCCTTGTGATTTCTACCAAGTAAGTATACACTCTTGCTAAACACTGGTCCCTTCCTTGAATAAAGTTTATTTGGCACGGAGTTCTGCGTGTAGCCAACCGCCTCCCGCAAGGAGCGCTCTTGCTAGGCTATCGGGCTTAGCTTCTTCTAAAACCCTGCAGTGTAAGAGGAAGGACTGTGCTTTGGTTACAGCAGGAACGCAAGCCGACATTCTCCTGTAAGGATGGGGTCTTAAGGTATGACTTTGTAGAAGGAATGCGAAGCAGTTTTGGTTTCTCAGTGCCGCTCAACCTAGGGCAATGAGGCAGATGTGCATGACATGTAGGACGTGAGAGAACACAGTTCCTGGAGCTGTTGGAGGGCTGAGGAAATCTAGCTCTCCCAGGGAAGAGTGCAGTGTGTTGCCCTACACTCAGCATACACAGAGTGACTGGGAAAGTTTTCCGGGCCTGGAAGTTTCTTAGCAGCCTAGTGGAGCCTGCCGGTGCTCGGTATTCGTGCAGGGAATAGGGTGCCCAGGCGAGGTCCTCCGTTTCCTGAAAAGCTTACTAACGTTAAAGAAAGCAGACCTAAAGCTAATGCCTCAAGGACTCTGCTCCAAGCTTCCACTTCGGCAGGGCTATTCAAGGCTTTACCTTGAGGAAAGGACTCACGTCAAGTTTCCTTTTAGCTCTAGAGTGTATCAGGAGGAGCTCCCACCCAGGCTATGAAAGCACCCTGTTGATGTAGAGAACACTCGTTCCTTTCCCAGAGCCCTGCCTGCAGTGACTAGAGACCCGTCCTAAACTTTGATTTAGGTAGCTTCAAGGCAGCATGAATGGAGCACTCAAAATGGGAAAACAAGGCTTGTGCCATAAGGCCCCCGGTTCCAGCGAACACGCAGCCTACCTCCTTGTGATTTCTCCCAAGTATACACTCTAGCTACACACTGGTCCCTTCCTTGAATAAAGTTTATTTGGCACTGAGTTCTGCGTGTAGCCAACCGCCTCCCCCAAGGAACGCTCTAGCTAGGCTCTCGGGCTTAGTTTCTTCTAAAACCCTGCAGTGTAAGAGGAAGAACTGTGCTTTGGTTACAGCAGGAACGCAAGCCGACTTTCTCCTGTAAGGATGGGGTCGTAAAGTATGACTTTGTGGAAGGAATGCGAAGCAGTTTTGGTTTCTCAGTGCCGCTCAGCCTAGGGCAATGAGGCAGATGTGCATGACATGTAGGACGTAAGAGAACACAGTTCCTGGAGCTGTTGGAGTGCTGAGGAAATCTAGCTCTCCCAGGGAAGAGTGCAGTGTGTTGCCCTACACTCAACATACACTGAGTGACTGGGAAAGTTTTCCGGGCCTGGAAGTTTCTTAGCAGCCTAGTGGAGCCTGCCGGTGCTCGGTGTTCGTGCAGGGAATAGGGTGGCCAGGCGAGGTCCTCCGTTTCCTGAAAAGCTTACTAACGTTAAAGAAAGCAGACCTAAAGCTAATGCCTCAAGGACTCTGCTCCAAGCTTCCACTTCGGCAGGGCTATTCAAGGCTTTACCTTGAGGAAAGGACTCACGTCAAGTTTCCTTTTAGCTCTAGAGTGTATCAGGAGGAGCTCCCACCCAGGCTATGAAAGCACCCTGTTGATGTAGAGAACACTCGTTCCTTTCCCAGAGCCCTGCCTGCAGTGACTAGAGACCCGTCCTAAACTGTGATTTAGGTAGCTTCAAGGCAGCATGAATGGAGCACTCAAAATGGGAAAGCAAGGCTTGTGCCATAAGGCCCCCGTTTCCAGCGAAAACGCAGCCTACCTCCTTGTGATTTCTACCAAGTAAGTATACACTCTTGCTACACACTGGTCCCTTCCTTGAATAAAGTTTATTTGGCACTGAGTTCTGCGTGTAGCCAACAGCCTCCCCCAAGGAGCGCTCTTGCTAGGCTCTCGGGCTTAGTTTCTTCTAAAACCCTGCAGTGTAAGAGGAAGAACTGTGCTTTGGTTACAGCAGGAAGGCAAGCCGACACTCTCCTGTAAGGATGGGGACTTAAGGTATGACTTTGTAGAAGGAATGCGAAGCAGTTTTGGTTTCTCAGTGCCGCTCAGCCTAGGGCAATGAGGCAGATTTGCATGACATGTAGGACGTGAGAGAACACAGTTCCTGGAGCTGTTGGAGTGCTGAGGAAATCTAGCTCTCCCAGGGAAGAGTGCAGTGTGTTGCCCTACACTCAGCATACACTGAGTGACTGGGAAAGTTTTCCGGGCCTGGAAGTTTCTTAGCAGCCTAGTGGAGCATGCCGGTGCTCGGTGTTCGAGCAGGGAATAGGGTGCCCAGGAGAGGTCCTCCGTTTCCTGAAACGCTTACTAACGTTAAAGAAAGCAGACCTAAAGCTAATGCCTCAAGGACTCTGCTCCAAGCTTCCACTTCGGCAGGGCTATTCAAGGCTTTACCTTGAGGAAAGGACTCACGTCAAGTTTCCTTTTAGCTCTAGAGTGTATCAGGAGGAGCTCCCACCCAGGCTATGAAAGCACCCTGTTGATGTAGAGAACACTCGTTCCTTTCCCAGAGCCCTGCCTGCAGTGACTAGAGACCCGTCCTAAACTGTGATTTAGGTAGCTTCAAGGCAGCATGAATGGAGCACTCAAAATGGGAAAGCAAGGCTTGTGCCATAAGGCCCCCGTTTCCAGCGAAAACGCAGCCTACCTCCTTGTGATTTCTACCAAGTAAGTATACACTCTTGCTACACACTGGTCCCTTCCTTGAATAAAGTTTATTTGGCACTAAGTTCTGCGTGTAGCCAACCGCCTCCCCCAAGGAGCGCTCTTGCTAGGCTCTCGGGCTTAGTTTCTTCTAAAACCCTGCAGTGTAAGAGGAAGAACTGTGCTTTGGTTACAGCAGGAAGGCAAGCCGACACTCTCCTGTAAGGATGGGGTCTTAAGGTATGACTTTGTAGAAGGAATGCGAAGCAGTTTTGGTTTCTCAGTGCCGCTCAGCCTAGGGCAATGAGGCAGATTTGCATGACATGTAGGACATAAGAGAACACAGTTCCTGGAGCTGTTGGAGTGCTGAGGAAATCTAGCTCTCCCAGGGAAGAGGGCAGTGTGTTGCCCTACACTCAACATACATTGAGTGACTGGGAAAGTTTTCCGGGCCTGGAAGTTTCTTAGCAGCCTAGTGGAGCCTGCCGGTGCTCGGTGTTCGTGCAGGGAATAGGGTGGCCAGGCGAGGTCCTCCGTTTCCAGAAATGCTTACTAACGTTAAAGAAAGCAGACCTAAAGCTAATGTCTCAAGGACTCTCCTCCAAGCTTCCACTTCGGCAGGGCTATTCAAGGCTTTACCTTGAGGAAAGGACTCACGTCAAGTTTCCTTTTAGCTCTAGAGCGTATCAGGAGGAGCTCCCACCCAGGTTTTGAAATCATCCTGTTGATGTAGAGAAGACTCGTTCCTTTCCCAGAGCCCTGCCTGCAGTGACTAGAGAGCCGTCCTAAAACTGTTATTTAGGTAGCTTCAAAGCAGCATGAATGGAGCACTCAAAATGAGAAAGCAAGGCTTGTGCCATTAGGCCCCCGTTTCCAGCGAACACGCAGCCTACCTCCTTGTGATTTCTACCAAGTAAGTATACACTCTTGCTAAACACTGGTCCCTTCCTTGAATAAAGTTTATTTGGCACGGAGTTCTGCGTGTAGCCAACCGCCTCCCGCAAGGAGCGCTCTTGCTAGGCTATCGGGCTTAGCTTCTTCTAAAACCCTGCAGTGTAAGAGGAAGGACTGTGCTTTGGTTACAGCAGGAACGCAAGCCGACTTTCTCCTGTAAGGATGGGGTCTTAAGGTATGACTTTGTAGAAGGAATGCGAAGCAGTTTTGTTTTCTCAGTGCCGCTCAGCCTAGGGCAATGAGGCAGATGTGTATGACATGTAGGACGTGAGAGAACACAGTTCCTGGAGCTGTTGGAGTGCTGAGGAAATCTAGCTCTCCCAGGGAAGAGTGCAGTGTGTTGCCCTACACTCAGCATACACAGAGTGACTGGGAAAGGTTTCTGGGCCTGGAAGTTTCTTAGCAGCCTAGTGGAGCCTGCCGGTGCTCGGTATTCGTGCAGGGAATAGGGTGCCCAGGCGAGGTCCTCCGTTTCCTGAAAAGCTTACTAACGTTAAAGAAAGCAGACCTAAAGCTAATGCCTCAAGGACTCTGCTCCAAGCTTCCACTTCGGCAGGGCTATTCAAGGCTTTACCTTGAGGAAAGGACTCACGTCAAGTTTCCTTTTAGCTCTAGAGTGTATCAGGAGGAGCTCCCACCCAGGCTATGAAAGCACCCTGTTGATGTAGAGAACACTCGTTCCTTTCCCAGAGCCCTGCCTGCAGTGACTAGAGAGCCATCCTAAACTGTGATTTAGGTAGCTTCAAGGCAGCATGAATGGAGCACTCAAAATGGGAAAGCAAGGCTTGTGCCATAAGGCCCCCGTTTCCAGCGAAAACGCAGCCTACCTCCTTGTGATTACTACCAAGTAAGTATACACTCTTGCTAAACACTGGTCCCTTCCTTGAATAAAGTTTATTTGGCACTGAGTTCTGCGTGTAGCCAACCGCCTCCACCAAGGAGCGCTCTTGCTAGGCTCTCGGGCTTAGTTTCTTCTAAAACCCTGCAGTGTAAGAGGAAGAACTGTGCTTTGGTTACAGCAGGAAGGCAAGCCGACACTCTCCTGTAAGGATGGGGTCTTAAGGTATGACTTTGTAGAAGGAATGCGAAGCAGTTTTGGTTTCTCAGTGCCGCTCAGCCTAGGGCAATGAGGCAGATGTGCATGACATGTAGGACGTGAGAGAACACAGTTCCTGGAGCTGTTGGAGTGCTGAGGAAATCTAGCTCTCCCAGGGAAGAGTGCAGTGTGTTGCCCTACACTCAGCATACACAGAGTGACTGGGAAAGTTTTCCGGGCCTGGAAGTTTCTTAGCAGCCTAGTGGAGCCTGCCGGTGCTCGGTGTTCGAGCAGGGAATAGGGTGCCCAGGAGAGGTCCTCCGTTTCCTGAAAAGCTTACTAACGTTAAAGAAAGCAGACCTAAAGCTAATGCCTCAAGGACTCTGCTCCAAGCTTCCACTTCGGCAGGGCTATTCAAGGCTTTACCTTGAGGAAAGGACTCACGTCAAGTTTCCTTTTAGTTCTAGAGTGTATCAGGAGGAGCTCCCACCCAGGCTATGAAAGCACCCTGTTGATGTAGAGAACACTCGTTCCTTTCCCAGAGCCCTGCCTGCAGTGACTAGAGACCCGTCCTAAATTGTGATTTAGGTAGCTTCAAGGCAGCATGAATGGAGCACTCAAAATGGGAAAGCAAGGCTTGTGCCATAAGGCCCCCGTTTCCAGCGAAAACGCAGCCTACCTCCTTGTGATTTCTACCAAGTAAGTATACACTCTTGCTACACACTGGTCCCTTCCTTGAATAAAGTTTATTTGGCACTGAGTTCTGCGTGTAGCCAACCGCCTCCCCCAAGGAGCGCTCTTGCTAGGCTCTCGGGCTTAGTTTCTTCTAAAACCCTGCAGTGTAAGAGGAAGGACTGTGCTTTGGTTACAGCAGGAAGGCAAGCCGACACTCTCCTGTAAGGATGGGGTCTTAAGGTATGACTTTGTAGAAGGAATGCGAAGCAGTTTTGGTTTCTCAGTGCCGCTCAGCCTAGGGCAATGAGACAGATGTGCATGACATGTAGGACTTGAGAGAACACAGTTCCTGGAGCTGTTGGAGTGCTGAGGAAATCTAGCTCTCCCAGGGAAGAGTGCAGTGTGTTGCCCTACACTCAGCATACACAGAGTGACTGGGAATGTTTTCCGGGCCTGGAAGTTTCTTAGCAGCCTAGTGGAGCCTGCCGGTGCTCGGTGTTCGTGCTGGGAATAGGGTGGCCAGGCGAGGTCCTCCGTTTCCAGAAATGCTTACTAACGTTAAAGAAAGCAGACCTAAAGCTAATGCCTCAAGGACTCTCCTCCAAGCTTCCACTTCGGCAGGGCTATTCAAGGCTTTACCTTGAGGAAAGGACTCACGTCAAGTTTCTTTTTAGCTCTAGAGCGTATCAGGAGGAGCTCCCACCCAGGTTTTGAAATCATCCTGTTGATGTAGAGAAGACTCGTTCCTTTCCCAGAGCCCTGCCTGCAGTGACTAGAGAGCCGTCCTAAAACTGTTATTTAGGTAGCTTCAAGGCAGCATGAATGGAGCACTCAAAATGAGAAAGCAAGTCTTGTGCCTTTAGGCTCCCGTTTCCAGCGAACACGCAGCCTACCTCCTTGTGATTTCTACCAAGTAAGTATACACTCTTGCTAAACAGTGGTCCCTTCCTTGAATAAAGTTTATTTGGCACGGAGTTCTGCGTGTAGCCAACCGCCTCCCGCAAGGAGCGCTCTTGCTAGGCTATCGGGCTTAGCTTCTTCTAAAACCCTGCAGTGTAAGAGGAAGGACTGTGCTTTGGTTACAGCAGGAACGCAAGCCGACTTTCTCCTGTAAGGATGGGGTCTTAAGGTATGACTTTGTAGAAGGAATGCGAAGCAGTTTTGGTTTCTCAGTGCCGCTCAGCCTAGGGCAATGAGGCAGATGTGTATGACATGTAGGACGTGAGAGAACACAGTTCCTGGAGCTGTTGGAGTGCTGAGGAAATCTAGCTCTCCCAGGGAAGAGTGCAGTGTGTTGCCCTACACTCAACATACACTGAGTGACTGGGAAAGGATTCTGGGCCTGGAAGTTTCTTAGCAGCCTAGTGGAGCCTGCCGGTGCTCGGTATTCGTGCAGGGAATAGGGTGCCCAGGCGAGGTCCTCCGTTTCCTGAAAAGCTTACTAACGTTAAAGAAAGCAGACCTAAAGCTAATGCCTCAAGGACTCTGCTCCAAGCTTCCACTTCGGCAGGGCTATTCAAGGCTTTACCTTGAGGAAAGGACTCACGTCAAGTTTCCTTTTAGCTCTAGAGTGTATCAGGAGGAGCTCCCACCCAGGCTATGAAAGCACCCTGTTGATGTAGAGAACACTCGTTCCTTTCCCAGAGCCCTGCCTGCAGTGACTAGAGAGCCGTCCTAAAACTGTTATTTAGGGAGCTTCAAGGCAGCATGAATGGAGCACTCAAAATGGGAAAGCAAGGCTTGTGCCATAAGGCCCCCGGTTCCAGCGAACACGCAGCCTACCTCCTTGTGATTTCTACCAAGTAAGTATACACTCTTGCTACACACTGGTCCCTTCCTTGAATAGAGTTTATTTGGCACGGAGTTCTGCGTGTAGCCAACCGCCTCCCCCAAGGAGCGCTCTTGCTAGGCTATCGGGCTTAGCTTCTTCTAAAACCCTGCAGTGTAAGAGGAAGGACTGAGCTTTGGTTACAGCAGGAACGCAAGCCGACTTTCTCCTGTAAGGATGGGGTCTTAAGGTATGATTTTGTGGAAGGAATGCGAAGCAGTTTTGGTTTCTCAGTGCCGCTCAGCCTAGGGCAATGAGGCAGATGTGTATGACATGTAGGACGTGAGAGAACACAGTTCCTGGAGCTGTTGGAGTGCTGAGGAAATCTAGCTCTCCCAGGGAAGAGTGCAGTGTGTTGCCCTACACTCAGCATACACAGAGTGACTGGGAAAGGTTTCTGGGCCTGGAAGTTTCTTAGCAGCCTAGTGGAGCCTGCCGGTGCTCGGTATTCGTGCAGGGAATAGGGTGCCCAGGCGAGGTCCTCGGTTTCCTGAAAAGCTTACTAACGTTAAAGAAAGCAGACTTAAAGCTAATGCCTCAAGGACTCTGCTCCAAGCTTCCACTTCGGCAGGGTTATTCAAGGCTTTACCTTGAGGAAAGGACTCACGTCAAGTTTCCTTTTAGCTCTAGAGTGTATCAGGAGGAGCTCCCACCCAGGCTATGAAAGCACCCTGTTGATGTAGAGAACACTCGTTCCTTTCCCAGAGCCCTGCCTGCAGTGACTAGAGACCCGTCCTAAACTGTGATTTAGGTAGCTTCAAGGCAGCATGAATGGAGCACTCAAAATGGGAAAGCAAGGCTTGTGCCATAAGGCCCCCGTTTCCAGCGAACACGCAGCCTATCTCCTTGTGATTTCTACCAAGTAAGTATACACTCTTGCTACACACTGGTCCCTTCCTTGAATAAAGTTTATTTGGCACTGAGTTCTGCGTGTAGCCAACCGCCTCCCCCAAGGAGCGCTCTTGCTAGGCTCTCGGGCTTAGTTTCTTCTAAAACCCTGCAGTGTAAGAGGAAGAACTGTGCTTTGGTTACAGCAGGAAGGCAAGCCGACACTCTCCTGTAAGGATGGGGTCTTAAGGTATGACTTTGTAGAAGGAATGCGAAGCAGTTTTTGTTTCTCAGTGCCGCTCAGCCTAGGGCAATGAGGCAGATGTGCATGACATGTAGGACGTGAGAGAACACAGTTCCTGGAGCTGTTGGAGTGCTGAGGAAATCTAGCTCTCCCAGGGAAGAGTGCAGTGTGTTGCCCTACACTCAGCATACACTGAGTGACTGGGAAAGTTTTCCGGGCCTGGAAGTTTCTTAGCAGCCTAGTGGAGCCTGCCGGTGCTCGGTGTTCGAGCAGGGAACAGGGTGCCCAGGAGAGGTCCTCCGTTTCCTGAAAAGCTTACTAACGTTAAAGAAAGCAGACCTAAAGCTAATGCCTCAAGGACTCTGCTCCAAGCTTCCACTTCGGCAGGGCTATTCAAGGCTTTACCTTGAGGAAAGGACTCACGTCAAGTTTCCTTTTAGCTCTAGAGCGTATCAGGAGGAGCTCCCACCCAGGTTTTGAAATCATCCTTTTGATGTAGAAAAGACTCGTTCCTTTCCCAGAGCCCTGCCTGCAGTGACTAGAGAGCCGTCCTAAAACTGTTATTTAGGTAGCTTCAAGGCAGCATGAATGCAGCACTCAAAATGAGAAAGCAAGGCTTGTGCCATTAGGCCCCCGTTTCCAGCAAACACGCAGCCTACCTCCTTGTGATTTCTACCAAGTAAGTATACACTCTTGCTAAACACTGGTCCCTTTCATGAATAAAGTTTATTTGGCACGGAGTTCTGCGTGTAGCCAACCGCCTCCCGCAAGGAGCTCTCTTGCTAGGCTATCGGGCTTAGCTTCTTCTAAAACCCTGAGGTGTAAGAGGAAGGACTGTGCTTTGGTTACAGCAGGAACGCAAGCCGACATTCTCCTGTAAGGATGGGGTCTTAAGGTATGACTTTGTAGAAGGAATGTGAAGCAGTTTTGGTTTCTCAGTGCCGCTCAGCTTAGGGCAATGAGGCAGATGTGTATGACAGGTAGGACGTGAGAGAACACAGTTCCTGGAGCTGTTGGAGTGCTGAGGAAATCTAGCTCTCCCAGGGAAGAGTGCAGTGTGTTGCCCTACACTCAGCATACACAGAGCGACTGGGAATGTTTTCCGGGCCTGGAAGTTTCTTAGCAGCCTAGTGGAGCCTGCCGGTGCTCGGTATTCGTGCAGGGAATAGGGTGCCCAGGCGAGGTCCTCCGTTTCCTGAAAAGCTTACTAACGTTAAAGAAAGCAGACCTAAAGCTAATGCCTCAAGGACTCTGCTCCAAGCTTCCACTTCGGCAGGGCTATTCAAGGCTTTACCTTGAGGAAAGGACTCACGTCAAGTTTCCTTTTAGCTCTAGAGTGTATCAGGAGGAGCTCCCACCCAGGCTATGAAAGCACCCTGTTGATGTAGAGAACACTCGTTCCTTTCCCAGAGCCCTGCCTGCAGTGACTAGAGAGCCGTCCTAAAACTGTTATTTAGGGAGCTTCAAGGCAGCATGAATGGAGCACTCAAAATGGGAAAGCAAGGCTTGTGCCATAAGGCCCCCGGTTCCAGCGAACACGCAGCCTACCTCCTTGTGATTTCTACCAAGTAAGTATACACTCTTGCTAAACACTGGTCCCTTCCTTGAATAGAGTTTATTTGGCACGGAGTTCTGCGTGTAGCCAACCGCCTCCCCCAAGGAGCGCTCTTGCTAGGCTATCGGGCTTAGCTTCTTCTAAAACCCTGCAGTGTAAGAGGAAGGACTGAGCTTTGGTTACAGCAGGAACGCAAGCCGACTTTCTCCTGTAAGGATGGGGTCTTAAGGTATGATTTTGTAGAAGGAATGCGAAGCAGTTTTGGTTTCTCAGTGCCGCTCAGCCTAGGGCAATGAGGCAGATGTGTATGACATGTAGGACGTGAGAGAACACAGTTCCTGGAGCTGTTGGAGTGCTGAGGAAATCTAGCTCTCCCAGGGAAGAGTGCAGTGTGTTGCCCTACACTCAGCTTACACAGAGTGACTGGGAAAGGTTTCTGGGCCTGGAAGTTTCTTAGCAGCCTAGTGGAGCCTGCCGGTGCTCGGTATTCGTGCAGGGAATAGGGTGCCCAGCCGAGGTCCTCCGTTTCCTGAAAAGCTTACTAACGTTAAAGAAAGCAGACCTAAAGCTAATGCCTCAAGGACTCTGCTCCAAGCTTCCACTTCGGCAGGGCTATTCAAGGCTTTACCTTGAGGAAAGGACTCACGTCAAGTTTCCTTTTAGCTCTAGAGTGTATCAGGAGGAGCTCCCACCCAGGCTATGAAAGCACCCTGTTGATGTAGAGAACACTCGTTCCTTTCCCAGAGCCCTGCCTGCAGTGACTAGAGACCCGTCCTAAAACTGTGATTTAGGTAGCTTCAAGGCAGCATGAATGGAGCACTCAAAATGGGAAAGCAAGGCTTGTGCCATAAGGCCCCCGTTTCCAGCGAACACGCAGCCTACCTCCTTGTGATTACTACCAAGTAAGTATACACTCTTGCTACACACTGGTCCCTTCCTTGAATAAAGTTTATTTGGCACTGAGTTCTGCGTGTAGCCAACCGCCTCCCCCAAGGAGCGCTCTTGCTAGGCTCTCGGGCTTAGTTTCTTCTAAAACTCTGCAGTGTAAGAGGAAGAACTGTGCTTTGGTTACAGCAGGAAGGCAAGCCGACACTCTCCTGTAAGGATGGGGTCTTAAGGTATGACTTTGTAGAAGGAATGCGAAGCAGTTTTTGTTTCTCAGTGCCGCTCAGCCTAGGGCAATGAGGCAGATGTGCATGACATGTAGGACGTGAGAGAACACAGTTCCTGGAGCTGTTGGAGTGCTGAGGAAATCTAGCTCTCCCAGGGAAGAGTGCAGTGTGTTGCCCTACACTCAGCATACACAGAGTGACTGGGAAAGTTTTCCGGGCCTGGAAGTTTCTTAGCAGCCTAGTGGAGCCTGCCGGTGCTCGGTGTTCGAGCAGGGAACAGGGTGCCCAGGAGAGGTCCTCCGTTTCCTGAAAAGCTTACTAACGTTAAAGAAAGCAGACCTAAAGCTAATGCCTCAAGGACTCTGCTCCAAGCTTCCACTTCGGCAGGGCTATTCAAGGCTTTACCTTGAGGAAAGGACTCACGTCAAGTTTCCTTTTAGCTCTAGAGCGTATCAGGAGGAGCTCCCACCCAGGTTTTGAAATCATCCTTTTGATGTAGAAAAGACTCGTTCCTTTCCCAGAGCAATGCCTGCAGTGACTAGAGAGCCGTCCTAAAACTGTTATTTAGGGAGCTTCAAGGCAGCATGAATGGAGCACTCAAAATGGGAAAGCAAGGCTTGTGCCATAAGGCCCCCGGTTCCAGCGAACACGCAGCCTACCTCCTTGTGATTTCTACCAAGTAAGTATACACTCTTGCTAAACACTGGTCCCTTCCTTGAATAGAGTTTATTTGGCACGGAGTTCTGCGTGTAGCCAACCGCCTCCCCCAAGGAGCGCTCTTGCTAGGCTATCGGGCTTAGCTTCTTCTAAAACCCTGCAGTGTAAGAGGAAGGACTGAGCTTTGGTTACAGCAGGAACGCAAGCCGACATTCTCCTGTAAGGATGGGGTCTTAAGGTATGATTTTGTAGAAGGAATGCGAAGCAGTTTTGGTTTCTCAGTGCCGCTCAGCCTAGGGCAATGAGGCAGATGTGTATGACATGTAGGACGTGAGAGAACACAGTTCCTGGAGCTGTTGGAGTGCTGAGGAAATCTAGCTCTCCCAGGGAAGAGTGCAGTGTGTTGCCCTACACTCAGCATACACAGAGTGACTGGGAAAGGTTTCTGGGCCTGGAAGTTTCTTAGCAGCCTAGTGGAGCCTGCCGGTGCTCGGTATTCGTGCAGGGAATAGGGTGCCCAGGCGAGGTCCTCGGTTTCCTGAAAAGCTTACTAACGTTAAAGAAAGCAGACTTAAAGCTAATGCCTCAAGGACTCTGCTCCAAGCTTCCACATCGGCAGGGCTATGCAAGGCTTTACCTTGAGGAAAGGACTCACGTCAAGTTTCCTTTTAGCTCTAGAGTGTATCAGGAGGAGCTCCCACCCAGGCTATGAAAGCACCCTGTTGATGTAGAGAACACTCGTTCCTTTCCCAGAGCCCTGCCTGCAGTGACTAGAGAGCCGTCCTAAACTGTGATTTAGGTAGCTTCAAGGCAGCATGAATGGAGCACTCAAAATGGGAAAGCAAGGCTTGTGCCATAAGGCCCCCGTTTCCAGCGAAAACGCAGCCTACCTCCTTGTGATTACTACCAAGTAAGTATACACTCTTGCTACACACTGGTCCCTTCCTTGAATAAAGTTTATTTGGCACTGAGTTCTGCGTGTAGCCAACCGCCTCCCCCAAGGAGCGCTCTTGCTAGGCTCTCGGGCTTAGTTTCTTCTAAAACCCTGCAGTGTAAGAGGAAGAACTGTGCTTTGGTTACAGCAGGAAGGCAAGCCGACACTCTCCTGTAAGGATGGGGTCTTAAGGTATGACTTTGTAGAAGGAATGCGAAGCAGTTTTTGTTTCTCAGTGCCGCTCAGCCTAGGGCAATGAGGCAGATGTGCATGACATGTAGGACGTGAGAGAACACAGTTCCTGGAGCTGTTGGAGTGCTGAGGAAATCTAGCTCTCCCAGGGAAGAGTGCAGTGTGTTGCCCTACACTCAGCATACACAGAGTGACTGGGAAAGTTTTCCGGGCCTGGAAGTTTCTTAGCAGCCTAGTGGAGCCTGCCGGTGCTCGGTGTTCGAGCAGGGAACAGGGTGCCCAGGAGAGGTCCTCCGTTTCCTGAAAAGCTTACTAACGTTAAAGAAAGCAGACCTAAAGCTAATGCCTCAAGGACTCTGCTCCAAGCTTCCACTTCGGCAGGGCTATTCAAGGCTTTACCTTGAGGAAAGGACTCACGTCAAGTTTCCTTTTAGCTCTAGAGCGTATCAGGAGGAGCTCCCACCCAGGTTTTGAAATCATCCTTTTGATGTAGAAAAGACTCGTTCCTTTCCCAGAGCCCTGCCTGCAGTGACTAGAGAGCCGTCCTAAAACTGTTATTTAGGTAGCTTCAAGGCAGCATGAATGGAGCCCTCAAAATGAGAAAGCAAGGCTTGTGCCATTAGGCCCCCGTTTCCAGCAAACACGCAGCCTACCTCCTTGTGATTTCTACCAAGTAAGTATACACTCTTGCTAAACACTGGTCCCTTTCATGAATAAAGTTTATTTGGCACGGAGTTCTGCGTGTAGCCAACCGCCTCCCGCAAGGAGCTCTCTTGCTAGGCTATCGGGCTTAGCTTCTTCTAAAACCCTGCAGTGTAAGAGGAAGGACTGTGCTTTGGTTACAGCAGGAACGCAAGCCGACATTCTCCTGTAAGGATGGGGTCTTAAGGTATGACTTTGTAGAAGGAATGCGAAGCAGTTTTGGTTTCTCAGTGCCGCTCAGCTTAGGGCAATGAGGCAGATGTGTATGACAGGTAGGACGTGAGAGAACACAGTTCCTGGAGCTGTTGGAGTGCTGAGGAAATCTAGCTCTCCCAGGGAAGAGTGCAGTGTGTTGCCCTACACTCAGCATACACAGAGCGACTGGGAATGTTTTCCGGGCCTGGAAGTTTCTTAGCAGCCTAGTGGAGCCTGCCGGTGCTCGGTATTCGTGCAGGGAATAGGGTGCCCAGGCGAGGTCCTCCGTTTCCTGAAAAGCTTACTAACGTTAAAGAAAGCAGACCTAAAGCTAATGCCTCAAGGACTCTGCTCCAAGCTTCCACTTCGGCAGGGCTATTCAAGGCTTTACCTTGAGGAAAGGACTCACGTCAAGTTTCCTTTTAGCTCTAGAGTGTATCAGGAGGAGCTCCCACCCAGGCTATGAAAGCACCCTGTTGATGTAGAGAACACTCGTTCCTTTCCCAGAGCCCTGCCTGCAGTGACTAGAGAGCCGTCCTAAAACTGTTATTTAGGGAGCTTCAAGGCAGCATGAATGGAGCACTCAAAATGGGAAAGCAAGGCTTGTGCCATAAGGCCCCCGGTTCCAGCGAACACGCAGCCTACCTCCTTGTGATTTCTACCAAGTAAGTATACACTCTTGCTAAACACTGGTCCCTTCCTTGAATAGAGTTTATTTGGCACGGAGTTCTGCGTGTAGCCAACCGCCTCCCCCAAGGAGCGCTCTTGCTAGGCTATCGGGCTTAGCTTCTTCTAAAACCCTGCAGTGTAAGAGGAAGGACTGAGCTTTGGTTACAGCAGGAACGCAAGCCGACTTTCTCCTGTAAGGATGGGGTCTTAAGGTATGATTTTGTAGAAGGAATGCGAAGCAGTTTTGGTTTCTCAGTGCCGCTCAGCCTAGGGCAATGAGGCAGATGTGTATGACATGTAGGACGTGAGAGAACACAGTTCCTGGAGCTGTTGGAGTGCTGAGGAAATCTAGCTCTCCCAGGGAAGAGTGCAGTGTGTTGCCCTACACTCAGCATACACAGAGTGACTGGGAATGTTTTCCGGGCCTGGAAGTTTCTTAGCAGCCTAGTGGAGCCTGCCGGTGCTCGGTATTCGTGCAGGGAATAGGGTGCCCAGGCGAGGTCCTCCGTTTCCTGAAAAGCTTACTAACGTTAAAGAAAGCAGACCTAAAGCTAATGCCTCAAGGACTCTGCTCCAAGCTTCCACTTCGGCAGGGCTATTCAAGGCTTTACCTTGAGGAAAGGACTCACGTCAAGTTTCCTTTTAGCTCTAGAGTGTATCAGGAGGAGCTCCCACCCAGGCTATGAAAGCACCCTGTTGATGTAGAGAACACTCGTTCCTTTCCCAGAGCCCTGCCTGCAGTGACTAGAGAGCCGTCCTAAAACTGTTATTTAGGGAGCTTCAAGGCAGCATGAATGGAGCACTCAAAATGGGAAAGCAAGGCTTGTGCCATAAGGCCCCCGGTTCCAGCGAACACGCAGCCTACCTCCTTGTGATTTCTACCAAGTAAGTATACACTCTTGCTAAACACTGGTCCCTTCCTTGAATAGAGTTTATTTGGCACGGAGTTCTGCGTGTAGCCAACCGCCTCCCCCAAGGAGCGCTCTTGCTAGGCTATCGGGCTTAGCTTCTTCTAAAACCCTGCAGTGTAAGAGGAAGGACTGAGCTTTGGTTACAGCAGGAACGCAAGCCGACTTTCTCCTGTAAGGATGGGGTCTTAAGGTATGATTTTGTAGAAGGAATGCGAAGCAGTTTTGGTTTCTCAGTGCCGCTCAGCCTAGGGCAATGAGGCAGATGTGTATGACATGTAGGACGTGAGAGAACACAGTTCCTGGAGCTGTTGGAGTGCTGAGGAAATCTAGCTCTCCCAGGGAAGAGTGCAGTGTGTTGCCCTACACTCAGCATACACAGAGTGACTGGGAAAGGTTTCTGGGCCTGGAAGTTTCTTAGCAGCCTAGTGGAGCCTGCCGGTGCTCGGTATTCGTGCAGGGAATAGGGTGCCCAGGCGAGGTCCTCGGTTTCCTGAAAAGCTTACTAACGTTAAAGAAAGCAGACTTAAAGCTAATGCCTCAAGGACTCTGCTCCAAGCTTCCACTTCGGCAGGGTTATTCAAGGCTTTACCTTGAGGAAAGGACTCACGTCAAGTTTCCTTTTAGCTCTAGAGTGTATCAGGAGGAGCTCCCACCCAGGCTATGAAAGCACCCTGTTGATGTAGAGAACACTCGTTCCTTTCCCAGAGCCCTGCCTGCAGTGACTAGAGACCCGTCCTAAACTGTGATTTAGGTAGCTTCAAGGCAGCATGAATGGAGCACTCAAAATGGGAAAGCAAGGCTTGTGCCATAAGGCCCCCGTTTCCAGCGAAAACGCAGCCTACCTCCTTGTGATTTCTACCAAATAAGTATACACTCTTGCTACACACTGGTCCCTTCCTTGAATAAAGTTTATTTGGCACTGAGTTCTGCGTGTAGCCAACCGCCTCCCCCAAGGAACGCTCTTGCTAGGCTCTCGGCCTTAGCTTCTTCTAAAACCCTGCAGTGTAAGAGGAAGAACTGTGCTTTGGTTACAGCAGGAAGGCAAGCCGACACTCTCCTGTAAGTATGGGGTCTTAAGGTATGACTTTGTAGAAGGAATGCGAAGCAGTTTTTGTTTCTCAGTGCCGCTCAGCCTAGGGCAATGAGGCAGATGTGCATGACATGTAGGATGTGAGAGAACACATTTCCTGGAGCTGTTGGAGTGCTGAGGAAATCTAGCTCTCCCAGGGAAGAGTGCAGTGTGTTGCCCTACACTCAACATACACTGAGTGACTGGGAAAGTTTTCCGGGCCTGGAAGTTTCTTAGCAGCCTAGTGGAGCCTGCCGGTGCTCGGTGTTCGTGCAGGGAATAGGGTGGCCAGGCGAGGTCCTCCGTTTCCAGAAATGCTTACTAACGTTAAAGAAGCAGACCTAAAGCTAATGCCTCAAGGACTCTGCTCCAAGCTTCCACTTCGGCAGGGCTATTCAAGGCTTTACCTTGAGGAAAGGACTCACGTCAAGTTTCCTTTTAGCTCTAGAGCGTATCAGGAGGAGCTCCCACCCAGGTTTTGAAATCATCCTTTTGATGTAGAAAAGACTCGTTCCTTTCCCAGAGCCCTGCCTGCAGTGACTAGAGAGCCGTCCTAAAACTGTTATTTAGGTAGCTTCAAGGCAGCATGAATGGAGCACTCAAAATGAGAAAGCAAGGCTTGTGCCATTAGGCCCCCGTTTCCAGCGAAAACGCAGCCTACCTCCTTGTGATTTCTACCAAGTAAGTATACACTCTTGCTAAACACTGGTCCCTTTCATGAATAAAGTTTATTTGGCACGGAGTTCTGCGTGTAGCCAACCGCCTCCCGCAAGGAGCTCTCTTGCTAGGCTATCGGGCTTAGCTTCTTCTAAAACCCTGCAGTGTAAGAGGAAGGACTGTGCTTTGGTTACAGCAGGAACGCAAGCCGACATTCTCCTGTAAGGATGGGGTCTTAAGGTATGACTTTGTAGAAGGAATGCGAAGCAGTTTTGGTTTCTCAGTGCCGCTCAGCTTAGGGCAATGAGGCAGATGTGTATGACAGGTAGGACGTGAGAGAACACAGTTCCTGGAGCTGTTGGAGTGCTGAGGAAATCTAGCTCTCCCAGGGAAGAGTGCAGTGTGTTGCCCTACACTCAGCATACACAGAGTGACTGGGAAAGGTTTCTGGGCCTGGAAGTTTCTTAGCAGCCTAGTGGAGCCTGCCGGTGCTCGGTATTCGTGCAGGGAATAGGGTGCCCAGGCGAGGTCCTCGGTTTCCTGAAAAGCTTACTAACGTTAAAGAAAGCAGACTTAAAGCTAATGCCTCAAGGACTCTGCTCCAAGCTTCCACTTCGGCAGGGTTATTCAAGGCTTTACCTTGAGGAAAGGACTCACGTCAAGTTTCCTTTTAGCTCTAGAGTGTATCAGGAGGAGCTCCCACCCAGGCTATGAAAGCACCCTGTTGATGTAGAGAACACTCGTTCCTTTCCCAGAGCCCTGCCTGCAGTGACTAGAGACCCGTCCTAAACTGTGATTTAGGTAGCTTCAAGGCAGCATGAATGGAGCACTCAAAATGGGAAAGCAAGGCTTGTGCCATAAGGCCCCCGTTTCCAGCGAACACGCAGCCTATCTCCTTGTGATTTCTACCAAGTAAGTATACACTCTTGCTACACACTGGTCCCTTCCTTGAATAAAGTTTATTTGGCACTGAGTTCTGCGTGTAGCCAACCGCCTCCCCCAAGGAGCGCTCTTGCTAGGCTCTCGGGCTTAGTTTCTTCTAAAACCCTGCAGTGTAAGAGGAAGAACTGTGCTTTGGTTACAGCAGGAAGGCAAGCCGACACTCTCCTGTAAGGATGGGGTCTTAAGGTATGACTTTGTAGAAGGAATGCGAAGCAGTTTTTGTTTCTCAGTGCCGCTCAGCCTAGGGCAATGAGGCAGATGTGCATGACATGTAGGACGTGAGAGAACACAGTTCCTGGAGCTGTTGGAGTGCTGAGGAAATCTAGCTCTCCCAGGGAAGACTGCAGTGTGTTGCCCTACACTCAGCATACACTGAGTGACTGGGAAAGTTTTCCGGGCCTGGAAGTTTCTTAGCAGCCTAGTGGAGCCTGCCGGTGCTCGGTGTTCGTGCAGGGAATAGGGTGGCCAGGCGAGGTCCTCCGTTTCCAGAAATGCTTACTAACGTTAAAGAAAGCAGACCTAAAGCTAATGCCTCAAGGACTCTGCTCCAAGCTTCCACTTCGGCAGGGCTATTCAAGGCTTTACCTTGAGGAAAGGACTCACGTCAAGTTTCCTTTTAGCTCTAGAGCGTATCAGGAGGAGCTCCCACCCAGGTTTTGAAATCATCCTTTTGATGTAGAAAAGACTCGTTCCTTTCCCAGAGCCCTGCCTGCAGTGACTAGAGAGCCGTCCTAAAACTGTTATTTAGGTAGCTTCAAGGCAGCATGAATGCAGCACTCAAAATGAGAAAGCAAGGCTTGTGCCATTAGGCCCCCGTTTCCAGCAAACACGCAGCCTACCTCCTTGTGATTTCTACCAAGTAAGTATACACTCTTGCTAAACACTGGTCCCTTTCATGAATAAAGTTTATTTGGCACGGAGTTCTGCGTGTAGCCAACCGCCTCCCGCAAGGAGCTCTCTTGCTAGGCTATCGGGCTTAGCTTCTTCTAAAACCCTGCAGTGTAAGAGGAAGGACTGTGCTTTGGTTACAGCAGGAACGCAAGCCGACATTCTCCTGTAAGGATGGGGTCTTAAGGTATGACTTTGTAGAAGGAATGCGAAGCAGTTTTGGTTTCTCAGTGCCGCTCAGCTTAGGGCAATGAGGCAGATGTGTATGACAGGTAGGACGTGAGAGAACACAGTTCCTGGAGCTGTTGGAGTGCTGAGGAAATCTAGCTCTCCCAGGGAAGAGTGCAGTGTGTTGCCCTACACTCAGCATACACAGAGCGACTGGGAATGTTTTCCGGGCCTGGAAGTTTCTTAGCAGCCTAGTGGAGCCTGCCGGTGCTCGGTGTTCGAGCAGGGAACAGGGTGCCCAGGAGAGGTCCTCCGTTTCCTGAAAAGCTTACTAACGTTAAAGAAAGCAGACCTAAAGCTAATGCCTCAAGGACTCTGCTCCAAGCTTCCACTTCGGCAGGGCTATTCAAGGCTTTACCTTGAGGAAAGGACTCACGTCAAGTTTCCTTTTAGCTCTAGAGCGTATCAGGAGGAGCTCCCACCCAGGTCTTGAAATCATCCTTTTGATGTAGAAAAGACTCGTTCCTTTCCCAGAGCAATGCCTGCAGTGACTAGAGAGCCGTCCTAAAACTGTTATTTAGGTAGCTTCAAGGCAGCATGAATGCAGCACTCAAAATGAGAAAGCAAGGCTTGTGCCATTAGGCCCCCGTTTCCAGCAAACACGCAGCCTACCTCCTTGTGATTTCTACCAAGTAAGTATACACTCTTGCTAAACACTGGTCCCTTTCATGAATAAAGTTTATTTGGCACGGAGTTCTGCGTGTAGCCAACCGCCTCCCGCAAGGAGCTCTCTTGCTAGGCTATCGGGCTTAGCTTCTTCTAAAACCCTAAAGTGTAAGAGGAAGGACTGTGCTGTGGTTACAGCAGGAACGCAAGCCGACATTCTCCTGTAAGGATGGGGTCTTAAGGTATGACTTTGTAGAAGGAATGCGAAGCAGTTTTGGTTTCTCAGTGCCGCTCAGCTTAGGGCAATGAGGCAGATGTGTATGACAGGTAGGACGTGAGAGAACACAGTTCCTGGAGCTGTTGGAGTGCTGAGGAAATCTAGCTCTCCCAGGGAAGAGTGCAGTGTGTTGCCCTACACTCAGCATACACAGAGCGACTGGGAATGTTTTCCGGGCCTGGAAGTTTCTTAGCAGCCTAGTGGAGCCTGCCGGTGCTCGGTATTCGTGCAGGGAATAGGGTGCCCAGGCGAGGTCCTCCGTTTCCTGAAAAGCTTACTAACGTTAAAGAAAGCAGACCTAAAGCTAATGCCTCAAGGACTCTGCTCCAAGCTTCCACTTCGGCAGGGCTATTCAAGGCTTTACCTTGAGGAAAGGACTCACGTCAAGTTTCCTTTTAGCTCTAGAGTGTATCAGGAGGAGCTCCCACCCAGGCTATGAAAGCACCCTGTTGATGTAGAGAACACTCGTTCCTTTCCCAGAGCCCTGCCTGCAGTGACTAGAGAGCCGTCCTAAAACTGTTATTTAGGGAGCTTCAAGGCAGCATGAATGGAGCACTCAAAATGGGAAAGCAAGGCTTGTGCCATAAGGCCCCCGGTTCCAGCGAACACGCAGCCTACCTCCTTGTGATTTCTACCAAGTAAGTATACACTCTTGCTAAACACTGGTCCCTTCCTTGAATAGAGTTTATTTGGCACGGAGTTCTGCGTGTAGCCAACCGCCTCCCCCAAGGAGCGCTCTTGCTAGGCTATCGGGCTTAGCTTCTTCTAAAACCCTGCAGTGTAAGAGGAAGGACTGAGCTTTGGTTACAGCAGGAACGCAAGCCGACATTCTCCTGTAAGGATGGGGTCTTAAGGTATGATTTTGTAGAAGGAATGCGAAGCAGTTTTGGTTTCTCAGTGCCGCTCAGCCTAGGGCAATGAGGCAGATGTGTATGACATGTAGGACGTGAGAGAACACAGTTCCTGGAGCTGTTGGAGTGCTGAGGAAATCTAGCTCTCCCAGGGAAGAGTGCAGTGTGTTGCCCTACACTCAGCATACACAGAGTGACTGGGAAAGGTTTCTGGGCCTGGAAGTTTCTTAGCAGCCTAGTGGAGCCTGCCGGTGCTCGGTATTCGTGCAGGGAATAGGGTGCCCAGGCGAGGTCCTCGGTTTCCTGAAAAGCTTACTAACGTTAAAGAAAGCAGACTTAAAGCTAATGCCTCAAGGACTCTGCTCCAAGCTTCCACATCGGCAGGGCTATGCAAGGCTTTACCTTGAGGAAAGGACTCACGTCAAGTTTCCTTTTAGCTCTAGAGTGTATCAGGAGGAGCTCCCACCCAGGCTATGAAAGCACCCTGTTGATGTAGAGAACACTCGTTCCTTTCCCAGAGCCCTGCCTGCAGTGACTAGAGAGCCGTCCTAAACTGTGATTTAGGTAGCTTCAAGGCAGCATGAATGGAGCACTCAAAATGGGAAAGCAAGGCTTGTGCCATAAGGCCCCCGTTTCCAGCGAAAACGCAGCCTACCTCCTTGTGATTACTACCAAGTAAGTATACACTCTTGCTACACACTGGTCCCTTCCTTGAATAAAGTTTATTTGGCACTGAGTTCTGCGTGTAGCCAACCGCCTCCCCCAAGGAGCGCTCTTGCTAGGCTCTCGGGCTTAGTTTCTTCTAAAACCCTGCAGTGTAAGAGGAAGAACTGTGCTTTGGTTACAGCAGGAAGGCAAGCCGACACTCTCCTGTAAGGATGGGGTCTTAAGGTATGACTTTGTAGAAGGAATGCGAAGCAGTTTTTGTTTCTCAGTGCCGCTCAGCCTAGGGCAATGAGGCAGATGTGCATGACATGTAGGACGTGAGAGAACACAGTTCCTGGAGCTGTTGGAGTGCTGAGGAAATCTAGCTCTCCCAGGGAAGAGTGCAGTGTGTTGCCCTACACTCAGCATACACAGAGTGACTGGGAAAGTTTTCCGGGCCTGGAAGTTTCTTAGCAGCCTAGTGGAGCCTGCCGGTGCTCGGTGTTCGAGCAGGGAACAGGGTGCCCAGGAGAGGTCCTCCGTTTCCTGAAAAGCTTACTAACGTTAAAGAAAGCAGACCTAAAGCTAATGCCTCAAGGACTCTGCTCCAAGCTTCCACTTCGGCAGGGCTATTCAAGGCTTTACCTTGAGGAAAGGACTCACGTCAAGTTTCCTTTTAGCTCTAGAGCGTATCAGGAGGAGCTCCCACCCAGGTTTTGAAATCATCCTTTTGATGTAGAAAAGACTCGTTCCTTTCCCAGAGCCCTGCCTGCAGTGACTAGAGAGCCGTCCTAAAACTGTTATTTAGGTAGCTTCAAGGCAGCATGAATGGAGCCCTCAAAATGAGAAAGCAAGGCTTGTGCCATTAGGCCCCCGTTTCCAGCAAACACGCAGCCTACCTCCTTGTGATTTCTACCAAGTAAGTATACACTCTTGCTAAACACTGGTCCCTTTCATGAATAAAGTTTATTTGGCACGGAGTTCTGCGTGTAGCCAACCGCCTCCCGCAAGGAGCTCTCTTGCTAGGCTATCGGGCTTAGCTTCTTCTAAAACCCTGCAGTGTAAGAGGAAGGACTGTGCTTTGGTTACAGCAGGAACGCAAGCCGACATTCTCCTGTAAGGATGGGGTCTTAAGGTATGACTTTGTAGAAGGAATGCGAAGCAGTTTTGGTTTCTCAGTGCCGCTCAGCTTAGGGCAATGAGGCAGATGTGTATGACAGGTAGGACGTGAGAGAACACAGTTCCTGGAGCTGTTGGAGTGCTGAGGAAATCTAGCTCTCCCAGGGAAGAGTGCAGTGTGTTGCCCTACACTCAGCATACACAGAGCGACTGGGAATGTTTTCCGGGCCTGGAAGTTTCTTAGCAGCCTAGTGGAGCCTGCCGGTGCTCGGTATTCGTGCAGGGAATAGGGTGCCCAGGCGAGGTCCTCCGTTTCCTGAAAAGCTTACTAACGTTAAAGAAAGCAGACCTAAAGCTAATGCCTCAAGGACTCTGCTCCAAGCTTCCACTTCGGCAGGGCTATTCAAGGCTTTACCTTGAGGAAAGGACTCACGTCAAGTTTCCTTTTAGCTCTAGAGTGTATCAGGAGGAGCTCCCACCCAGGCTATGAAAGCACCCTGTTGATGTAGAGAACACTCGTTCCTTTCCCAGAGCCCTGCCTGCAGTGACTAGAGAGCCGTCCTAAAACTGTTATTTAGGGAGCTTCAAGGCAGCATGAATGGAGCACTCAAAATGGGAAAGCAAGGCTTGTGCCATAAGGCCCCCGGTTCCAGCGAACACGCAGCCTACCTCCTTGTGATTTCTACCAAGTAAGTATACACTCTTGCTAAACACTGGTCCCTTCCTTGAATAGAGTTTATTTGGCACGGAGTTCTGCGTGTAGCCAACCGCCTCCCCCAAGGAGCGCTCTTGCTAGGCTATCGGGCTTAGCTTCTTCTAAAACCCTGCAGTGTAAGAGGAAGGACTGAGCTTTGGTTACAGCAGGAACGCAAGCCGACTTTCTCCTGTAAGGATGGGGTCTTAAGGTATGATTTTGTAGAAGGAATGCGAAGCAGTTTTGGTTTCTCAGTGCCGCTCAGCCTAGGGCAATGAGGCAGATGTGTATGACATGTAGGACGTGAGAGAACACAGTTCCTGGAGCTGTTGGAGTGCTGAGGAAATCTAGCTCTCCCAGGGAAGAGTGCAGTGTGTTGCCCTACACTCAGCATACACAGAGTGACTGGGAATGTTTTCCGGGCCTGGAAGTTTCTTAGCAGCCTAGTGGAGCCTGCCGGTGCTCGGTATTCGTGCAGGGAATAGGGTGCCCAGGCGAGGTCCTCCGTTTCCTGAAAAGCTTACTAACGTTAAAGAAAGCAGACCTAAAGCTAATGCCTCAAGGACTCTGCTCCAAGCTTCCACTTCGGCAGGGCTATTCAAGGCTTTACCTTGAGGAAAGGACTCACGTCAAGTTTCCTTTTAGCTCTAGAGTGTATCAGGAGGAGCTCCCACCCAGGCTATGAAAGCACCCTGTTGATGTAGAGAACACTCGTTCCTTTCCCAGAGCCCTGCCTGCAGTGACTAGAGAGCCGTCCTAAAACTGTTATTTAGGGAGCTTCAAGGCAGCATGAATGGAGCACTCAAAATGGGAAAGCAAGGCTTGTGCCATAAGGCCCCCGGTTCCAGCGAACACGCAGCCTACCTCCTTGTGATTTCTACCAAGTAAGTATACACTCTTGCTAAACACTGGTCCCTTCCTTGAATAGAGTTTATTTGGCACGGAGTTCTGCGTGTAGCCAACCGCCTCCCCCAAGGAGCGCTCTTGCTAGGCTATCGGGCTTAGCTTCTTCTAAAACCCTGCAGTGTAAGAGGAAGGACTGAGCTTTGGTTACAGCAGGAACGCAAGCCGACTTTCTCCTGTAAGGATGGGGTCTTAAGGTATGATTTTGTAGAAGGAATGCGAAGCAGTTTTGGTTTCTCAGTGCCGCTCAGCCTAGGGCAATGAGGCAGATGTGTATGACATGTAGGACGTGAGAGAACACAGTTCCTGGAGCTGTTGGAGTGCTGAGGAAATCTAGCTCTCCCAGGGAAGAGTGCAGTGTGTTGCCCTACACTCAGCATACACAGAGTGACTGGGAAAGGTTTCTGGGCCTGGAAGTTTCTTAGCAGCCTAGTGGAGCCTGCCGGTGCTCGGTATTCGTGCAGGGAATAGGGTGCCCAGGCGAGGTCCTCGGTTTCCTGAAAAGCTTACTAACGTTAAAGAAAGCAGACTTAAAGCTAATGCCTCAAGGACTCTGCTCCAAGCTTCCACTTCGGCAGGGTTATTCAAGGCTTTACCTTGAGGAAAGGACTCACGTCAAGTTTCCTTTTAGCTCTAGAGTGTATCAGGAGGAGCTCCCACCCAGGCTATGAAAGCACCCTGTTGATGTAGAGAACACTCGTTCCTTTCCCAGAGCCCTGCCTGCAGTGACTAGAGACCCGTCCTAAACTGTGATTTAGGTAGCTTCAAGGCAGCATGAATGGAGCACTCAAAATGGGAAAGCAAGGCTTGTGCCATAAGGCCCCCGTTTCCAGCGAAAACGCAGCCTACCTCCTTGTGATTTCTACCAAATAAGTATACACTCTTGCTACACACTGGTCCCTTCCTTGAATAAAGTTTATTTGGCACTGAGTTCTGCGTGTAGCCAACCGCCTCCCCCAAGGAACGCTCTTGCTAGGCTCTCGGCCTTAGCTTCTTCTAAAACCCTGCAGTGTAAGAGGAAGAACTGTGCTTTGGTTACAGCAGGAAGGCAAGCCGACACTCTCCTGTAAGTATGGGGTCTTAAGGTATGACTTTGTAGAAGGAATGCGAAGCAGTTTTTGTTTCTCAGTGCCGCTCAGCCTAGGGCAATGAGGCAGATGTGCATGACATGTAGGATGTGAGAGAACACATTTCCTGGAGCTGTTGGAGTGCTGAGGAAATCTAGCTCTCCCAGGGAAGAGTGCAGTGTGTTGCCCTACACTCAACATACACTGAGTGACTGGGAAAGTTTTCCGGGCCTGGAAGTTTCTTAGCAGCCTAGTGGAGCCTGCCGGTGCTCGGTGTTCGTGCAGGGAATAGGGTGGCCAGGCGAGGTCCTCCGTTTCCAGAAATGCTTACTAACGTTAAAGAAGCAGACCTAAAGCTAATGCCTCAAGGACTCTGCTCCAAGCTTCCACTTCGGCAGGGCTATTCAAGGCTTTACCTTGAGGAAAGGACTCACGTCAAGTTTCCTTTTAGCTCTAGAGCGTATCAGGAGGAGCTCCCACCCAGGTTTTGAAATCATCCTTTTGATGTAGAAAAGACTCGTTCCTTTCCCAGAGCCCTGCCTGCAGTGACTAGAGAGCCGTCCTAAAACTGTTATTTAGGTAGCTTCAAGGCAGCATGAATGGAGCACTCAAAATGAGAAAGCAAGGCTTGTGCCATTAGGCCCCCGTTTCCAGCGAAAACGCAGCCTACCTCCTTGTGATTTCTACCAAGTAAGTATACACTCTTGCTAAACACTGGTCCCTTTCATGAATAAAGTTTATTTGGCACGGAGTTCTGCGTGTAGCCAACCGCCTCCCGCAAGGAGCTCTCTTGCTAGGCTATCGGGCTTAGCTTCTTCTAAAACCCTGCAGTGTAAGAGGAAGGACTGTGCTTTGGTTACAGCAGGAACGCAAGCCGACATTCTCCTGTAAGGATGGGGTCTTAAGGTATGACTTTGTAGAAGGAATGCGAAGCAGTTTTGGTTTCTCAGTGCCGCTCAGCTTAGGGCAATGAGGCAGATGTGTATGACAGGTAGGACGTGAGAGAACACAGTTCCTGGAGCTGTTGGAGTGCTGAGGAAATCTAGCTCTCCCAGGGAAGAGTGCAGTGTGTTGCCCTACACTCAGCATACACAGAGTGACTGGGAAAGGTTTCTGGGCCTGGAAGTTTCTTAGCAGCCTAGTGGAGCCTGCCGGTGCTCGGTATTCGTGCAGGGAATAGGGTGCCCAGGCGAGGTCCTCGGTTTCCTGAAAAGCTTACTAACGTTAAAGAAAGCAGACTTAAAGCTAATGCCTCAAGGACTCTGCTCCAAGCTTCCACTTCGGCAGGGTTATTCAAGGCTTTACCTTGAGGAAAGGACTCACGTCAAGTTTCCTTTTAGCTCTAGAGTGTATCAGGAGGAGCTCCCACCCAGGCTATGAAAGCACCCTGTTGATGTAGAGAACACTCGTTCCTTTCCCAGAGCCCTGCCTGCAGTGACTAGAGACCCGTCCTAAACTGTGATTTAGGTAGCTTCAAGGCAGCATGAATGGAGCACTCAAAATGGGAAAGCAAGGCTTGTGCCATAAGGCCCCCGTTTCCAGCGAACACGCAGCCTATCTCCTTGTGATTTCTACCAAGTAAGTATACACTCTTGCTACACACTGGTCCCTTCCTTGAATAAAGTTTATTTGGCACTGAGTTCTGCGTGTAGCCAACCGCCTCCCCCAAGGAGCGCTCTTGCTAGGCTCTCGGGCTTAGTTTCTTCTAAAACCCTGCAGTGTAAGAGGAAGAACTGTGCTTTGGTTACAGCAGGAAGGCAAGCCGACACTCTCCTGTAAGGATGGGGTCTTAAGGTATGACTTTGTAGAAGGAATGCGAAGCAGTTTTTGTTTCTCAGTGCCGCTCAGCCTAGGGCAATGAGGCAGATGTGCATGACATGTAGGACGTGAGAGAACACAGTTCCTGGAGCTGTTGGAGTGCTGAGGAAATCTAGCTCTCCCAGGGAAGACTGCAGTGTGTTGCCCTACACTCAGCATACACTGAGTGACTGGGAAAGTTTTCCGGGCCTGGAAGTTTCTTAGCAGCCTAGTGGAGCCTGCCGGTGCTCGGTGTTCGTGCAGGGAATAGGGTGGCCAGGCGAGGTCCTCCGTTTCCAGAAATGCTTACTAACGTTAAAGAAAGCAGACCTAAAGCTAATGCCTCAAGGACTCTGCTCCAAGCTTCCACTTCGGCAGGGCTATTCAAGGCTTTACCTTGAGGAAAGGACTCACGTCAAGTTTCCTTTTAGCTCTAGAGCGTATCAGGAGGAGCTCCCACCCAGGTTTTGAAATCATCCTTTTGATGTAGAAAAGACTCGTTCCTTTCCCAGAGCCCTGCCTGCAGTGACTAGAGAGCCGTCCTAAAACTGTTATTTAGGTAGCTTCAAGGCAGCATGAATGCAGCACTCAAAATGAGAAAGCAAGGCTTGTGCCATTAGGCCCCCGTTTCCAGCAAACACGCAGCCTACCTCCTTGTGATTTCTACCAAGTAAGTATACACTCTTGCTAAACACTGGTCCCTTTCATGAATAAAGTTTATTTGGCACGGAGTTCTGCGTGTAGCCAACCGCCTCCCGCAAGGAGCTCTCTTGCTAGGCTATCGGGCTTAGCTTCTTCTAAAACCCTGCAGTGTAAGAGGAAGGACTGTGCTTTGGTTACAGCAGGAACGCAAGCCGACATTCTCCTGTAAGGATGGGGTCTTAAGGTATGACTTTGTAGAAGGAATGCGAAGCAGTTTTGGTTTCTCAGTGCCGCTCAGCTTAGGGCAATGAGGCAGATGTGTATGACAGGTAGGACGTGAGAGAACACAGTTCCTGGAGCTGTTGGAGTGCTGAGGAAATCTAGCTCTCCCAGGGAAGAGTGCAGTGTGTTGCCCTACACTCAGCATACACAGAGCGACTGGGAATGTTTTCCGGGCCTGGAAGTTTCTTAGCAGCCTAGTGGAGCCTGCCGGTGCTCGGTATTCGTGCAGGGAATAGGGTGCCCAGGCGAGGTCCTCCGTTTCCTGAAAAGCTTACTAACGTTAAAGAAAGCAGACCTAAAGCTAATGCCTCAAGGACTCTGCTCCAAGCTTCCACTTCGGCAGGGCTATTCAAGGCTTTACCTTGAGGAAAGGACTCACGTCAAGTTTCCTTTTAGCTCTAGAGTGTATCAGGAGGAGCTCCCACCCAGGCTATGAAAGCACCCTGTTGATGTAGAGAACACTCGTTCCTTTCCCAGAGCCCTGCCTGCAGTGACTAGAGACCCGTCCTAAACTGTGATTTAGGTAGCTTCAAGGCAGCATGAATGGAGCACTCAAAATGGGAAAGCAAGGCTTGTGCCATAAGGCCCCCGTTTCCAGCGAACACGCAGCCTATCTCCTTGTGATTTCTACCAAGTAAGTATACACTCTTGCTACACACTGGTCCCTTCCTTGAATAAAGTTTATTTGGCACTGAGTTCTGCGTGTAGCCAACCGCCTCCCCCAAGGAGCGCTCTTGCTAGGCTCTCGGGCTTAGTTTCTTCTAAAACCCTGCAGTGTAAGAGGAAGAACTGTGCTTTGGTTACAGCAGGAAGGCAAGCCGACACTCTCCTGTAAGGATGGGGTCTTAAGGTATGACTTTGTAGAAGGAATGCGAAGCAGTTTTTGTTTCTCAGTGCCGCTCAGCCTAGGGCAATGAGGCAGATGTGCATGACATGTAGGACGTGAGAGAACACAGTTCCTGGAGCTGTTGGAGTGCTGAGGAAATCTAGCTCTCCCAGGGAAGAGTGCAGTGTGTTGCCCTACACTCAGCATACACAGAGTGACTGGGAAAGTTTTCCGGGCCTGGAAGTTTCTTAGCAGCCTAGTGGAGCCTGCCGGTGCTCGGTGTTCGAGCAGGGAACAGGGTGCCCAGGAGAGGTCCTCCGTTTCCTGAAAAGCTTACTAACGTTAAAGAAAGCAGACCTAAAGCTAATGCCTCAAGGACTCTGCTCCAAGCTTCCACTTCGGCAGGGCTATTCAAGGCTTTACCTTGAGGAAAGGACTCACGTCAAGTTTCCTTTTAGCTCTAGAGCGTATCAGGAGGAGCTCCCACCCAGGTTTTGAAATCATCCTTTTGATGTAGAAAAGACTCGTTCCTTTCCCAGAGCCCTGCCTGCAGTGACTAGAGAGCCGTCCTAAAACTGTTATTTAGGTAGCTTCAAGGCAGCATGAATGGAGCCCTCAAAATGAGAAAGCAAGGCTTGTGCCATTAGGCCCCCGTTTCCAGCAAACACGCAGCCTACCTCCTTGTGATTTCTACCAAGTAAGTATACACTCTTGCTAAACACTGGTCCCTTTCATGAATAAAGTTTATTTGGCACGGAGTTCTGCGTGTAGCCAACCGCCTCCCGCAAGGAGCTCTCTTGCTAGGCTATCGGGCTTAGCTTCTTCTAAAACCCTGCAGTGTAAGAGGAAGGACTGTGCTTTGGTTACAGCAGGAACGCAAGCCGACATTCTCCTGTAAGGATGGGGTCTTAAGGTATGACTTTGTAGAAGGAATGCGAAGCAGTTTTGGTTTCTCAGTGCCGCTCAGCTTAGGGCAATGAGGCAGATGTGTATGACAGGTAGGACGTGAGAGAACACAGTTCCTGGAGCTGTTGGAGTGCTGAGGAAATCTAGCTCTCCCAGGGAAGAGTGCAGTGTGTTGCCCTACACTCAGCATACACAGAGCGACTGGGAATGTTTTCCGGGCCTGGAAGTTTCTTAGCAGCCTAGTGGAGCCTGCCGGTGCTCGGTATTCGTGCAGGGAATAGGGTGCCCAGGCGAGGTCCTCCGTTTCCTGAAAAGCTTACTAACGTTAAAGAAAGCAGACCTAAAGCTAATGCCTCAAGGACTCTGCTCCAAGCTTCCACTTCGGCAGGGCTATTCAAGGCTTTACCTTGAGGAAAGGACTCACGTCAAGTTTCCTTTTAGCTCTAGAGTGTATCAGGAGGAGCTCCCACCCAGGCTATGAAAGCACCCTGTTGATGTAGAGAACACTCGTTCCTTTCCCAGAGCCCTGCCTGCAGTGACTAGAGAGCCGTCCTAAAACTGTTATTTAGGGAGCTTCAAGGCAGCATGAATGGAGCACTCAAAATGGGAAAGCAAGGCTTGTGCCATAAGGCCCCCGGTTCCAGCGAACACGCAGCCTACCTCCTTGTGATTTCTACCAAGTAAGTATACACTCTTGCTAAACACTGGTCCCTTCCTTGAATAGAGTTTATTTGGCACGGAGTTCTGCGTGTAGCCAACCGCCTCCCCCAAGGAGCGCTCTTGCTAGGCTATCGGGCTTAGCTTCTTCTAAAACCCTGCAGTGTAAGAGGAAGGACTGAGCTTTGGTTACAGCAGGAACGCAAGCCGACTTTCTCCTGTAAGGATGGGGTCTTAAGGTATGATTTTGTAGAAGGAATGCGAAGCAGTTTTGGTTTCTCAGTGCCGCTCAGCCTAGGGCAATGAGGCAGATGTGTATGACATGTAGGACGTGAGAGAACACAGTTCCTGGAGCTGTTGGAGTGCTGAGGAAATCTAGCTCTCCCAGGGAAGAGTGCAGTGTGTTGCCCTACACTCAGCATACACAGAGTGACTGGGAATGTTTTCCGGGCCTGGAAGTTTCTTAGCAGCCTAGTGGAGCCTGCCGGTGCTCGGTATTCGTGCAGGGAATAGGGTGCCCAGGCGAGGTCCTCCGTTTCCTGAAAAGCTTACTAACGTTAAAGAAAGCAGACCTAAAGCTAATGCCTCAAGGACTCTGCTCCAAGCTTCCACTTCGGCAGGGCTATTCAAGGCTTTACCTTGAGGAAAGGACTCACGTCAAGTTTCCTTTTAGCTCTAGAGTGTATCAGGAGGAGCTCCCACCCAGGCTATGAAAGCACCCTGTTGATGTAGAGAACACTCGTTCCTTTCCCAGAGCCCTGCCTGCAGTGACTAGAGAGCCGTCCTAAAACTGTTATTTAGGGAGCTTCAAGGCAGCATGAATGGAGCACTCAAAATGGGAAAGCAAGGCTTGTGCCATAAGGCCCCCGGTTCCAGCGAACACGCAGCCTACCTCCTTGTGATTTCTACCAAGTAAGTATACACTCTTGCTAAACACTGGTCCCTTCCTTGAATAGAGTTTATTTGGCACGGAGTTCTGCGTGTAGCCAACCGCCTCCCCCAAGGAGCGCTCTTGCTAGGCTATCGGGCTTAGCTTCTTCTAAAACCCTGCAGTGTAAGAGGAAGGACTGAGCTTTGGTTACAGCAGGAACGCAAGCCGACTTTCTCCTGTAAGGATGGGGTCTTAAGGTATGATTTTGTAGAAGGAATGCGAAGCAGTTTTGGTTTCTCAGTGCCGCTCAGCCTAGGGCAATGAGGCAGATGTGTATGACATGTAGGACGTGAGAGAACACAGTTCCTGGAGCTGTTGGAGTGCTGAGGAAATCTAGCTCTCCCAGGGAAGAGTGCAGTGTGTTGCCCTACACTCAGCATACACAGAGTGACTGGGAAAGGTTTCTGGGCCTGGAAGTTTCTTAGCAGCCTAGTGGAGCCTGCCGGTGCTCGGTATTCGTGCAGGGAATAGGGTGCCCAGGCGAGGTCCTCGGTTTCCTGAAAAGCTTACTAACGTTAAAGAAAGCAGACTTAAAGCTAATGCCTCAAGGACTCTGCTCCAAGCTTCCACTTCGGCAGGGTTATTCAAGGCTTTACCTTGAGGAAAGGACTCACGTCAAGTTTCCTTTTAGCTCTAGAGTGTATCAGGAGGAGCTCCCACCCAGGCTATGAAAGCACCCTGTTGATGTAGAGAACACTCGTTCCTTTCCCAGAGCCCTGCCTGCAGTGACTAGAGACCCGTCCTAAACTGTGATTTAGGTAGCTTCAAGGCAGCATGAATGGAGCACTCAAAATGGGAAAGCAAGGCTTGTGCCATAAGGCCCCCGTTTCCAGCGAAAACGCAGCCTACCTCCTTGTGATTTCTACCAAATAAGTATACACTCTTGCTACACACTGGTCCCTTCCTTGAATAAAGTTTATTTGGCACTGAGTTCTGCGTGTAGCCAACCGCCTCCCCCAAGGAACGCTCTTGCTAGGCTCTCGGCCTTAGCTTCTTCTAAAACCCTGCAGTGTAAGAGGAAGAACTGTGCTTTGGTTACAGCAGGAAGGCAAGCCGACACTCTCCTGTAAGTATGGGGTCTTAAGGTATGACTTTGTAGAAGGAATGCGAAGCAGTTTTTGTTTCTCAGTGCCGCTCAGCCTAGGGCAATGAGGCAGATGTGCATGACATGTAGGATGTGAGAGAACACATTTCCTGGAGCTGTTGGAGTGCTGAGGAAATCTAGCTCTCCCAGGGAAGAGTGCAGTGTGTTGCCCTACACTCAACATACACTGAGTGACTGGGAAAGTTTTCCGGGCCTGGAAGTTTCTTAGCAGCCTAGTGGAGCCTGCCGGTGCTCGGTGTTCGTGCAGGGAATAGGGTGGCCAGGCGAGGTCCTCCGTTTCCAGAAATGCTTACTAACGTTAAAGAAGCAGACCTAAAGCTAATGCCTCAAGGACTCTGCTCCAAGCTTCCACTTCGGCAGGGCTATTCAAGGCTTTACCTTGAGGAAAGGACTCACGTCAAGTTTCCTTTTAGCTCTAGAGTGTATCAGGAGGAGCTCCCACCCAGGTTTTGAAATCATCCTTTTGATGTAGAAAAGACTCGTTCCTTTCCCAGAGCCCTGCCTGCAGTGACTAGAGAGCCGTCCTAAAACTGTTATTTAGGTAGCTTCAAGGCAGCATGAATGGAGCACTCAAAATGAGAAAGCAAGGCTTGTGCCATTAGGCCCCCGTTTCCAGCGAAAACGCAGCCTACCTCCTTGTGATTTCTACCAAGTAAGTATACACTCTTGCTAAACACTGGTCCCTTTCATGAATAAAGTTTATTTGGCACGGAGTTCTGCGTGTAGCCAACCGCCTCCCGCAAGGAGCTCTCTTGCTAGGCTATCGGGCTTAGCTTCTTCTAAAACCCTGCAGTGTAAGAGGAAGGACTGTGCTTTGGTTACAGCAGGAACGCAAGCCGACATTCTCCTGTAAGGATGGGGTCTTAAGGTATGACTTTGTAGAAGGAATGCGAAGCAGTTTTGGTTTCTCAGTGCCGCTCAGCTTAGGGCAATGAGGCAGATGTGTATGACAGGTAGGACGTGAGAGAACACAGTTCCTGGAGCTGTTGGAGTGCTGAGGAAATCTAGCTCTCCCAGGGAAGAGTGCAGTGTGTTGCCCTACACTCAGCATACACAGAGCGACTGGGAATGTTTTCCGGGCCTGGAAGTTTCTTAGCAGCCTAGTGGAGCCTGCCGGTGCTCGGTATTCGTGCAGGGAATAGGGTGCCCAGGCGAGGTCCTCCGTTTCCTGAAAAGCTTACTAACGTTAAAGAAAGCAGACCTAAAGCTAATGCCTCAAGGACTCTGCTCCAAGCTTCCACTTCGGCAGGGCTATTCAAGGCTTTACCTTGAGGAAAGGACTCACGTCAAGTTTCCTTTTAGCTCTAGAGTGTATCAGGAGGAGCTCCCACCCAGGCTATGAAAGCACCCTGTTGATGTAGAGAACACTCGTTCCTTTCCCAGAGCCCTGCCTGCAGTGACTAGAGAGCCGTCCTAAAACTGTTATTTAGGGAGCTTCAAGGCAGCATGAATGGAGCACTCAAAATGGGAAAGCAAGGCTTGTGCCATAAGGCCCCCGGTTCCAGCGAACACGCAGCCTACCTCCTTGTGATTTCTACCAAGTAAGTATACACTCTTGCTAAACACTGGTCCCTTCCTTGAATAGAGTTTATTTGGCACGGAGTTCTGCGTGTAGCCAACCGCCTCCCCCAAGGAGCGCTCTTGCTAGGCTATCGGGCTTAGCTTCTTCTAAAACCCTGCAGTGTAAGAGGAAGGACTGAGCTTTGGTTACAGCAGGAACGCAAGCCGACTTTCTCCTGTAAGGATGGGGTCTTAAGGTATGATTTTGTAGAAGGAATGCGAAGCAGTTTTGGTTTCTCAGTGCCGCTCAGCCTAGGGCAATGAGGCAGATGTGTATGACATGTAGGACGTGAGAGAACACAGTTCCTGGAGCTGTTGGAGTGCTGAGGAAATCTAGCTCTCCCAGGGAAGAGTGCAGTGTGTTGCCCTACACTCAGCATACACAGAGTGACTGGGAAAGGTTTCTGGGCCTGGAAGTTTCTTAGCAGCCTAGTGGAGCCTGCCGGTGCTCGGTATTCGTGCAGGGAATAGGGTGCCCAGGCGAGGTCCTCGGTTTCCTGAAAAGCTTACTAACGTTAAAGAAAGCAGACTTAAAGCTAATGCCTCAAGGACTCTGCTCCAAGCTTCCACTTCGGCAGGGTTATTCAAGGCTTTACCTTGAGGAAAGGACTCACGTCAAGTTTCCTTTTAGCTCTAGAGTGTATCAGGAGGAGCTCCCACCCAGGCTATGAAAGCACCCTGTTGATGTAGAGAACACTCGTTCCTTTCCCAGAGCCCTGCCTGCAGTGACTAGAGACCCGTCCTAAACTGTGATTTAGGTAGCTTCAAGGCAGCATGAATGGAGCACTCAAAATGGGAAAGCAAGGCTTGTGCCATAAGGCCCCCGTTTCCAGCGAACACGCAGCCTATCTCCTTGTGATTTCTACCAAGTAAGTATACACTCTTGCTACACACTGGTCCCTTCCTTGAATAAAGTTTATTTGGCACTGAGTTCTGCGTGTAGCCAACCGCCTCCCCCAAGGAGCGCTCTTGCTAGGCTCTCGGGCTTAGTTTCTTCTAAAACCCTGCAGTGTAAGAGGAAGAACTGTGCTTTGGTTACAGCAGGAAGGCAAGCCGACACTCTCCTGTAAGGATGGGGTCTTAAGGTATGACTTTGTAGAAGGAATGCGAAGCAGTTTTTGTTTCTCAGTGCCGCTCAGCCTAGGGCAATGAGGCAGATGTGCATGACATGTAGGACGTGAGAGAACACAGTTCCTGGAGCTGTTGGAGTGCTGAGGAAATCTAGCTCTCCCAGGGAAGAGTGCAGTGTGTTGCCCTACACTCAGCATACACTGAGTGACTGGGAAAGTTTTCCGGGCCTGGAAGTTTCTTAGCAGCCTAGTGGAGCCTGCCGGTGCTCGGTGTTCGAGCAGGGAACAGGGTGCCCAGGAGAGGTCCTCCGTTTCCTGAAAAGCTTACTAACGTTAAAGAAAGCAGACCTAAAGCTAATGCCTCAAGGACTCTGCTCCAAGCTTCCACTTCGGCAGGGCTATTCAAGGCTTTACCTTGAGGAAAGGACTCACGTCAAGTTTCCTTTTAGCTCTAGAGCGTATCAGGAGGAGCTCCCACCCAGGTTTTGAAATCATCCTTTTGATGTAGAAAAGACTCGTTCCTTTCCCAGAGCCCTGCCTGCAGTGACTAGAGAGCCGTCCTAAAACTGTTATTTAGGTAGCTTCAAGGCAGCATGAATGCAGCACTCAAAATGAGAAAGCAAGGCTTGTGCCATTAGGCCCCCGTTTCCAGCAAACACGCAGCCTACCTCCTTGTGATTTCTACCAAGTAAGTATACACTCTTGCTAAACACTGGTCCCTTTCATGAATAAAGTTTATTTGGCACGGAGTTCTGCGTGTAGCCAACCGCCTCCCGCAAGGAGCTCTCTTGCTAGGCTATCGGGCTTAGCTTCTTCTAAAACCCTGCAGTGTAAGAGGAAGGACTGTGCTTTGGTTACAGCAGGAACGCAAGCCGACTTTCTCCTGTAAGGATGGGGTCTTAAGGTATGATTTTGTAGAAGGAATGCGAAGCAGTTTTGGTTTCTCAGTGCCGCTCAGCCTAGGGCAATGAGGCAGATGTGTATGACATGTAGGACGTGAGAGAACACAGTTCCTGGAGCTGTTGGAGTGCTGAGGAAATCTAGCTCTCCCAGGGAAGAGTGCAGTGTGTTGCCCTACACTCAGCATACACAGAGTGACTGGGAAAGGTTTCTGGGCCTGGAAGTTTCTTAGCAGCCTAGTGGAGCCTGCCGGTGCTCGGTATTCGTGCAGGGAATAGGGTGCCCAGGCGAGGTCCTCGGTTTCCTGAAAAGCTTACTAACGTTAAAGAAAGCAGACTTAAAGCTAATGCCTCAAGGACTCTGCTCCAAGCTTCCACTTCGGCAGGGTTATTCAAGGCTTTACCTTGAGGAAAGGACTCACGTCAAGTTTCCTTTTAGCTCTAGAGTGTATCAGGAGGAGCTCCCACCCAGGCTATGAAAGCACCCTGTTGATGTAGAGAACACTCGTTCCTTTCCCAGAGCCCTGCCTGCAGTGACTAGAGACCCGTCCTAAACTGTGATTTAGGTAGCTTCAAGGCAGCATGAATGGAGCACTCAAAATGGGAAAGCAAGGCTTGTGCCATAAGGCCCCCGTTTCCAGCGAACACGCAGCCTATCTCCTTGTGATTTCTACCAAGTAAGTATACACTCTTGCTACACACTGGTCCCTTCCTTGAATAAAGTTTATTTGGCACTGAGTTCTGCGTGTAGCCAACCGCCTCCCCCAAGGAGCGCTCTTGCTAGGCTCTCGGGCTTAGTTTCTTCTAAAACCCTGCAGTGTAAGAGGAAGAACTGTGCTTTGGTTACAGCAGGAAGGCAAGCCGACACTCTCCTGTAAGGATGGGGTCTTAAGGTATGACTTTGTAGAAGGAATGCGAAGCAGTTTTTGTTTCTCAGTGCCGCTCAGCCTAGGGCAATGAGGCAGATGTGCATGACATGTAGGACGTGAGAGAACACAGTTCCTGGAGCTGTTGGAGTGCTGAGGAAATCTAGCTCTCCCAGGGAAGAGTGCAGTGTGTTGCCCTACACTCAGCATACACTGAGTGACTGGGAAAGTTTTCCGGGCCTGGAAGTTTCTTAGCAGCCTAGTGGAGCCTGCCGGTGCTCGGTGTTCGAGCAGGGAACAGGGTGCCCAGGAGAGGTCCTCCGTTTCCTGAAAAGCTTACTAACGTTAAAGAAAGCAGACCTAAAGCTAATGCCTCAAGGACTCTGCTCCAAGCTTCCACTTCGGCAGGGCTATTCAAGGCTTTACCTTGAGGAAAGGACTCACGTCAAGTTTCCTTTTAGCTCTAGAGCGTATCAGGAGGAGCTCCCACCCAGGTTTTGAAATCATCCTTTTGATGTAGAAAAGACTCGTTCCTTTCCCAGAGCCCTGCCTGCAGTGACTAGAGAGCCGTCCTAAAACTGTTATTTAGGTAGCTTCAAGGCAGCATGAATGGAGCCCTCAAAATGAGAAAGCAAGGCTTGTGCCATTAGGCCCCCGTTTCCAGCAAACACGCAGCCTACCTCCTTGTGATTTCTACCAAGTAAGTATACACTCTTGCTAAACACTGGTCCCTTTCATGAATAAAGTTTATTTGGCACGGAGTTCTGCGTGTAGCCAACCGCCTCCCGCAAGGAGCTCTCTTGCTAGGCTATCGGGCTTAGCTTCTTCTAAAACCCTGCAGTGTAAGAGGAAGGACTGTGCTTTGGTTACAGCAGGAACGCAAGCCGACATTCTCCTGTAAGGATGGGGTCTTAAGGTATGACTTTGTAGAAGGAATGCGAAGCAGTTTTGGTTTCTCAGTGCCGCTCAGCTTAGGGCAATGAGGCAGATGTGTATGACAGGTAGGACGTGAGAGAACACAGTTCCTGGAGCTGTTGGAGTGCTGAGGAAATCTAGCTCTCCCAGGGAAGAGTGCAGTGTGTTGCCCTACACTCAGCATACACAGAGCGACTGGGAATGTTTTCCGGGCCTGGAAGTTTCTTAGCAGCCTAGTGGAGCCTGCCGGTGCTCGGTATTCGTGCAGGGAATAGGGTGCCCAGGCGAGGTCCTCCGTTTCCTGAAAAGCTTACTAACGTTAAAGAAAGCAGACCTAAAGCTAATGCCTCAAGGACTCTGCTCCAAGCTTCCACTTCGGCAGGGCTATTCAAGGCTTTACCTTGAGGAAAGGACTCACGTCAAGTTTCCTTTTAGCTCTAGAGTGTATCAGGAGGAGCTCCCACCCAGGCTATGAAAGCACCCTGTTGATGTAGAGAACACTCGTTCCTTTCCCAGAGCCCTGCCTGCAGTGACTAGAGAGCCGTCCTAAAACTGTTATTTAGGGAGCTTCAAGGCAGCATGAATGGAGCACTCAAAATGGGAAAGCAAGGCTTGTGCCATAAGGCCCCCGGTTCCAGCGAACACGCAGCCTACCTCCTTGTGATTTCTACCAAGTAAGTATACACTCTTGCTAAACACTGGTCCCTTCCTTGAATAGAGTTTATTTGGCACGGAGTTCTGCGTGTAGCCAACCGCCTCCCCCAAGGAGCGCTCTTGCTAGGCTATCGGGCTTAGCTTCTTCTAAAACCCTGCAGTGTAAGAGGAAGGACTGAGCTTTGGTTACAGCAGGAACGCAAGCCGACTTTCTCCTGTAAGGATGGGGTCTTAAGGTATGATTTTGTAGAAGGAATGCGAAGCAGTTTTGGTTTCTCAGTGCCGCTCAGCCTAGGGCAATGAGGCAGATGTGTATGACATGTAGGACGTGAGAGAACACAGTTCCTGGAGCTGTTGGAGTGCTGAGGAAATCTAGCTCTCCCAGGGAAGAGTGCAGTGTGTTGCCCTACACTCAGCATACACAGAGTGACTGGGAAAGGTTTCTGGGCCTGGAAGTTTCTTAGCAGCCTAGTGGAGCCTGCCGGTGCTCGGTATTCGTGCAGGGAATAGGGTGCCCAGGCGAGGTCCTCGGTTTCCTGAAAAGCTTACTAACGTTAAAGAAAGCAGACTTAAAGCTAATGCCTCAAGGACTCTGCTCCAAGCTTCCACTTCGGCAGGGTTATTCAAGGCTTTACCTTGAGGAAAGGACTCACGTCAAGTTTCCTTTTAGCTCTAGAGTGTATCAGGAGGAGCTCCCACCCAGGCTATGAAAGCACCCTGTTGATGTAGAGAACACTCGTTCCTTTCCCAGAGCCCTGCCTGCAGTGACTAGAGTCCCGTCCTAAACTGTGATTTAGGTAGCTTCAAGGCAGCATGAATGGAGCACTCAAAATGGGAAAGCAAGGCTTGTGCCATAAGGCCCCCGTTTCCAGCGAACACGCAGCCTATCTCCTTGTGATTTCTACCAAGTAAGTATACACTCTTGCTACACACTGGTCCCTTCCTTGAATAAAGTTTATTTGGCACTGAGTTCTGCGTGTAGCCAACCGCCTCCCCCAAGGAGCGCTCTTGCTAGGCTCTCGGGCTTAGTTTCTTCTAAAACCCTGCAGTGTAAGAGGAAGAACTGTGCTTTGGTTACAGCAGGAAGGCAAGCCGACACTCTCCTGTAAGGATGGGGTCTTAAGGTATGACTTTGTAGAAGGAATGCGAAGCAGTTTTTGTTTCTCAGTGCCGCTCAGCCTAGGGCAATGAGGCAGATGTGCATGACATGTAGGACGTGAGAGAACACAGTTCCTGGAGCTGTTGGAGTGCTGAGGAAATCTAGCTCTCCCAGGGAAGAGTGCAGTGTGTTGCCCTACACTCAGCATACACTGAGTGACTGGGAAAGTTTTCCGGGCCTGGAAGTTTCTTAGCAGCCTAGTGGAGCCTGCCGGTGCTCGGTGTTCGAGCAGGGAACAGGGTGCCCAGGAGAGGTCCTCCGTTTCCTGAAAAGCTTACTAACGTTAAAGAAAGCAGACCTAAAGCTAATGCCTCAAGGACTCTGCTCCAAGCTTCCACTTCGGCAGGGCTATTCAAGGCTTTACCTTGAGGAAAGGACTCACGTCAAGTTTCCTTTTAGCTCTAGAGCGTATCAGGAGGAGCTCCCACCCAGGTTTTGAAATCATCCTTTTGATGTAGAAAAGACTCGTTCCTTTCCCAGAGCCCTGCCTGCAGTGACTAGAGAGCCGTCCTAAAACTGTTATTTAGGTAGCTTCAAGGCAGCATGAATGCAGCACTCAAAATGAGAAAGCAAGGCTTGTGCCATTAGGCCCCCGTTTCCAGCAAACACGCAGCCTACCTCCTTGTGATTTCTACCAAGTAAGTATACACTCTTGCTAAACACTGGTCCCTTTCATGAATAAAGTTTATTTGGCACGGAGTTCTGCGTGTAGCCAACCGCCTCCCGCAAGGAGCTCTCTTGCTAGGCTATCGGGCTTAGCTTCTTCTAAAACCCTGCAGTGTAAGAGGAAGGACTGTGCTTTGGTTACAGCAGGAACGCAAGCCGACATTCTCCTGTAAGGATGGGGTCTTAAGGTATGACTTTGTAGAAGGAATGCGAAGCAGTTTTGGTTTCTCAGTGCCGCTCAGCTTAGGGCAATGAGGCAGATGTGTATGACAGGTAGGACGTGAGAGAACACAGTTCCTGGAGCTGTTGGAGTGCTGAGGAAATCTAGCTCTCCCAGGGAAGAGTGCAGTGTGTTGCCCTACACTCAGCATACACAGAGCGACTGGGAATGTTTTCCGGGCCTGGAAGTTTCTTAGCAGCCTAGTGGAGCCTGCCGGTGCTCGGTATTCGTGCAGGGAATAGGGTGCCCAGGCGAGGTCCTCCGTTTCCTGAAAAGCTTACTAACGTTAAAGAAAGCAGACCTAAAGCTAATGCCTCAAGGACTCTGCTCCAAGCTTCCACTTCGGCAGGGCTATTCAAGGCTTTACCTTGAGGAAAGGACTCACGTCAAGTTTCCTTTTAGCTCTAGAGTGTATCAGGAGGAGCTCCCACCCAGGCTATGAAAGCACCCTGTTGATGTAGAGAACACTCGTTCCTTTCCCAGAGCCCTGCCTGCAGTGACTAGAGAGCCGTCCTAAAACTGTTATTTAGGGAGCTTCAAGGCAGCATGAATGGAGCACTCAAAATGGGAAAGCAAGGCTTGTGCCATAAGGCCCCCGGTTCCAGCGAACACGCAGCCTACCTCCTTGTGATTTCTACCAAGTAAGTATACACTCTTGCTAAACACTGGTCCCTTCCTTGAATAGAGTTTATTTGGCACGGAGTTCTGCGTGTAGCCAACCGCCTCCCCCAAGGAGCGCTCTTGCTAGGCTATCGGGCTTAGCTTCTTCTAAAACCCTGCAGTGTAAGAGGAAGGACTGAGCTTTGGTTACAGCAGGAACGCAAGCCGACTTTCTCCTGTAAGGATGGGGTCTTAAGGTATGATTTTGTAGAAGGAATGCGAAGCAGTTTTGGTTTCTCAGTGCCGCTCAGCCTAGGGCAATGAGGCAGATGTGTATGACATGTAGGACGTGAGAGAACACAGTTCCTGGAGCTGTTGGAGTGCTGAGGAAATCTAGCTCTCCCAGGGAAGAGTGCAGTGTGTTGCCCTACACTCAGCATACACAGAGTGACTGGGAAAGGTTTCTGGGCCTGGAAGTTTCTTAGCAGCCTAGTGGAGCCTGCCGGTGCTCGGTATTCGTGCAGGGAATAGGGTGCCCAGGCGAGGTCCTCGGTTTCCTGAAAAGCTTACTAACGTTAAAGAAAGCAGACTTAAAGCTAATGCCTCAAGGACTCTGCTCCAAGCTTCCACTTCGGCAGGGTTATTCAAGGCTTTACCTTGAGGAAAGGACTCACGTCAAGTTTCCTTTTAGCTCTAGAGTGTATCAGGAGGAGCTCCCACCCAGGCTATGAAAGCACCCTGTTGATGTAGAGAACACTCGTTCCTTTCCCAGAGCCCTGCCTGCAGTGACTAGAGACCCGTCCTAAACTGTGATTTAGGTAGCTTCAAGGCAGCATGAATGGAGCACTCAAAATGGGAAAGCAAGGCTTGTGCCATAAGGCCCCCGTTTCCAGCGAAAACGCAGCCTACCTCCTTGTGATTTCTACCAAATAAGTATACACTCTTGCTACACACTGGTCCCTTCCTTGAATAAAGTTTATTTGGCACTGAGTTCTGCGTGTAGCCAACCGCCTCCCCCAAGGAACGCTCTTGCTAGGCTCTCGGCCTTAGCTTCTTCTAAAACCCTGCAGTGTAAGAGGAAGAACTGTGCTTTGGTTACAGCAGGAAGGCAAGCCGACACTCTCCTGTAAGTATGGGGTCTTAAGGTATGACTTTGTAGAAGGAATGCGAAGCAGTTTTTGTTTCTCAGTGCCGCTCAGCCTAGGGCAATGAGGCAGATGTGCATGACATGTAGGATGTGAGAGAACACATTTCCTGGAGCTGTTGGAGTGCTGAGGAAATCTAGCTCTCCCAGGGAAGAGTGCAGTGTGTTGCCCTACACTCAACATACACTGAGTGACTGGGAAAGTTTTCCGGGCCTGGAAGTTTCTTAGCAGCCTAGTGGAGCCTGCCGGTGCTCGGTGTTCGTGCAGGGAATAGGGTGGCCAGGCGAGGTCCTCCGTTTCCAGAAATGCTTACTAACGTTAAAGAAAGCAGACCTAAAGCTAATGCCTCAAGGACTCTGCTCCAAGCTTCCACTTCGGCAGGGCTATTCAAGGCTTTACCTTGAGGAAAGGACTCACGTCAAGTTTCCTTTTAGCTCTAGAGCGTATCAGGAGGAGCTCCCACCCAGGTTTTGAAATCATCCTTTTGATGTAGAAAAGACTCGTTCCTTTCCCAGAGCCCTGCCTGCAGTGACTAGAGAGCCGTCCTAAAACTGTTATTTAGGTAGCTTCAAGGCAGCATGAATGGAGCACTCAAAATGAGAAAGCAAGGCTTGTGCCATTAGGCCCCCGTTTCCAGCGAAAACGCAGCCTACCTCCTTGTGATTTCTACCAAGTAAGTATACACTCTTGCTAAACACTGGTCCCTTTCATGAATAAAGTTTATTTGGCACGGAGTTCTGCGTGTAGCCAACCGCCTCCCGCAAGGAGCTCTCTTGCTAGGCTATCGGGCTTAGCTTCTTCTAAAACCCTGCAGTGTAAGAGGAAGGACTGTGCTTTGGTTACAGCAGGAACGCAAGCCGACATTCTCCTGTAAGGATGGGGTCTTAAGGTATGACTTTGTAGAAGGAATGCGAAGCAGTTTTGGTTTCTCAGTGCCGCTCAGCTTAGGGCAATGAGGCAGATGTGTATGACAGGTAGGACGTGAGAGAACACAGTTCCTGGAGCTGTTGGAGTGCTGAGGAAATCTAGCTCTCCCAGGGAAGAGTGCAGTGTGTTGCCCTACACTCAGCATACACAGAGCGACTGGGAATGTTTTCCGGGCCTGGAAGTTTCTTAGCAGCCTAGTGGAGCCTGCCGGTGCTCGGTATTCGTGCAGGGAATAGGGTGCCCAGGCGAGGTCCTCCGTTTCCTGAAAAGCTTACTAACGTTAAAGAAAGCAGACCTAAAGCTAATGCCTCAAGGACTCTGCTCCAAGCTTCCACTTCGGCAGGGCTATTCAAGGCTTTACCTTGAGGAAAGGACTCACGTCAAGTTTCCTTTTAGCTCTAGAGTGTATCAGGAGGAGCTCCCACCCAGGCTATGAAAGCACCCTGTTGATGTAGAGAACACTCGTTCCTTTCCCAGAGCCCTGCCTGCAGTGACTAGAGAGCCGTCCTAAAACTGTTATTTAGGGAGCTTCAAGGCAGCATGAATGGAGCACTCAAAATGGGAAAGCAAGGCTTGTGCCATAAGGCCCCCGGTTCCAGCGAACACGCAGCCTACCTCCTTGTGATTTCTACCAAGTAAGTATACACTCTTGCTAAACACTGGTCCCTTCCTTGAATAGAGTTTATTTGGCACGGAGTTCTGCGTGTAGCCAACCGCCTCCCCCAAGGAGCGCTCTTGCTAGGCTATCGGGCTTAGCTTCTTCTAAAACCCTGCAGTGTAAGAGGAAGGACTGAGCTTTGGTTACAGCAGGAACGCAAGCCGACTTTCTCCTGTAAGGATGGGGTCTTAAGGTATGATTTTGTAGAAGGAATGCGAAGCAGTTTTGGTTTCTCAGTGCCGCTCAGCCTAGGGCAATGAGGCAGATGTGTATGACATGTAGGACGTGAGAGAACACAGTTCCTGGAGCTGTTGGAGTGCTGAGGAAATCTAGCTCTCCCAGGGAAGAGTGCAGTGTGTTGCCCTACACTCAGCATACACAGAGTGACTGGGAAAGGTTTCTGGGCCTGGAAGTTTCTTAGCAGCCTAGTGGAGCCTGCCGGTGCTCGGTATTCGTGCAGGGAATAGGGTGCCCAGGCGAGGTCCTCGGTTTCCTGAAAAGCTTACTAACGTTAAAGAAAGCAGACTTAAAGCTAATGCCTCAAGGACTCTGCTCCAAGCTTCCACTTCGGCAGGGTTATTCAAGGCTTTACCTTGAGGAAAGGACTCACGTCAAGTTTCCTTTTAGCTCTAGAGTGTATCAGGAGGAGCTCCCACCCAGGCTATGAAAGCACCCTGTTGATGTAGAGAACACTCGTTCCTTTCCCAGAGCCCTGCCTGCAGTGACTAGAGTCCCGTCCTAAACTGTGATTTAGGTAGCTTCAAGGCAGCATGAATGGAGCACTCAAAATGGGAAAGCAAGGCTTGTGCCATAAGGCCCCCGTTTCCAGCGAACACGCAGCCTATCTCCTTGTGATTTCTACCAAGTAAGTATACACTCTTGCTACACACTGGTCCCTTCCTTGAATAAAGTTTATTTGGCACTGAGTTCTGCGTGTAGCCAACCGCCTCCCCCAAGGAGCGCTCTTGCTAGGCTCTCGGGCTTAGTTTCTTCTAAAACCCTGCAGTGTAAGAGGAAGAACTGTGCTTTGGTTACAGCAGGAAGGCAAGCCGACACTCTCCTGTAAGGATGGGGTCTTAAGGTATGACTTTGTAGAAGGAATGCGAAGCAGTTTTTGTTTCTCAGTGCCGCTCAGCCTAGGGCAATGAGGCAGATGTGCATGACATGTAGGACGTGAGAGAACACAGTTCCTGGAGCTGTTGGAGTGCTGAGGAAATCTAGCTCTCCCAGGGAAGAGTGCAGTGTGTTGCCCTACACTCAGCATACACTGAGTGACTGGGAAAGTTTTCCGGGCCTGGAAGTTTCTTAGCAGCCTAGTGGAGCCTGCCGGTGCTCGGTGTTCGAGCAGGGAACAGGGTGCCCAGGAGAGGTCCTCCGTTTCCTGAAAAGCTTACTAACGTTAAAGAAAGCAGACCTAAAGCTAATGCCTCAAGGACTCTGCTCCAAGCTTCCACTTCGGCAGGGCTATTCAAGGCTTTACCTTGAGGAAAGGACTCACGTCAAGTTTCCTTTTAGCTCTAGAGCGTATCAGGAGGAGCTCCCACCCAGGTTTTGAAATCATCCTTTTGATGTAGAAAAGACTCGTTCCTTTCCCAGAGCCCTGCCTGCAGTGACTAGAGAGCCGTCCTAAAACTGTTATTTAGGTAGCTTCAAGGCAGCATGAATGCAGCACTCAAAATGAGAAAGCAAGGCTTGTGCCATTAGGCCCCCGTTTCCAGCAAACACGCAGCCTACCTCCTTGTGATTTCTACCAAGTAAGTATACACTCTTGCTAAACACTGGGCCCTTTCATGAATAAAGTTTATTTGGCACGGAGTTCTGCGTGTAGCCAACCGCCTCCCGCAAGGAGCTCTCTTGCTAGGCTATCGGGCTTAGCTTCTTCTAAAACCCTGCAGTGTAAGAGGAAGGACTGTGCTTTGGTTACAGCAGGAACGCAAGCCGACATTCTCCTGTAAGGATGGGGTCTTAAGGTATGACTTTGTAGAAGGAATGCGAAGCAGTTTTGGTTTCTCAGTGCCGCTCAGCTTAGGGCAATGAGGCAGATGTGTATGACAGGTAGGACGTGAGAGAACACAGTTCCTGGAGCTGTTGGAGTGCTGAGGAAATCTAGCTCTCCCAGGGAAGAGTGCAGTGTGTTGCCCTACACTCAGCATACACAGAGCGACTGGGAATGTTTTCCGGGCCTGGAAGTTTCTTAGCAGCCTAGTGGAGCCTGCCGGTGCTCGGTATTCGTGCAGGGAATAGGGTGCCCAGGCGAGGTCCTCCGTTTCCTGAAAAGCTTACTAACGTTAAAGAAAGCAGACCTAAAGCTAATGCCTCAAGGACTCTGCTCCAAGCTTCCACTTCGGCAGGGCTATTCAAGGCTTTACCTTGAGGAAAGGACTCACGTCAAGTTTCCTTTTAGCTCTAGAGTGTATCAGGAGGAGCTCCCACCCAGGCTATGAAAGCACCCTGTTGATGTAGAGAACACTCGTTCCTTTCCCAGAGCCCTGCCTGCAGTGACTAGAGACCCGTCCTAAAACTGTTATTTAGGGAGCTTCAAGGCAGCATGAATGGAGCACTCAAAATGGGAAAGCAAGGCTTGTGCCATAAGGCCCCCGGTTCCAGCGAACACGCAGCCTACCTCCTTGTGATTTCTACCAAGTAAGTATACACTCTTGCTAAACACTGGTCCCTTCCTTGAATAGAGTTTATTTGGCACGGAGTTCTGCGTGTAGCCAACCGCCTCCCCCAAGGAGCGCTCTTGCTAGGCTATCGGGCTTAGCTTCTTCTAAAACCCTGCAGTGTAAGAGGAAGGACTGAGCTTTGGTTACAGCAGGAACGCAAGCCGACTTTCTCCTGTAAGGATGGGGTCTTAAGGTATGATTTTGTAGAAGGAATGCGAAGCAGTTTTGGTTTCTCAGTGCCGCTCAGCCTAGGGCAATGAGGCAGATGTGTATGACATGTAGGACGTGAGAGAACACAGTTCCTGGAGCTGTTGGAGTGCTGAGGAAATCTAGCTCTCCCAGGGAAGAGTGCAGTGTGTTGCCCTACACTCAGCATACACAGAGTGACTGGGAAAGGTTTCTGGGCCTGGAAGTTTCTTAGCAGCCTAGTGGAGCCTGCCGGTGCTCGGTATTCGTGCAGGGAATAGGGTGCCCAGGCGAGGTCCTCGGTTTCCTGAAAAGCTTACTAACGTTAAAGAAAGCAGACTTAAAGCTAATGCCTCAAGGACTCTGCTCCAAGCTTCCACTTCGGCAGGGTTATTCAAGGCTTTACCTTGAGGAAAGGACTCACGTCAAGTTTCCTTTTAGCTCTAGAGTGTATCAGGAGGAGCTCCCACCCAGGCTATGAAAGCACCCTGTTGATGTAGAGAACACTCGTTCCTTTCCCAGAGCCCTGCCTGCAGTGACTAGAGTCCCGTCCTAAACTGTGATTTAGGTAGCTTCAAGGCAGCATGAATGGAGCACTCAAAATGGGAAAGCAAGGCTTGTGCCATAAGGCCCCCGTTTCCAGCGAACACGCAGCCTATCTCCTTGTGATTTCTACCAAGTAAGTATACACTCTTGCTACACACTGGTCCCTTCCTTGAATAAAGTTTATTTGGCACTGAGTTCTGCGTGTAGCCAACCGCCTCCCCCAAGGAGCGCTCTTGCTAGGCTCTCGGGCTTAGTTTCTTCTAAAACCCTGCAGTGTAAGAGGAAGAACTGTGCTTTGGTTACAGCAGGAAGGCAAGCCGACACTCTCCTGTAAGGATGGGGTCTTAAGGTATGACTTTGTAGAAGGAATGCGAAGCAGTTTTTGTTTCTCAGTGCCGCTCAGCCTAGGGCAATGAGGCAGATGTGCATGACATGTAGGACGTGAGAGAACACAGTTCCTGGAGCTGTTGGAGTGCTGAGGAAATCTAGCTCTCCCAGGGAAGAGTGCAGTGTGTTGCCCTACACTCAGCATACACTGAGTGACTGGGAAAGTTTTCCGGGCCTGGAAGTTTCTTAGCAGCCTAGTGGAGCCTGCCGGTGCTCGGTGTTCGAGCAGGGAACAGGGTGCCCAGGAGAGGTCCTCCGTTTCCTGAAAAGCTTACTAACGTTAAAGAAAGCAGACCTAAAGCTAATGCCTCAAGGACTCTGCTCCAAGCTTCCACTTCGGCAGGGCTATTCAAGGCTTTACCTTGAGGAAAGGACTCACGTCAAGTTTCCTTTTAGCTCTAGAGCGTATCAGGAGGAGCTCCCACCCAGGTTTTGAAATCATCCTTTTGATGTAGAAAAGACTCGTTCCTTTCCCAGAGCCCTGCCTGCAGTGACTAGAGAGCCGTCCTAAAACTGTTATTTAGGTAGCTTCAAGGCAGCATGAATGCAGCACTCAAAATGAGAAAGCAAGGCTTGTGCCATTAGGCCCCCGTTTCCAGCAAACACGCAGCCTACCTCCTTGTGATTTCTACCAAGTAAGTATACACTCTTGCTAAACACTGGGCCCTTTCATGAATAAAGTTTATTTGGCACGGAGTTCTGCGTGTAGCCAACCGCCTCCCGCAAGGAGCTCTCTTGCTAGGCTATCGGGCTTAGCTTCTTCTAAAACCCTGCAGTGTAAGAGGAAGGACTGTGCTTTGGTTACAGCAGGAACGCAAGCCGACATTCTCCTGTAAGGATGGGGTCTTAAGGTATGACTTTGTAGAAGGAATGCGAAGCAGTTTTGGTTTCTCAGTGCCGCTCAGCTTAGGGCAATGAGGCAGATGTGTATGACAGGTAGGACGTGAGAGAACACAGTTCCTGGAGCTGTTGGAGTGCTGAGGAAATCTAGCTCTCCCAGGGAAGAGTGCAGTGTGTTGCCCTACACTCAGCATACACAGAGCGACTGGGAATGTTTTCCGGGCCTGGAAGTTTCTTAGCAGCCTAGTGGAGCCTGCCGGTGCTCGGTATTCGTGCAGGGAATAGGGTGCCCAGGCGAGGTCCTCCGTTTCCTGAAAAGCTTACTAACGTTAAAGAAAGCAGACCTAAAGCTAATGCCTCAAGGACTCTGCTCCAAGCTTCCACTTCGGCAGGGCTATTCAAGGCTTTACCTTGAGGAAAGGACTCACGTCAAGTTTCCTTTTAGCTCTAGAGTGTATCAGGAGGAGCTCCCACCCAGGCTATGAAAGCACCCTGTTGATGTAGAGAACACTCGTTCCTTTCCCAGAGCCCTGCCTGCAGTGACTAGAGACCCGTCCTAAACTGTGATTTAGGTAGCTTCAAGGCAGCATGAATGGAGCACTCAAAATGGGAAAGCAAGGCTTGTGCCATAAGGCCCCCGTTTCCAGCGAACACGCAGCCTACCTCCTTGTGATTTCTACCAAGTAAGTATACACTCTTGCTAAACACTGGTCCCTTCCTTGAATAGAGTTTATTTGGCACGGAGTTCTGCGTGTAGCCAACCGCCTCCCCCAAGGAGCGCTCTTGCTAGGCTATCGGGCTTAGCTTCTTCTAAAACCCTGCAGTGTAAGAGGAAGGACTGAGCTTTGGTTACAGCAGGAACGCAAGCCGACTTTCTCCTGTAACGATGGGGTCTTAAGGTATGATTTTGTAGAAGGAATGCGAAGCAGTTTTGGTTTCTCAGTGCCGCTCAGCCTAGGGCAATGAGGCAGATGTGTATGACATGTAGGACGTGAGAGAACACAGTTCCTGGAGCTGTTGGAGTGCTGAGGAAATCTAGCTCTCCCAGGGAAGAGTGCAGTGTGTTGCCCTACACTCAGCATACACAGAGTGACTGGGAAAGGTTTCTGGGCCTGGAAGTTTCTTAGCAGCCTAGTGGAGCCTGCCGGTGCTCGGTATTCGTGCAGGGAATAGGGTGCCCAGGCGAGGTCCTCGGTTTCCTGAAAAGCTTACTAACGTTAAAGAAAGCAGACTTAAAGCTAATGCCTCAAGGACTCTGCTCCAAGCTTCCACTTCGGCAGGGTTATTCAAGGCTTTACCTTGAGGAAAGGACTCACGTCAAGTTTCCTTTTAGCTCTAGAGTGTATCAGGAGGAGCTCCCACCCAGGCTATGAAAGCACCCTGTTGATGTAGAGAACACTCGTTCCTTTCCCAGAGCCCTGCCTGCAGTGACTAGAGTCCCGTCCTAAACTGTGATTTAGGTAGCTTCAAGGCAGCATGAATGGAGCACTCAAAATGGGAAAGCAAGGCTTGTGCCATAAGGCCCCCGTTTCCAGCGAACACGCAGCCTATCTCCTTGTGATTTCTACCAAGTAAGTATACACTCTTGCTACACACTGGTCCCTTCCTTGAATAAAGTTTATTTGGCACTGAGTTCTGCGTGTAGCCAACCGCCTCCCCCAAGGAGCGCTCTTGCTAGGCTCTCGGGCTTAGTTTCTTCTAAAACCCTGCAGTGTAAGAGGAAGAACTGTGCTTTGGTTACAGCAGGAAGGCAAGCCGACACTCTCCTGTAAGGATGGGGTCTTAAGGTATGACTTTGTAGAAGGAATGCGAAGCAGTTTTGGTTTCTCAGTGCCGCTCAGCCTAGGGCAATGAGGCAGATGTGCATGACATGTAGGACGTGAGAGAACACAGTTCCTGGAGCTGTTGGAGTGCTGAGGAAATCTAGCTCTCCCAGGGAAGAGTGCAGTGTGTTGCCCTACACTCAGCATACACAGAGTGACTGGGAAAGTTTTCCGGGCCTGGAAGTTTCTTAGCAGCCTAGTGGAGCCTGCCGGTGCTCGGTGTTCGAGCAGGGAACAGGGTGCCCAGGAGAGGTCCTCCGTTTCCTGAAAAGCTTACTAACGTTAAAGAAAGCAGACCTAAAGCTAATGCCTCAAGGACTCTGCTCCAAGCTTCCACTTCGGCAGGGCTATTCAAGGCTTTACCTTGAGGAAAGGACTCACGTCAAGTTTCCTTTTAGCTCTAGAGCGTATCAGGAGGAGCTCCCACCCAGGTTTTGAAATCATCCTTTTGATGTAGAAAAGACTCGTTCCTTTCCCAGAGCCCTGCCTGCAGTGACTAGAGAGCCGTCCTAAAACTGTTATTTAGGTAGCTTCAAGGCAGCATGAATGCAGCACTCAAAATGAGAAAGCAAGGCTTGTGCCATTAGGCCCCCGTTTCCAGCAAACACGCAGCCTACCTCCTTGTGATTTCTACCAAGTAAGTATACACTCTTGCTAAACACTGGTCCCTTTCATGAATAAAGTTTATTTGGCACGGAGTTCTGCGTGTAGCCAACCGCCTCCCGCAAGGAGCTCTCTTGCTAGGCTATCGGGCTTAGCTTCTTCTAAAACCCTGCAGTGTAAGAGGAAGGACTGTGCTTTGGTTACAGCAGGAACGCAAGCCGACATTCTCCTGTAAGGATGGGGTCTTAAGGTATGACTTTGTAGAAGGAATGCGAAGCAGTTTTGGTTTCTCAGTGCCGCTCAGCTTAGGGCAATGAGGCAGATGTGTATGACAGGTAGGACGTGAGAGAACACAGTTCCTGGAGCTGTTGGAGTGCTGAGGAAATCTAGCTCTCCCAGGGAAGAGTGCAGTGTGTTGCCCTACACTCAGCATACACAGAGCGACTGGGAATGTTTTCCGGGCCTGGAAGTTTCTTAGCAGCCTAGTGGAGCCTGCCGGTGCTCGGTATTCGTGCAGGGAATAGGGTGCCCAGGCGAGGTCCTCCGTTTCCTGAAAAGCTTACTAACGTTAAAGAAAGCAGACCTAAAGCTAATGCCTCAAGGACTCTGCTCCAAGCTTCCACTTCGGCAGGGCTATTCAAGGCTTTACCTTGAGGAAAGGACTCACGTCAAGTTTCCTTTTAGCTCTAGAGTGTATCAGGAGGAGCTCCCACCCAGGCTATGAAAGCACCCTGTTGATGTAGAGAACACTCGTTCCTTTCCCAGAGCCCTGCCTGCAGTGACTAGAGACCCGTCCTAAACTGTGATTTAGGTAGCTTCAAGGCAGCATGAATGGAGCACTCAAAATGGGAAAGCAAGGCTTGTGCCATAAGGCCCCCGTTTCCAGCGAACACGCAGCCTATCTCCTTGTGATTTCTACCAAGTAAGTATACACTCTTGCTACACACTGGTCCCTTCCTTGAATAAAGTTTATTTGGCACTGAGTTCTGCGTGTAGCCAACCGCCTCCCCCAAGGAGCGCTCTTGCTAGGCTCTCGGGCTTAGTTTCTTCTAAAACCCTGCAGTGTAAGAGGAAGAACTGTGCTTTGGTTACAGCAGGAAGGCAAGCCGACACTCTCCTGTAAGGATGGGGTCTTAAGGTATGACTTTGTAGAAGGAATGCGAAGCAGTTTTTGTTTCTCAGTGCCGCTCAGCCTAGGGCAATGAGGCAGATGTGCATGACATGTAGGACGTGAGAGAACACAGTTCCTGGAGCTGTTGGAGTGCTGAGGAAATCTAGCTCTCCCAGGGAAGAGTGCAGTGTGTTGCCCTACACTCAGCATACACAGAGTGACTGGGAAAGTTTTCCGGGCCTGGAAGTTTCTTAGCAGCCTAGTGGAGCCTGCCGGTGCTCGGTGTTCGAGCAGGGAACAGGGTGCCCAGGAGAGGTCCTCCGTTTCCTGAAAAGCTTACTAACGTTAAAGAAAGCAGACCTAAAGCTAATGCCTCAAGGACTCTGCTCCAAGCTTCCACTTCGGCAGGGCTATTCAAGGCTTTACCTTGAGGAAAGGACTCACGTCAAGTTTCCTTTTAGCTCTAGAGCGTATCAGGAGGAGCTCCCACCCAGGTTTTGAAATCATCCTTTTGATGTAGAAAAGACTCGTTCCTTTCCCAGAGCCCTGCCTGCAGTGACTAGAGAGCCGTCCTAAAACTGTTATTTAGGTAGCTTCAAGGCAGCATGAATGCAGCACTCAAAATGAGAAAGCAAGGCTTGTGCCATTAGGCCCCCGTTTCCAGCAAACACGCAGCCTACCTCCTTGTGATTTCTACCAAGTAAGTATACACTCTTGCTAAACACTGGTCCCTTTCATGAATAAAGTTTATTTGGCACGGAGTTCTGCGTGTAGCCAACCGCCTCCCGCAAGGAGCTCTCTTGCTAGGCTATCGGGCTTAGCTTCTTCTAAAACCCTGCAGTGTAAGAGGAAGGACTGTGCTTTGGTTACAGCAGGAACGCAAGCCGACATTCTCCTGTAAGGATGGGGTCTTAAGGTATGACTTTGTAGAAGGAATGCGAAGCAGTTTTGGTTTCTCAGTGCCGCTCAGCTTAGGGCAATGAGGCAGATGTGTATGACAGGTAGGACGTGAGAGAACACAGTTCCTGGAGCTGTTGGAGTGCTGAGGAAATCTAGCTCTCCCAGGGAAGAGTGCAGTGTGTTGCCCTACACTCAGCATACACAGAGCGACTGGGAATGTTTTCCGGGCCTGGAAGTTTCTTAGCAGCCTAGTGGAGCCTGCCGGTGCTCGGTATTCGTGCAGGGAATAGGGTGCCCAGGCGAGGTCCTCCGTTTCCTGAAAAGCTTACTAACGTTAAAGAAAGCAGACCTAAAGCTAATGCCTCAAGGACTCTGCTCCAAGCTTCCACTTCGGCAGGGCTATTCAAGGCTTTACCTTGAGGAAAGGACTCACGTCAAGTTTCCTTTTAGCTCTAGAGTGTATCAGGAGGAGCTCCCACCCAGGCTATGAAAGCACCCTGTTGATGTAGAGAACACTCGTTCCTTTCCCAGAGCCCTGCCTGCAGTGACTAGAGAGCCGTCCTAAAACTGTTATTTAGGGAGCTTCAAGGCAGCATGAATGGAGCACTCAAAATGGGAAAGCAAGGCTTGTGCCATAAGGCCCCCGGTTCCAGCGAACACGCAGCCTACCTCCTTGTGATTTCTACCAAGTAAGTATACACTCTTGCTAAACACTGGTCCCTTCCTTGAATAGAGTTTATTTGGCACGGAGTTCTGCGTGTAGCCAACCGCCTCCCCCAAGGAGCGCTCTTGCTAGGCTATCGGGCTTAGCTTCTTCTAAAACCCTGCAGTGTAAGAGGAAGGACTGAGCTTTGGTTACAGCAGGAACGCAAGCCGACTTTCTCCTGTAAGGATGGGGTCTTAAGGTATGATTTTGTAGAAGGAATGCGAAGCAGTTTTGGTTTCTCAGTGCCGCTCAGCCTAGGGCAATGAGGCAGATGTGTATGACATGTAGGACGTGAGAGAACACAGTTCCTGGAGCTGTTGGAGTGCTGAGGAAATCTAGCTCTCCCAGGGAAGAGTGCAGTGTGTTGCCCTACACTCAGCATACACAGAGTGACTGGGAAAGGTTTCTGGGCCTGGAAGTTTCTTAGCAGCCTAGTGGAGCCTGCCGGTGCTCGGTATTCGTGCAGGGAATAGGGTGCCCAGGCGAGGTCCTCCGTTTCCTGAAAAGCTTACTAACGTTAAAGAAAGCAGACCTAAAGCTAATGCCTCAAGGACTCTGCTCCAAGCTTCCACTTCGGCAGGGCTATTCAAGGCTTTACCTTGAGGAAAGGACTCACGTCAAGTTTCCTTTTAGCTCTAGAGTGTATCAGGAGGAGCTCCCACCCAGGCTATGAAAGCACCCTGTTGATGTAGAGAACACTCGTTCCTTTCCCAGAGCCCTGCCTGCAGTGACTAGAGAGCCGTCCTAAAACTGTTATTTAGGGAGCTTCAAGGCAGCATGAATGGAGCACTCAAAATGGGAAAGCAAGGCTTGTGCCATAAGGCCCCCGGTTCCAGCGAACACGCAGCCTACCTCCTTGTGATTTCTACCAAGTAAGTATACACTCTTGCTAAACACTGGTCCCTTCCTTGAATAGAGTTTATTTGGCACGGAGTTCTGCGTGTAGCCAACCGCCTCCCCCAAGGAGCGCTCTTGCTAGGCTATCGGGCTTAGCTTCTTCTAAAACCCTGCAGTGTAAGAGGAAGGACTGAGCTTTGGTTACAGCAGGAACGCAAGCCGACTTTCTCCTGTAAGGATGGGGTCTTAAGGTATGATTTTGTAGAAGGAATGCGAAGCAGTTTTGGTTTCTCAGTGCCGCTCAGCTTAGGGCAATGAGGCAGATGTGTATGACAGGTAGGACGTGAGAGAACACAGTTCCTGGAGCTGTTGGAGTGCTGAGGAAATCTAGCTCTCCCAGGGAAGAGTGCAGTGTGTTGCCCTACACTCAGCATACACAGAGCGACTGGGAATGTTTTCCGGGCCTGGAAGTTTCTTAGCAGCCTAGTGGAGCCTGCCGGTGCTCGGTATTCGTGCAGGGAATAGGGTGCCCAGGCGAGGTCCTCCGTTTCCTGAAAAGCTTACTAACGTTAAAGAAAGCAGACCTAAAGCTAATGCCTCAAGGACTCTGCTCCAAGCTTCCACTTCGGCAGGGCTATTCAAGGCTTTACCTTGAGGAAAGGACTCACGTCAAGTTTCCTTTTAGCTCTAGAGTGTATCAGGAGGAGCTCCCACCCAGGCTATGAAAGCACCCTGTTGATGTAGAGAACACTCGTTCCTTTCCCAGAGCCCTGCCTGCAGTGACTAGAGAGCCGTCCTAAAACTGTTATTTAGGGAGCTTCAAGGCAGCATGAATGGAGCACTCAAAATGGGAAAGCAAGGCTTGTGCCATAAGGCCCCCGGTTCCAGCGAACACGCAGCCTACCTCCTTGTGATTTCTACCAAGTAAGTATACACTCTTGCTAAACACTGGTCCCTTCCTTGAATAGAGTTTATTTGGCACGGAGTTCTGCGTGTAGCCAACCGCCTCCCCCAAGGAGCGCTCTTGCTAGGCTATCGGGCTTAGCTTCTTCTAAAACCCTGCAGTGTAAGAGGAAGGACTGAGCTTTGGTTACAGCAGGAACGCAAGCCGACTTTCTCCTGTAAGGATGGGGTCTTAAGGTATGATTTTGTAGAAGGAATGCGAAGCAGTTTTGGTTTCTCAGTGCCGCTCAGCCTAGGGCAATGAGGCAGATGTGTATGACATGTAGGACGTGAGAGAACACAGTTCCTGGAGCTGTTGGAGTGCTGAGGAAATCTAGCTCTCCCAGGGAAGAGTGCAGTGTGTTGCCCTACACTCAGCATACACAGAGTGACTGGGAAAGGTTTCTGGGCCTGGAAGTTTCTTAGCAGCCTAGTGGAGCCTGCCGGTGCTCGGTATTCGTGCAGGGAATAGGGTGCCCAGGCGAGGTCCTCGGTTTCCTGAAAAGCTTACTAACGTTAAAGAAAGCAGACTTAAAGCTAATGCCTCAAGGACTCTGCTCCAAGCTTCCACTTCGGCAGGGTTATTCAAGGCTTTACCTTGAGGAAAGGACTCACGTCAAGTTTCCTTTTAGCTCTAGAGTGTATCAGGAGGAGCTCCCACCCAGGCTATGAAAGCACCCTGTTGATGTAGAGAACACTCGTTCCTTTCCCAGAGCCCTGCCTGCAGTGACTAGAGTCCCGTCCTAAACTGTGATTTAGGTAGCTTCAAGGCAGCATGAATGGAGCACTCAAAATGGGAAAGCAAGGCTTGTGCCATAAGGCCCCCGTTTCCAGCGAACACGCAGCCTATCTCCTTGTGATTTCTACCAAGTAAGTATACACTCTTGCTACACACTGGTCCCTTCCTTGAATAAAGTTTATTTGGCACTGAGTTCTGCGTGTAGCCAACCGCCTCCCCCAAGGAGCGCTCTTGCTAGGCTCTCGGGCTTAGTTTCTTCTAAAACCCTGCAGTGTAAGAGGAAGAACTGTGCTTTGGTTACAGCAGGAAGGCAAGCCGACACTCTCCTGTAAGGATGGGGTCTTAAGGTATGACTTTGTAGAAGGAATGCGAAGCAGTTTTTGTTTCTCAGTGCCGCTCAGCCTAGGGCAATGAGGCAGATGTGCATGACATGTAGGACGTGAGAGAACACAGTTCCTGGAGCTGTTGGAGTGCTGAGGAAATCTAGCTCTCCCAGGGAAGAGTGCAGTGTGTTGCCCTACACTCAGCATACACTGAGTGACTGGGAAAGTTTTCCGGGCCTGGAAGTTTCTTAGCAGCCTAGTGTAGCCTGCCGGTGCTCGGTGTTCGAGCAGGGAACAGGGTGCCCAGGAGAGGTCCTCCGTTTCCTGAAAAGCTTACTAACGTTAAAGAAAGCAGACCTAAAGCTAATGCCTCAAGGACTCTGCTCCAAGCTTCCACTTCGGCAGGGCTATTCAAGGCTTTACCTTGAGGAAAGGACTCACGTCAAGTTTCCTTTTAGCTCTAGAGCGTATCAGGAGGAGCTCCCACCCAGGTTTTGAAATCATCCTTTTGATGTAGAAAAGACTCGTTCCTTTCCCAGAGCCCTGCCTGCAGTGACTAGAGAGCCGTCCTAAAACTGTTATTTAGGTAGCTTCAAGGCAGTATGAATGCAGCACTCAAAATGAGAAAGCAAGGCTTGTGCCCTTAGGCCCCCGTTTCCAGCAAACACGCAGCCTACCTCCTTGTGATTTCTACCAAGTAAGTATACACTCTTGCTAAACACTGGGCCCTTTCATGAATAAAGTTTATTTGGCACGGAGTTCTGCGTGTAGCCAACCGCCTCCCGCAAGGAGCTCTCTTGCTAGGCTATCGGGCTTAGCTTCTTCTAAAACCCTGCAGTGTAAGAGGAAGGACTGTGCTTTGGTTACAGCAGGAACGCAAGCCGACATTCTCCTGTAAGGATGGGGTCTTAAGGTATGACTTTGTAGAAGGAATGCGAAGCAGTTTTGGTTTCTCAGTGCCGCTCAGCTTAGGGCAATGAGGCAGATGTGTATGACAGGTAGGACGTGAGAGAACACAGTTCCTGGAGCTGTTGGAGTGCTGAGGAAATCTAGCTCTCCCAGGGAAGAGTGCAGTGTGTTGCCCTACACTCAGCATACACAGAGCGACTGGGAATGTTTTCCGGGCCTGGAAGTTTCTTAGCAGCCTAGTGGAGCCTGCCGGTGCTCGGTATTCGTGCAGGGAATAGGGTGCCCAGGCGAGGTCCTCCGTTTCCTGAAAAGCTTACTAACGTTAAAGAAAGCAGACCTAAAGCTAATGCCTCAAGGACTCTGCTCCAAGCTTCCACTTCGGCAGGGCTATTCAAGGCTTTACCTTGAGGAAAGGACTCACGTCAAGTTTCCTTTTAGCTCTAGAGTGTATCAGGAGGAGCTCCCACCCAGGCTATGAAAGCACCCTGTTGATGTAGAGAACACTCGTTCCTTTCCCAGAGCCCTGCCTGCAGTGACTAGAGACCCGTCCTAAACTGTGATTTAGGTAGCTTCAAGGCAGCATGAATGGAGCACTCAAAATGGGAAAGCAAGGCTTGTGCCATAAGGCCCCCGTTTCCAGCGAACACGCAGCCTATCTCCTTGTGATTTCTACCAAGTAAGTATACACTCTTGCTACACACTGGTCCCTTCCTTGAATAAAGTTTATTTGGCACTGAGTTCTGCGTGTAGCCAACCGCCTCCCCCAAGGAGCGCTCTTGCTAGGCTCTCGGGCTTAGTTTCTTCTAAAACCCTGCAGTGTAAGAGGAAGAACTGTGCTTTGGTTACAGCAGGAAGGCAAGCCGACACTCTCCTGTAAGGATGGGGTCTTAAGGTATGACTTTGTAGAAGGAATGCGAAGCAGTTTTTGTTTCTCAGTGCCGCTCAGCCTAGGGCAATGAGGCAGATGTGCATGACATGTAGGACGTGAGAGAACACAGTTCCTGGAGCTGTTGGAGTGCTGAGGAAATCTAGCTCTCCCAGGGAAGAGTGCAGTGTGTTGCCCTACACTCAGCATACACAGAGTGACTGGGAAAGTTTTCCGGGCCTGGAAGTTTCTTAGCAGCCTAGTGGAGCCTGCCGGTGCTCGGTGTTCGAGCAGGGAACAGGGTGCCCAGGAGAGGTCCTCCGTTTCCTGAAAAGCTTACTAACGTTAAAGAAAGCAGACCTAAAGCTAATGCCTCAAGGACTCTGCTCCAAGCTTCCACTTCGGCAGGGCTATTCAAGGCTTTACCTTGAGGAAAGGACTCACGTCAAGTTTCCTTTTAGCTCTAGAGCGTATCAGGAGGAGCTCCCACCCAGGTTTTGAAATCATCCTTTTGATGTAGAAAAGACTCGTTCCTTTCCCAGAGCCCTGCCTGCAGTGACTAGAGAGCCGTCCTAAAACTGTTATTTAGGTAGCTTCAAGGCAGCATGAATGCAGCACTCAAAATGAGAAAGCAAGGCTTGTGCCATTAGGCCCCCGTTTCCAGCAAACACGCAGCCTACCTCCTTGTGATTTCTACCAAGTAAGTATACACTCTTGCTAAACACTGGTCCCTTTCATGAATAAAGTTTATTTGGCACGGAGTTCTGCGTGTAGCCAACCGCCTCCCGCAAGGAGCTCTCTTGCTAGGCTATCGGGCTTAGCTTCTTCTAAAACCCTGCAGTGTAAGAGGAAGGACTGTGCTTTGGTTACAGCAGGAACGCAAGCCGACATTCTCCTGTAAGGATGGGGTCTTAAGGTATGACTTTGTAGAAGGAATGCGAAGCAGTTTTGGTTTCTCAGTGCCGCTCAGCTTAGGGCAATGAGGCAGATGTGTATGACAGGTAGGACGTGAGAGAACACAGTTCCTGGAGCTGTTGGAGTGCTGAGGAAATCTAGCTCTCCCAGGGAAGAGTGCAGTGTGTTGCCCTACACTCAGCATACACAGAGCGACTGGGAATGTTTTCCGGGCCTGGAAGTTTCTTAGCAGCCTAGTGGAGCCTGCCGGTGCTCGGTATTCGTGCAGGGAATAGGGTGCCCAGGCGAGGTCCTCCGTTTCCTGAAAAGCTTACTAACGTTAAAGAAAGCAGACCTAAAGCTAATGCCTCAAGGACTCTGCTCCAAGCTTCCACTTCGGCAGGGCTATTCAAGGCTTTACCTTGAGGAAAGGACTCACGTCAAGTTTCCTTTTAGCTCTAGAGTGTATCAGGAGGAGCTCCCACCCAGGCTATGAAAGCACCCTGTTGATGTAGAGAACACTCGTTCCTTTCCCAGAGCCCTGCCTGCAGTGACTAGAGAGCCGTCCTAAAACTGTTATTTAGGGAGCTTCAAGGCAGCATGAATGGAGCACTCAAAATGGGAAAGCAAGGCTTGTGCCATAAGGCCCCCGGTTCCAGCGAACACGCAGCCTACCTCCTTGTGATTTCTACCAAGTAAGTATACACTCTTGCTAAACACTGGTCCCTTCCTTGAATAGAGTTTATTTGGCACGGAGTTCTGCGTGTAGCCAACCGCCTCCCCCAAGGAGCGCTCTTGCTAGGCTATCGGGCTTAGCTTCTTCTAAAACCCTGCAGTGTAAGAGGAAGGACTGAGCTTTGGTTACAGCAGGAACGCAAGCCGACTTTCTCCTGTAAGGATGGGGTCTTAAGGTATGATTTTGTAGAAGGAATGCGAAGCAGTTTTGGTTTCTCAGTGCCGCTCAGCCTAGGGCAATGAGGCAGATGTGTATGACATGTAGGACGTGAGAGAACACAGTTCCTGGAGCTGTTGGAGTGCTGAGGAAATCTAGCTCTCCCAGGGAAGAGTGCAGTGTGTTGCCCTACACTCAGCATACACAGAGTGACTGGGAAAGGTTTCTGGGCCTGGAAGTTTCTTAGCAGCCTAGTGGAGCCTGCCGGTGCTCGGTATTCGTGCAGGGAATAGGGTGCCCAGGCGAGGTCCTCCGTTTCCTGAAAAGCTTACTAACGTTAAAGAAAGCAGACCTAAAGCTAATGCCTCAAGGACTCTGCTCCAAGCTTCCACTTCGGCAGGGCTATTCAAGGCTTTACCTTGAGGAAAGGACTCACGTCAAGTTTCCTTTTAGCTCTAGAGTGTATCAGGAGGAGCTCCCACCCAGGCTATGAAAGCACCCTGTTGATGTAGAGAACACTCGTTCCTTTCCCAGAGCCCTGCCTGCAGTGACTAGAGAGCCGTCCTAAAACTGTTATTTAGGGAGCTTCAAGGCAGCATGAATGGAGCACTCAAAATGGGAAAGCAAGGCTTGTGCCATAAGGCCCCCGGTTCCAGCGAACACGCAGCCTACCTCCTTGTGATTTCTACCAAGTAAGTATACACTCTTGCTAAACACTGGTCCCTTCCTTGAATAGAGTTTATTTGGCACGGAGTTCTGCGTGTAGCCAACCGCCTCCCCCAAGGAGCGCTCTTGCTAGGCTATCGGGCTTAGCTTCTTCTAAAACCCTGCAGTGTAAGAGGAAGGACTGAGCTTTGGTTACAGCAGGAACGCAAGCCGACTTTCTCCTGTAAGGATGGGGTCTTAAGGTATGATTTTGTAGAAGGAATGCGAAGCAGTTTTGGTTTCTCAGTGCCGCTCAGCTTAGGGCAATGAGGCAGATGTGTATGACAGGTAGGACGTGAGAGAACACAGTTCCTGGAGCTGTTGGAGTGCTGAGGAAATCTAGCTCTCCCAGGGAAGAGTGCAGTGTGTTGCCCTACACTCAGCATACACAGAGCGACTGGGAATGTTTTCCGGGCCTGGAAGTTTCTTAGCAGCCTAGTGGAGCCTGCCGGTGCTCGGTATTCGTGCAGGGAATAGGGTGCCCAGGCGAGGTCCTCCGTTTCCTGAAAAGCTTACTAACGTTAAAGAAAGCAGACCTAAAGCTAATGCCTCAAGGACTCTGCTCCAAGCTTCCACTTCGGCAGGGCTATTCAAGGCTTTACCTTGAGGAAAGGACTCACGTCAAGTTTCCTTTTAGCTCTAGAGTGTATCAGGAGGAGCTCCCACCCAGGCTATGAAAGCACCCTGTTGATGTAGAGAACACTCGTTCCTTTCCCAGAGCCCTGCCTGCAGTGACTAGAGAGCCGTCCTAAAACTGTTATTTAGGGAGCTTCAAGGCAGCATGAATGGAGCACTCAAAATGGGAAAGCAAGGCTTGTGCCATAAGGCCCCCGGTTCCAGCGAACACGCAGCCTACCTCCTTGTGATTTCTACCAAGTAAGTATACACTCTTGCTAAACACTGGTCCCTTCCTTGAATAGAGTTTATTTGGCACGGAGTTCTGCGTGTAGCCAACCGCCTCCCCCAAGGAGCGCTCTTGCTAGGCTATCGGGCTTAGCTTCTTCTAAAACCCTGCAGTGTAAGAGGAAGGACTGAGCTTTGGTTACAGCAGGAACGCAAGCCGACTTTCTCCTGTAAGGATGGGGTCTTAAGGTATGATTTTGTAGAAGGAATGCGAAGCAGTTTTGGTTTCTCAGTGCCGCTCAGCCTAGGGCAATGAGGCAGATGTGTATGACATGTAGGACGTGAGAGAACACAGTTCCTGGAGCTGTTGGAGTGCTGAGGAAATCTAGCTCTCCCAGGGAAGAGTGCAGTGTGTTGCCCTACACTCAGCATACACAGAGTGACTGGGAAAGGTTTCTGGGCCTGGAAGTTTCTTAGCAGCCTAGTGGAGCCTGCCGGTGCTCGGTATTCGTGCAGGGAATAGGGTGCCCAGGCGAGGTCCTCGGTTTCCTGAAAAGCTTACTAACGTTAAAGAAAGCAGACTTAAAGCTAATGCCTCAAGGACTCTGCTCCAAGCTTCCACTTCGGCAGGGTTATTCAAGGCTTTACCTTGAGGAAAGGACTCACGTCAAGTTTCCTTTTAGCTCTAGAGTGTATCAGGAGGAGCTCCCACCCAGGCTATGAAAGCACCCTGTTGATGTAGAGAACACTCGTTCCTTTCCCAGAGCCCTGCCTGCAGTGACTAGAGTCCCGTCCTAAACTGTGATTTAGGTAGCTTCAAGGCAGCATGAATGGAGCACTCAAAATGGGAAAGCAAGGCTTGTGCCATAAGGCCCCCGTTTCCAGCGAACACGCAGCCTATCTCCTTGTGATTTCTACCAAGTAAGTATACACTCTTGCTACACACTGGTCCCTTCCTTGAATAAAGTTTATTTGGCACTGAGTTCTGCGTGTAGCCAACCGCCTCCCCCAAGGAGCGCTCTTGCTAGGCTCTCGGGCTTAGTTTCTTCTAAAACCCTGCAGTGTAAGAGGAAGAACTGTGCTTTGGTTACAGCAGGAAGGCAAGCCGACACTCTCCTGTAAGGATGGGGTCTTAAGGTATGACTTTGTAGAAGGAATGCGAAGCAGTTTTTGTTTCTCAGTGCCGCTCAGCCTAGGGCAATGAGGCAGATGTGCATGACATGTAGGACGTGAGAGAACACAGTTCCTGGAGCTGTTGGAGTGCTGAGGAAATCTAGCTCTCCCAGGGAAGAGTGCAGTGTGTTGCCCTACACTCAGCATACACTGAGTGACTGGGAAAGTTTTCCGGGCCTGGAAGTTTCTTAGCAGCCTAGTGGAGCCTGCCGGTGCTCGGTGTTCGAGCAGGGAACAGGGTGCCCAGGAGAGGTCCTCCGTTTCCTGAAAAGCTTACTAACGTTAAAGAAAGCAGACCTAAAGCTAATGCCTCAAGGACTCTGCTCCAAGCTTCCACTTCGGCAGGGCTATTCAAGGCTTTACCTTGAGGAAAGGACTCACGTCAAGTTTCCTTTTAGCTCTAGAGCGTATCAGGAGGAGCTCCCACCCAGGTTTTGAAATCATCCTTTTGATGTAGAAAAGACTCGTTCCTTTCCCAGAGCCCTGCCTGCAGTGACTAGAGAGCCGTCCTAAAACTGTTATTTAGGTAGCTTCAAGGCAGCATGAATGCAGCACTCAAAATGAGAAAGCAAGGCTTGTGCCATTAGGCCCCCGTTTCCAGCAAACACGCAGCCTACCTCCTTGTGATTTCTACCAAGTAAGTATACACTCTTGCTAAACACTGGGCCCTTTCATGAATAAAGTTTATTTGGCACGGAGTTCTGCGTGTAGCCAACCGCCTCCCGCAAGGAGCTCTCTTGCTAGGCTATCGGGCTTAGCTTCTTCTAAAACCCTGCAGTGTAAGAGGAAGGACTGTGCTTTGGTTACAGCAGGAACGCAAGCCGACATTCTCCTGTAAGGATGGGGTCTTAAGGTATGACTTTGTAGAAGGAATGCGAAGCAGTTTTGGTTTCTCAGTGCCGCTCAGCTTAGGGCAATGAGGCAGATGTGTATGACAGGTAGGACGTGAGAGAACACAGTTCCTGGAGCTGTTGGAGTGCTGAGGAAATCTAGCTCTCCCAGGGAAGAGTGCAGTGTGTTGCCCTACACTCAGCATACACAGAGCGACTGGGAATGTTTTCCGGGCCTGGAAGTTTCTTAGCAGCCTAGTGGAGCCTGCCGGTGCTCGGTATTCGTGCAGGGAATAGGGTGCCCAGGCGAGGTCCTCCGTTTCCTGAAAAGCTTACTAACGTTAAAGAAAGCAGACCTAAAGCTAATGCCTCAAGGACTCTGCTCCAAGCTTCCACTTCGGCAGGGCTATTCAAGGCTTTACCTTGAGGAAAGGACTCACGTCAAGTTTCCTTTTAGCTCTAGAGTGTATCAGGAGGAGCTCCCACCCAGGCTATGAAAGCACCCTGTTGATGTAGAGAACACTCGTTCCTTTCCCAGAGCCCTGCCTGCAGTGACTAGAGACCCGTCCTAAACTGTGATTTAGGTAGCTTCAAGGCAGCATGAATGGAGCACTCAAAATGGGAAAGCAAGGCTTGTGCCATAAGGCCCCCGTTTCCAGCGAAAACGCAGCCTACCTCCTTGTGATTTCTACCAAATAAGTATACACTCTTGCTACACACTGGTCCCTTCCTTGAATAAAGTTTATTTGGCACTGAGTTCTGCGTGTAGCCAACCGCCTCCCCCAAGGAACGCTCTTGCTAGGCTCTCGGCCTTATCTTCTTCTAAAACCCTGCAGTGTAAGAGGAAGAACTGTGCTTTGGTTACAGCAGGAAGGCAAGCCGACACTCTCCTGTAAGTATGGGGTCTTAAGGTATGACTTTGTAGAAGGAATGCGAAGCAGTTTTTGTTTCTCAGTGCCGCTCAGCCTAGGGCAATGAGGCAGATGTGCATGACATGTAGGATGTGAGAGAACACATTTCCTGGAGCTGTTGGAGTGCTGAGGAAATCTAGCTCTCCCAGGGAAGAGTGCAGTGTGTTGCCCTACACTCAACATACACTGAGTGACTGGGAAAGTTTTCCGGGCCTGGAAGTTTCTTAGCAGCCTAGTGGAGCCTGCCGGTGCTCGGTGTTCGTGCAGGGAATAGGGTGGCCAGGCGAGGTCCTCCGTTTCCAGAAATGCTTACTAACGTTAAAGAAAGCAGACCTAAAGCTAATGCCTCAAGGACTCTGCTCCAAGCTTCCACTTCGGCAGGGCTATTCAAGGCTTTACCTTGAGGAAAGGACTCACGTCAAGTTTCCTTTTAGCTCTAGAGCGTATCAGGAGGAGCTCCCACCCAGGTTTTGAAATCATCCTTTTGATGTAGAAAAGACTCGTTCCTTTCCCAGAGCCCTGCCTGCAGTGACTAGAGAGCCGTCCTAAAACTGTTATTTAGGTAGCTTCAAGGCAGCATGAATGGAGCACTCAAAATGAGAAAGCAAGGCTTGTGCCATTAGGCCCCCGTTTCCAGCGAAAACGCAGCCTACCTCCTTGTGATTTCTACCAAGTAAGTATACACTCTTGCTAAACACTGGTCCCTTTCATGAATAAAGTTTATTTGGCACGGAGTTCTGCGTGTAGCCAACCGCCTCCCGCAAGGAGCTCTCTTGCTAGGCTATCGGGCTTAGCTTCTTCTAAAACCCTGCAGTGTAAGAGGAAGGACTGTGCTTTGGTTACAGCAGGAACGCAAGCCGACATTCTCCTGTAAGGATGGGGTCTTAAGGTATGACTTTGTAGAAGGAATGCGAAGCAGTTTTGGTTTCTCAGTGCCGCTCAGCTTAGGGCAATGAGGCAGATGTGTATGACAGGTAGGACGTGAGAGAACACAGTTCCTGGAGCTGTTGGAGTGCTGAGGAAATCTAGCTCTCCCAGGGAAGAGTGCAGTGTGTTGCCCTACACTCAGCATACACAGAGCGACTGGGAATGTTTTCCGGGCCTGGAAGTTTCTTAGCAGCCTAGTGGAGCCTGCCGGTGCTCGGTATTCGTGCAGGGAATAGGGTGCCCAGGCGAGGTCCTCCGTTTCCTGAAAAGCTTACTAACGTTAAAGAAAGCAGACCTAAAGCTAATGCCTCAAGGACTCTGCTCCAAGCTTCCACTTCGGCAGGGCTATTCAAGGCTTTACCTTGAGGAAAGGACTCACGTCAAGTTTCCTTTTAGCTCTAGAGTGTATCAGGAGGAGCTCCCACCCAGGCTATGAAAGCACCCTGTTGATGTAGAGAACACTCGTTCCTTTCCCAGAGCCCTGCCTGCAGTGACTAGAGAGCCGTCCTAAAACTGTTATTTAGGGAGCTTCAAGGCAGCATGAATGGAGCACTCAAAATGGGAAAGCAAGGCTTGTGCCATAAGGCCCCCGGTTCCAGCGAACACGCAGCCTACCTCCTTGTGATTTCTACCAAGTAAGTATACACTCTTGCTAAACACTGGTCCCTTCCTTGAATAGAGTTTATTTGGCACGGAGTTCTGCGTGTAGCCAACCGCCTCCCCCAAGGAGCGCTCTTGCTAGGCTATCGGGCTTAGCTTCTTCTAAAACCCTGCAGTGTAAGAGGAAGGACTGAGCTTTGGTTACAGCAGGAACGCAAGCCGACTTTCTCCTGTAAGGATGGGGTCTTAAGGTATGATTTTGTAGAAGGAATGCGAAGCAGTTTTGGTTTCTCAGTGCCGCTCAGCCTAGGGCAATGAGGCAGATGTGTATGACATGTAGGACGTGAGAGAACACAGTTCCTGGAGCTGTTGGAGTGCTGAGGAAATCTAGCTCTCCCAGGGAAGAGTGCAGTGTGTTGCCCTACACTCAGCATACACAGAGTGACTGGGAAAGGTTTCTGGGCCTGGAAGTTTCTTAGCAGCCTAGTGGAGCCTGCCGGTGCTCGGTATTCGTGCAGGGAATAGGGTGCCCAGGCGAGGTCCTCGGTTTCCTGAAAAGCTTACTAACGTTAAAGAAAGCAGACTTAAAGCTAATGCCTCAAGGACTCTGCTCCAAGCTTCCACTTCGGCAGGGTTATTCAAGGCTTTACCTTGAGGAAAGGACTCACGTCAAGTTTCCTTTTAGCTCTAGAGTGTATCAGGAGGAGCTCCCACCCAGGCTATGAAAGCACCCTGTTGATGTAGAGAACACTCGTTCCTTTCCCAGAGCCCTGCCTGCAGTGACTAGAGACCCGTCCTAAACTGTGATTTAGGTAGCTTCAAGGCAGCATGAATGGAGCACTCAAAATGGGAAAGCAAGGCTTGTGCCATAAGGCCCCCGTTTCCAGCGAACACGCAGCCTATCTCCTTGTGATTTCTACCAAGTAAGTATACACTCTTGCTACACACTGGTCCCTTCCTTGAATAAAGTTTATTTGGCACTGAGTTCTGCGTGTAGCCAACCGCCTCCCCCAAGGAGCGCTCTTGCTAGGCTCTCGGGCTTAGTTTCTTCTAAAACCCTGCAGTGTAAGAGGAAGAACTGTGCTTTGGTTACAGCAGGAAGGCAAGCCGACACTCTCCTGTAAGGATGGGGTCTTAAGGTATGACTTTGTAGAAGGAATGCGAAGCAGTTTTTGTTTCTCAGTGCCGCTCAGCCTAGGGCAATGAGGCAGATGTGCATGACATGTAGGACGTGAGAGAACACAGTTCCTGGAGCTGTTGGAGTGCTGAGGAAATCTAGCTCTCCCAGGGAAGAGTGCAGTGTGTTGCCCTACACTCAGCATACACTGAGTGACTGGGAAAGTTTTCCGGGCCTGGAAGTTTCTTAGCAGCCTAGTGGAGCCTGCCGGTGCTCGGTGTTCGAGCAGGGAACAGGGTGCCCAGGAGAGGTCCTCCGTTTCCTGAAAAGCTTACTAACGTTAAAGAAAGCAGACCTAAAGCTAATGCCTCAAGGACTCTGCTCCAAGCTTCCACTTCGGCAGGGCTATTCAAGGCTTTACCTTGAGGAAAGGACTCACGTCAAGTTTCCTTTTAGCTCTAGAGCGTATCAGGAGGAGCTCCCACCCAGGTTTTGAAATCATCCTTTTGATGTAGAAAAGACTCGTTCCTTTCCCAGAGCCCTGCCTGCAGTGACTAGAGAGCCGTCCTAAAACTGTTATTTAGGTAGCTTCAAGGCAGCATGAATGCAGCACTCAAAATGAGAAAGCAAGGCTTGTGCCATTAGGCCCCCGTTTCCAGCAAACACGCAGCCTACCTCCTTGTGATTTCTACCAAGTAAGTATACACTCTTGCTAAACACTGGTCCCTTTCATGAATAAAGTTTATTTGGCACGGAGTTCTGCGTGTAGCCAACCGCCTCCCGCAAGGAGCTCTCTTGCTAGGCTATCGGGCTTAGCTTCTTCTAAAACCCTGCAGTGTAAGAGGAAGGACTGTGCTTTGGTTACAGCAGGAACGCAAGCCGACATTCTCCTGTAAGGATGGGGTCTTAAGGTATGACTTTGTAGAAGGAATGCGAAGCAGTTTTGGTTTCTCAGTGCCGCTCAGCTTAGGGCAATGAGGCAGATGTGTATGACAGGTAGGACGTGAGAGAACACAGTTCCTGGAGCTGTTGGAGTGCTGAGGAAATCTAGCTCTCCCAGGGAAGAGTGCAGTGTGTTGCCCTACACTCAGCATACACAGAGCGACTGGGAATGTTTTCCGGGCCTGGAAGTTTCTTAGCAGCCTAGTGGAGCCTGCCGGTGCTCGGTATTCGTGCAGGGAATAGGGTGCCCAGGCGAGGTCCTCCGTTTCCTGAAAAGCTTACTAACGTTAAAGAAAGCAGACCTAAAGCTAATGCCTCAAGGACTCTGCTCCAAGCTTCCACTTCGGCAGGGCTATTCAAGGCTTTACCTTGAGGAAAGGACTCACGTCAAGTTTCCTTTTAGCTCTAGAGTGTATCAGGAGGAGCTCCCACCCAGGCTATGAAAGCACCCTGTTGATGTAGAGAACACTCGTTCCTTTCCCAGAGCCCTGCCTGCAGTGACTAGAGAGCCGTCCTAAAACTGTTATTTAGGGAGCTTCAAGGCAGCATGAATGGAGCACTCAAAATGGGAAAGCAAGGCTTGTGCCATAAGGCCCCCGGTTCCAGCGAACACGCAGCCTACCTCCTTGTGATTTCTACCAAGTAAGTATACACTCTTGCTAAACACTGGTCCCTTCCTTGAATAGAGTTTATTTGGCACGGAGTTCTGCGTGTAGCCAACCGCCTCCCCCAAGGAGCGCTCTTGCTAGGCTATCGGGCTTAGCTTCTTCTAAAACCCTGCAGTGTAAGAGGAAGGACTGAGCTTTGGTTACAGCAGGAACGCAAGCCGACTTTCTCCTGTAAGGATGGGGTCTTAAGGTATGATTTTGTAGAAGGAATGCGAAGCAGTTTTGGTTTCTCAGTGCCGCTCAGCCTAGGGCAATGAGGCAGATGTGTATGACATGTAGGACGTGAGAGAACACAGTTCCTGGAGCTGTTGGAGTGCTGAGGAAATCTAGCTCTCCCAGGGAAGAGTGCAGTGTGTTGCCCTACACTCAGCATACACAGAGTGACTGGGAAAGGTTTCTGGGCCTGGAAGTTTCTTAGCAGCCTAGTGGAGCCTGCCGGTGCTCGGTATTCGTGCAGGGAATAGGGTGCCCAGGCGAGGTCCTCGGTTTCCTGAAAAGCTTACTAACGTTAAAGAAAGCAGACTTAAAGCTAATGCCTCAAGGACTCTGCTCCAAGCTTCCACTTCGGCAGGGTTATTCAAGGCTTTACCTTGAGGAAAGGACTCACGTCAAGTTTCCTTTTAGCTCTAGAGTGTATCAGGAGGAGCTCCCACCCAGGCTATGAAAGCACCCTGTTGATGTAGAGAACACTCGTTCCTTTCCCAGAGCCCTGCCTGCAGTGACTAGAGACCCGTCCTAAACTGTGATTTAGGTAGCTTCAAGGCAGCATGAATGGAGCACTCAAAATGGGAAAGCAAGGCTTGTGCCATAAGGCCCCCGTTTCCAGCGAACACGCAGCCTATCTCCTTGTGATTTCTACCAAGTAAGTATACACTCTTGCTACACACTGGTCCCTTCCTTGAATAAAGTTTATTTGGCACTGAGTTCTGCGTGTAGCCAACCGCCTCCCCCAAGGAGCGCTCTTGCTAGGCTCTCGGGCTTAGTTTCTTCTAAAACCCTGCAGTGTAAGAGGAAGAACTGTGCTTTGGTTACAGCAGGAAGGCAAGCCGACACTCTCCTGTAAGGATGGGGTCTTAAGGTATGACTTTGTAGAAGGAATGCGAAGCAGTTTTTGTTTCTCAGTGCCGCTCAGCCTAGGGCAATGAGGCAGATGTGCATGACATGTAGGACGTGAGAGAACACAGTTCCTGGAGCTGTTGGAGTGCTGAGGAAATCTAGCTCTCCCAGGGAAGAGTGCAGTGTGTTGCCCTACACTCAGCATACACTGAGTGACTGGGAAAGTTTTCCGGGCCTGGAAGTTTCTTAGCAGCCTAGTGGAGCCTGCCGGTGCTCGGTGTTCGAGCAGGGAACAGGGTGCCCAGGAGAGGTCCTCCGTTTCCTGAAAAGCTTACTAACGTTAAAGAAAGCAGACCTAAAGCTAATGCCTCAAGGACTCTGCTCCAAGCTTCCACTTCGTCAGGGCTATTCAAGGCTTTACCTTGAGGAAAGGACTCACGTCAAGTTTCCTTTTAGCTCTAGAGCGTATCAGGAGGAGCTCCCACCCAGGTTTTGAAATCATCCTTTTGATGTAGAAAAGACTCGTTCCTTTCCCAGAGCCCTGCCTGCAGTGACTAGAGAGCCGTCCTAAAACTGTTATTTAGGTAGCTTCAAGGCAGCATGAATGCAGCACTCAAAATGAGAAAGCAAGGCTTGTGCCATTAGGCCCCCGTTTCCAGCAAACACGCAGCCTACCTCCTTGTGATTTCTACCAAGTAAGTATACACTCTTGCTAAACACTGGTCCCTTTCATGAATAAAGTTTATTTGGCACGGAGTTCTGCGTGTAGCCAACCGCCTCCCGCAAGGAGCTCTCTTGCTAGGCTATCGGGCTTAGCTTCTTCTAAAACCCTGCAGTGTAAGAGGAAGGACTGTGCTTTGGTTACAGCAGGAACGCAAGCCGACATTCTCCTGTAAGGATGGGGTCTTAAGGTATGACTTTGTAGAAGGAATGCGAAGCAGTTTTGGTTTCTCAGTGCCGCTCAGCTTAGGGCAATGAGGCAGATGTGTATGACAGGTAGGACGTGAGAGAACACAGTTCCTGGAGCTGTTGGAGTGCTGAGGAAATCTAGCTCTCCCAGGGAAGAGTGCAGTGTGTTGCCCTACACTCAGCATACACAGAGCGACTGGGAATGTTTTCCGGGCCTGGAAGTTTCTTAGCAGCCTAGTGGAGCCTGCCGGTGCTCGGTATTCGTGCAGGGAATAGGGTGCCCAGGCGAGGTCCTCCGTTTCCTGAAAAGCTTACTAACGTTAAAGAAAGCAGACCTAAAGCTAATGCCTCAAGGACTCTGCTCCAAGCTTCCACTTCGGCAGGGCTATTCAAGGCTTTACCTTGAGGAAAGGACTCACGTCAAGTTTCCTTTTAGCTCTAGAGTGTATCAGGAGGAGCTCCCACCCAGGCTATGAAAGCACCCTGTTGATGTAGAGAACACTCGTTCCTTTCCCAGAGCCCTGCCTGCAGTGACTAGAGAGCCGTCCTAAAACTGTTATTTAGGGAGCTTCAAGGCAGCATGAATGGAGCACTCAAAATGGGAAAGCAAGGCTTGTGCCATAAGGCCCCCGGTTCCAGCGAACACGCAGCCTACCTCCTTGTGATTTCTACCAAGTAAGTATACACTCTTGCTAAACACTGGTCCCTTCCTTGAATAGAGTTTATTTGGCACGGAGTTCTGCGTGTAGCCAACCGCCTCCCCCAAGGAGCGCTCTTGCTAGGCTATCGGGCTTAGCTTCTTCTAAAACCCTGCAGTGTAAGAGGAAGGACTGAGCTTTGGTTACAGCAGGAACGCAAGCCGACTTTCTCCTGTAAGGATGGGGTCTTAAGGTATGATTTTGTAGAAGGAATGCGAAGCAGTTTTGGTTTCTCAGTGCCGCTCAGCCTAGGGCAATGAGGCAGATGTGTATGACATGTAGGACGTGAGAGAACACAGTTCCTGGAGCTGTTGGAGTGCTGAGGAAATCTAGCTCTCCCAGGGAAGAGTGCAGTGTGTTGCCCTACACTCAGCATACACAGAGTGACTGGGAAAGGTTTCTGGGCCTGGAAGTTTCTTAGCAGCCTAGTGGAGCCTGCCGGTGCTCGGTATTCGTGCAGGGAATAGGGTGCCCAGGCGAGGTCCTCGGTTTCCTGAAAAGCTTACTAACGTTAAAGAAAGCAGACTTAAAGCTAATGCCTCAAGGACTCTGCTCCAAGCTTCCACTTCGGCAGGGTTATTCAAGGCTTTACCTTGAGGAAAGGACTCACGTCAAGTTTCCTTTTAGCTCTAGAGTGTATCAGGAGGAGCTCCCACCCAGGCTATGAAAGCACCCTGTTGATGTAGAGAACACTCGTTCCTTTCCCAGAGCCCTGCCTGCAGTGACTAGAGTCCCGTCCTAAACTGTGATTTAGGTAGCTTCAAGGCAGCATGAATGGAGCACTCAAAATGGGAAAGCAAGGCTTGTGCCATAAGGCCCCCGTTTCCAGCGAAAACGCAGCCTACCTCCTTGTGATTTCTACCAAATAAGTATACACTCTTGCTACACACTGGTCCCTTCCTTGAATAAAGTTTATTTGGCACTGAGTTCTGCGTGTAGCCAACCGCCTCCCCCAAGGAACGCTCTTGCTAGGCTCTCGGCCTTAGCTTCTTCTAAAACCCTGCAGTGTAAGAGGAAGAACTGTGCTTTGGTTACAGCAGGAAGGCAAGCCGACACTCTCCTGTAAGTATGGGGTCTTAAGGTATGACTTTGTAGAAGGAATGCGAAGCAGTTTTTGTTTCTCAGGGCCGCTCAGCCTAGGGCAATGAGGCAGATGTGCATGACATGTAGGATGTGAGAGAACACATTTCCTGGAGCTGTTGGAGTGCTGAGGAAATCTAGCTCTCCCAGGGAAGAGTGCAGTGTGTTGCCCTACACTCAACATACACTGAGTGACTGGGAAAGTTTTCCGGGCCTGGAAGTTTCTTAGCAGCCTAGTGGAGCCTGCCGGTGCTCGGTGTTCGTGCAGGGAATAGGGTGGCCAGGCGAGGTCCTCCGTTTCCAGAAATGCTTACTAACGTTAAAGAAGCAGACCTAAAGCTAATGCCTCAAGGACTCTGCTCCAAGCTTCCACTTCGGCAGGGCTATTCAAGGCTTTACCTTGAGGAAAGGACTCACGTCAAGTTTCCTTTTAGCTCTAGAGCGTATCAGGAGGAGCTCCCACCCAGGTTTTGAAATCATCCTTTTGATGTAGAAAAGACTCGTTCCTTTCCCAGAGCCCTGCCTGCAGTGACTAGAGAGCCGTCCTAAAACTGTTATTTAGGTAGCTTCAAGGCAGCATGAATGGAGCACTCAAAATGAGAAAGCAAGGCTTGTGCCATTAGGCCCCCGTTTCCAGCGAAAACGCAGCCTACCTCCTTGTGATTTCTACCAAGTAAGTATACACTCTTGCTAAACACTGGTCCCTTTCATGAATAAAGTTTATTTGGCACGGAGTTCTGCGTGTAGCCAACCGCCTCCCGCAAGGAGCTCTCTTGCTAGGCTATCGGGCTTAGCTTCTTCTAAAACCCTGCAGTGTAAGAGGAAGGACTGTGCTTTGGTTACAGCAGGAACGCAAGCCGACATTCTCCTGTAAGGATGGGGTCTTAAGGTATGACTTTGTAGAAGGAATGCGAAGCAGTTTTGGTTTCTCAGTGCCGCTCAGCTTAGGGCAATGAGGCAGATGTGTATGACAGGTAGGACGTGAGAGAACACAGTTCCTGGAGCTGTTGGAGTGCTGAGGAAATCTAGCTCTCCCAGGGAAGAGTGCAGTGTGTTGCCCTACACTCAGCATACACAGAGCGACTGGGAATGTTTTCCGGGCCTGGAAGTTTCTTAGCAGCCTAGTGGAGCCTGCCGGTGCTCGGTATTCGTGCAGGGAATAGGGTGCCCAGGCGAGGTCCTCCGTTTCCTGAAAAGCTTACTAACGTTAAAGAAAGCAGACCTAAAGCTAATGCCTCAAGGACTCTGCTCCAAGCTTCCACTTCGGCAGGGCTATTCAAGGCTTTACCTTGAGGAAAGGACTCACGTCAAGTTTCCTTTTAGCTCTAGAGTGTATCAGGAGGAGCTCCCACCCAGGCTATGAAAGCACCCTGTTGATGTAGAGAACACTCGTTCCTTTCCCAGAGCCCTGCCTGCAGTGACTAGAGAGCCGTCCTAAAACTGTTATTTAGGGAGCTTCAAGGCAGCATGAATGGAGCACTCAAAATGGGAAAGCAAGGCTTGTGCCATAAGGCCCCCGGTTCCAGCGAACACGCAGCCTACCTCCTTGTGATTTCTACCAAGTAAGTATACACTCTTGCTAAACACTGGTCCCTTCCTTGAATAGAGTTTATTTGGCACGGAGTTCTGCGTGTAGCCAACCGCCTCCCCCAAGGAGCGCTCTTGCTAGGCTATCGGGCTTAGCTTCTTCTAAAACCCTGCAGTGTAAGAGGAAGGACTGAGCTTTGGTTACAGCAGGAACGCAAGCCGACTTTCTCCTGTAAGGATGGGGTCTTAAGGTATGATTTTGTAGAAGGAATGCGAAGCAGTTTTGGTTTCTCAGTGCCGCTCAGCCTAGGGCAATGAGGCAGATGTGTATGACATGTAGGACGTGAGAGAACACAGTTCCTGGAGCTGTTGGAGTGCTGAGGAAATCTAGCTCTCCCAGGGAAGAGTGCAGTGTGTTGCCCTACACTCAGCATACACAGAGTGACTGGGAAAGGTTTCTGGGCCTGGAAGTTTCTTAGCAGCCTAGTGGAGCCTGCCGGTGCTCGGTATTCGTGCAGGGAATAGGGTGCCCAGGCGAGGTCCTCGGTTTCCTGAAAAGCTTACTAACGTTAAAGAAAGCAGACTTAAAGCTAATGCCTCAAGGACTCTGCTCCAAGCTTCCACTTCGGCAGGGTTATTCAAGGCTTTACCTTGAGGAAAGGACTCACGTCAAGTTTCCTTTTAGCTCTAGAGTGTATCAGGAGGAGCTCCCACCCAGGCTATGAAAGCACCCTGTTGATGTAGAGAACACTCGTTCCTTTCCCAGAGCCCTGCCTGCAGTGACTAGAGACCCGTCCTAAACTGTGATTTAGGTAGCTTCAAGGCAGCATGAATGGAGCACTCAAAATGGGAAAGCAAGGCTTGTGCCATAAGGCCCCCGTTTCCAGCGAAAACGCAGCCTACCTCCTTGTGATTTCTACCAAATAAGTATACACTCTTGCTACACACTGGTCCCTTCCTTGAATAAAGTTTATTTGGCACTGAGTTCTGCGTGTAGCCAACCGCCTCCCCCAAGGAACGCTCTTGCTAGGCTCTCGGCCTTATCTTCTTCTAAAACCCTGCAGTGTAAGAGGAAGAACTGTGCTTTGGTTACAGCAGGAAGGCAAGCCGACACTCTCCTGTAAGTATGGGGTCTTAAGGTATGACTTTGTAGAAGGAATGCGAAGCAGTTTTTGTTTCTCAGTGCCGCTCAGCCTAGGGCAATGAGGCAGATGTGCATGACATGTAGGATGTGAGAGAACACATTTCCTGGAGCTGTTGGAGTGCTGAGGAAATCTAGCTCTCCCAGGGAAGAGTGCAGTGTGTTGCCCTACACTCAACATACACTGAGTGACTGGGAAAGTTTTCCGGGCCTGGAAGTTTCTTAGCAGCCTAGTGGAGCCTGCCGGTGCTCGGTGTTCGTGCAGGGAATAGGGTGGCCAGGCGAGGTCCTCCGTTTCCAGAAATGCTTACTAACGTTAAAGAAAGCAGACCTAAAGCTAATGCCTCAAGGACTCTGCTCCAAGCTTCCACTTCGGCAGGGCTATTCAAGGCTTTACCTTGAGGAAAGGACTCACGTCAAGTTTCCTTTTAGCTCTAGAGCGTATCAGGAGGAGCTCCCACCCAGGTTTTGAAATCATCCTTTTGATGTAGAAAAGACTCGTTCCTTTCCCAGAGCCCTGCCTGCAGTGACTAGAGAGCCGTCCTAAAACTGTTATTTAGGTAGCTTCAAGGCAGCATGAATGGAGCACTCAAAATGAGAAAGCAAGGCTTGTGCCATTAGGCCCCCGTTTCCAGCGAAAACGCAGCCTACCTCCTTGTGATTTCTACCAAGTAAGTATACACTCTTGCTAAACACTGGTCCCTTTCATGAATAAAGTTTATTTGGCACGGAGTTCTGCGTGTAGCCAACCGCCTCCCGCAAGGAGCTCTCTTGCTAGGCTATCGGGCTTAGCTTCTTCTAAAACCCTGCAGTGTAAGAGGAAGGACTGTGCTTTGGTTACAGCAGGAACGCAAGCCGACATTCTCCTGTAAGGATGGGGTCTTAAGGTATGACTTTGTAGAAGGAATGCGAAGCAGTTTTGGTTTCTCAGTGCCGCTCAGCTTAGGGCAATGAGGCAGATGTGTATGACAGGTAGGACGTGAGAGAACACAGTTCCTGGAGCTGTTGGAGTGCTGAGGAAATCTAGCTCTCCCAGGGAAGAGTGCAGTGTGTTGCCCTACACTCAGCATACACAGAGCGACTGGGAATGTTTTCCGGGCCTGGAAGTTTCTTAGCAGCCTAGTGGAGCCTGCCGGTGCTCGGTATTCGTGCAGGGAATAGGGTGCCCAGGCGAGGTCCTCCGTTTCCTGAAAAGCTTACTAACGTTAAAGAAAGCAGACCTAAAGCTAATGCCTCAAGGACTCTGCTCCAAGCTTCCACTTCGGCAGGGCTATTCAAGGCTTTACCTTGAGGAAAGGACTCACGTCAAGTTTCCTTTTAGCTCTAGAGTGTATCAGGAGGAGCTCCCACCCAGGCTATGAAAGCACCCTGTTGATGTAGAGAACACTCGTTCCTTTCCCAGAGCCCTGCCTGCAGTGACTAGAGAGCCGTCCTAAAACTGTTATTTAGGGAGCTTCAAGGCAGCATGAATGGAGCACTCAAAATGGGAAAGCAAGGCTTGTGCCATAAGGCCCCCGGTTCCAGCGAACACGCAGCCTACCTCCTTGTGATTTCTACCAAGTAAGTATACACTCTTGCTAAACACTGGTCCCTTCCTTGAATAGAGTTTATTTGGCACGGAGTTCTGCGTGTAGCCAACCGCCTCCCCCAAGGAGCGCTCTTGCTAGGCTATCGGGCTTAGCTTCTTCTAAAACCCTGCAGTGTAAGAGGAAGGACTGAGCTTTGGTTACAGCAGGAACGCAAGCCGACTTTCTCCTGTAAGGATGGGGTCTTAAGGTATGATTTTGTAGAAGGAATGCGAAGCAGTTTTGGTTTCTCAGTGCCGCTCAGCCTAGGGCAATGAGGCAGATGTGTATGACATGTAGGACGTGAGAGAACACAGTTCCTGGAGCTGTTGGAGTGCTGAGGAAATCTAGCTCTCCCAGGGAAGAGTGCAGTGTGTTGCCCTACACTCAGCATACACAGAGTGACTGGGAAAGGTTTCTGGGCCTGGAAGTTTCTTAGCAGCCTAGTGGAGCCTGCCGGTGCTCGGTATTCGTGCAGGGAATAGGGTGCCCAGGCGAGGTCCTCGGTTTCCTGAAAAGCTTACTAACGTTAAAGAAAGCAGACTTAAAGCTAATGCCTCAAGGACTCTGCTCCAAGCTTCCACTTCGGCAGGGTTATTCAAGGCTTTACCTTGAGGAAAGGACTCACGTCAAGTTTCCTTTTAGCTCTAGAGTGTATCAGGAGGAGCTCCCACCCAGGCTATGAAAGCACCCTGTTGATGTAGAGAACACTCGTTCCTTTCCCAGAGCCCTGCCTGCAGTGACTAGAGACCCGTCCTAAACTGTGATTTAGGTAGCTTCAAGGCAGCATGAATGGAGCACTCAAAATGGGAAAGCAAGGCTTGTGCCATAAGGCCCCCGTTTCCAGCGAACACGCAGCCTATCTCCTTGTGATTTCTACCAAGTAAGTATACACTCTTGCTACACACTGGTCCCTTCCTTGAATAAAGTTTATTTGGCACTGAGTTCTGCGTGTAGCCAACCGCCTCCCCCAAGGAGCGCTCTTGCTAGGCTCTCGGGCTTAGTTTCTTCTAAAACCCTGCAGTGTAAGAGGAAGAACTGTGCTTTGGTTACAGCAGGAAGGCAAGCCGACACTCTCCTGTAAGGATGGGGTCTTAAGGTATGACTTTGTAGAAGGAATGCGAAGCAGTTTTTGTTTCTCAGTGCCGCTCAGCCTAGGGCAATGAGGCAGATGTGCATGACATGTAGGACGTGAGAGAACACAGTTCCTGGAGCTGTTGGAGTGCTGAGGAAATCTAGCTCTCCCAGGGAAGAGTGCAGTGTGTTGCCCTACACTCAGCATACACTGAGTGACTGGGAAAGTTTTCCGGGCCTGGAAGTTTCTTAGCAGCCTAGTGGAGCCTGCCGGTGCTCGGTGTTCGAGCAGGGAACAGGGTGCCCAGGAGAGGTCCTCCGTTTCCTGAAAAGCTTACTAACGTTAAAGAAAGCAGACCTAAAGCTAATGCCTCAAGGACTCTGCTCCAAGCTTCCACTTCGGCAGGGCTATTCAAGGCTTTACCTTGAGGAAAGGACTCACGTCAAGTTTCCTTTTAGCTCTAGAGCGTATCAGGAGGAGCTCCCACCCAGGTTTTGAAATCATCCTTTTGATGTAGAAAAGACTCGTTCCTTTCCCAGAGCCCTGCCTGCAGTGACTAGAGAGCCGTCCTAAAACTGTTATTTAGGTAGCTTCAAGGCAGCATGAATGCAGCACTCAAAATGAGAAAGCAAGGCTTGTGCCATTAGGCCCCCGTTTCCAGCAAACACGCAGCCTACCTCCTTGTGATTTCTACCAAGTAAGTATACACTCTTGCTAAACACTGGTCCCTTTCATGAATAAAGTTTATTTGGCACGGAGTTCTGCGTGTAGCCAACCGCCTCCCGCAAGGAGCTCTCTTGCTAGGCTATCGGGCTTAGCTTCTTCTAAAACCCTGCAGTGTAAGAGGAAGGACTGTGCTTTGGTTACAGCAGGAACGCAAGCCGACATTCTCCTGTAAGGATGGGGTCTTAAGGTATGACTTTGTAGAAGGAATGCGAAGCAGTTTTGGTTTCTCAGTGCCGCTCAGCTTAGGGCAATGAGGCAGATGTGTATGACAGGTAGGACGTGAGAGAACACAGTTCCTGGAGCTGTTGGAGTGCTGAGGAAATCTAGCTCTCCCAGGGAAGAGTGCAGTGTGTTGCCCTACACTCAGCATACACAGAGCGACTGGGAATGTTTTCCGGGCCTGGAAGTTTCTTAGCAGCCTAGTGGAGCCTGCCGGTGCTCGGTATTCGTGCAGGGAATAGGGTGCCCAGGCGAGGTCCTCCGTTTCCTGAAAAGCTTACTAACGTTAAAGAAAGCAGACCTAAAGCTAATGCCTCAAGGACTCTGCTCCAAGCTTCCACTTCGGCAGGGCTATTCAAGGCTTTACCTTGAGGAAAGGACTCACGTCAAGTTTCCTTTTAGCTCTAGAGTGTATCAGGAGGAGCTCCCACCCAGGCTATGAAAGCACCCTGTTGATGTAGAGAACACTCGTTCCTTTCCCAGAGCCCTGCCTGCAGTGACTAGAGAGCCGTCCTAAAACTGTTATTTAGGGAGCTTCAAGGCAGCATGAATGGAGCACTCAAAATGGGAAAGCAAGGCTTGTGCCATAAGGCCCCCGGTTCCAGCGAACACGCAGCCTACCTCCTTGTGATTTCTACCAAGTAAGTATACACTCTTGCTAAACACTGGTCCCTTCCTTGAATAGAGTTTATTTGGCACGGAGTTCTGCGTGTAGCCAACCGCCTCCCCCAAGGAGCGCTCTTGCTAGGCTATCGGGCTTAGCTTCTTCTAAAACCCTGCAGTGTAAGAGGAAGGACTGAGCTTTGGTTACAGCAGGAACGCAAGCCGACTTTCTCCTGTAAGGATGGGGTCTTAAGGTATGATTTTGTAGAAGGAATGCGAAGCAGTTTTGGTTTCTCAGTGCCGCTCAGCCTAGGGCAATGAGGCAGATGTGTATGACATGTAGGACGTGAGAGAACACAGTTCCTGGAGCTGTTGGAGTGCTGAGGAAATCTAGCTCTCCCAGGGAAGAGTGCAGTGTGTTGCCCTACACTCAGCATACACAGAGTGACTGGGAAAGGTTTCTGGGCCTGGAAGTTTCTTAGCAGCCTAGTGGAGCCTGCCGGTGCTCGGTATTCGTGCAGGGAATAGGGTGCCCAGGCGAGGTCCTCGGTTTCCTGAAAAGCTTACTAACGTTAAAGAAAGCAGACTTAAAGCTAATGCCTCAAGGACTCTGCTCCAAGCTTCCACTTCGGCAGGGTTATTCAAGGCTTTACCTTGAGGAAAGGACTCACGTCAAGTTTCCTTTTAGCTCTAGAGTGTATCAGGAGGAGCTCCCACCCAGGCTATGAAAGCACCCTGTTGATGTAGAGAACACTCGTTCCTTTCCCAGAGCCCTGCCTGCAGTGACTAGAGACCCGTCCTAAACTGTGATTTAGGTAGCTTCAAGGCAGCATGAATGGAGCACTCAAAATGGGAAAGCAAGGCTTGTGCCATAAGGCCCCCGTTTCCAGCGAACACGCAGCCTATCTCCTTGTGATTTCTACCAAGTAAGTATACACTCTTGCTACACACTGGTCCCTTCCTTGAATAAAGTTTATTTGGCACTGAGTTCTGCGTGTAGCCAACCGCCTCCCCCAAGGAGCGCTCTTGCTAGGCTCTCGGGCTTAGTTTCTTCTAAAACCCTGCAGTGTAAGAGGAAGAACTGTGCTTTGGTTACAGCAGGAAGGCAAGCCGACACTCTCCTGTAAGGATGGGGTCTTAAGGTATGACTTTGTAGAAGGAATGCGAAGCAGTTTTTGTTTCTCAGTGCCGCTCAGCCTAGGGCAATGAGGCAGATGTGCATGACATGTAGGACGTGAGAGAACACAGTTCCTGGAGCTGTTGGAGTGCTGAGGAAATCTAGCTCTCCCAGGGAAGAGTGCAGTGTGTTGCCCTACACTCAGCATACACTGAGTGACTGGGAAAGTTTTCCGGGCCTGGAAGTTTCTTAGCAGCCTAGTGGAGCCTGCCGGTGCTCGGTGTTCGAGCAGGGAACAGGGTGCCCAGGAGAGGTCCTCCGTTTCCTGAAAAGCTTACTAACGTTAAAGAAAGCAGACCTAAAGCTAATGCCTCAAGGACTCTGCTCCAAGCTTCCACTTCGGCAGGGCTATTCAAGGCTTTACCTTGAGGAAAGGACTCACGTCAAGTTTCCTTTTAGCTCTAGAGCGTATCAGGAGGAGCTCCCACCCAGGTTTTGAAATCATCCTTTTGATGTAGAAAAGACTCGTTCCTTTCCCAGAGCCCTGCCTGCAGTGACTAGAGAGCCGTCCTAAAACTGTTATTTAGGTAGCTTCAAGGCAGCATGAATGCAGCACTCAAAATGAGAAAGCAAGGCTTGTGCCATTAGGCCCCCGTTTCCAGCAAACACGCAGCCTACCTCCTTGTGATTTCTACCAAGTAAGTATACACTCTTGCTAAACACTGGTCCCTTTCATGAATAAAGTTTATTTGGCACGGAGTTCTGCGTGTAGCCAACCGCCTCCCGCAAGGAGCTCTCTTGCTAGGCTATCGGGCTTAGCTTCTTCTAAAACCCTGCAGTGTAAGAGGAAGGACTGTGCTTTGGTTACAGCAGGAACGCAAGCCGACATTCTCCTGTAAGGATGGGGTCTTAAGGTATGACTTTGTAGAAGGAATGCGAAGCAGTTTTGGTTTCTCAGTGCCGCTCAGCTTAGGGCAATGAGGCAGATGTGTATGACAGGTAGGACGTGAGAGAACACAGTTCCTGGAGCTGTTGGAGTGCTGAGGAAATCTAGCTCTCCCAGGGAAGAGTGCAGTGTGTTGCCCTACACTCAGCATACACAGAGCGACTGGGAATGTTTTCCGGGCCTGGAAGTTTCTTAGCAGCCTAGTGGAGCCTGCCGGTGCTCGGTATTCGTGCAGGGAATAGGGTGCCCAGGCGAGGTCCTCCGTTTCCTGAAAAGCTTACTAACGTTAAAGAAAGCAGACCTAAAGCTAATGCCTCAAGGACTCTGCTCCAAGCTTCCACTTCGGCAGGGCTATTCAAGGCTTTACCTTGAGGAAAGGACTCACGTCAAGTTTCCTTTTAGCTCTAGAGTGTATCAGGAGGAGCTCCCACCCAGGCTATGAAAGCACCCTGTTGATGTAGAGAACACTCGTTCCTTTCCCAGAGCCCTGCCTGCAGTGACTAGAGAGCCGTCCTAAAACTGTTATTTAGGGAGCTTCAAGGCAGCATGAATGGAGCACTCAAAATGGGAAAGCAAGGCTTGTGCCATAAGGCCCCCGGTTCCAGCGAACACGCAGCCTACCTCCTTGTGATTTCTACCAAGTAAGTATACACTCTTGCTAAACACTGGTCCCTTCCTTGAATAGAGTTTATTTGGCACGGAGTTCTGCGTGTAGCCAACCGCCTCCCCCAAGGAGCGCTCTTGCTAGGCTATCGGGCTTAGCTTCTTCTAAAACCCTGCAGTGTAAGAGGAAGGACTGAGCTTTGGTTACAGCAGGAACGCAAGCCGACTTTCTCCTGTAAGGATGGGGTCTTAAGGTATGATTTTGTAGAAGGAATGCGAAGCAGTTTTGGTTTCTCAGTGCCGCTCAGCCTAGGGCAATGAGGCAGATGTGTATGACATGTAGGACGTGAGAGAACACAGTTCCTGGAGCTGTTGGAGTGCTGAGGAAATCTAGCTCTCCCAGGGAAGAGTGCAGTGTGTTGCCCTACACTCAGCATACACAGAGTGACTGGGAAAGGTTTCTGGGCCTGGAAGTTTCTTAGCAGCCTAGTGGAGCCTGCCGGTGCTCGGTATTCGTGCAGGGAATAGGGTGCCCAGGCGAGGTCCTCGGTTTCCTGAAAAGCTTACTAACGTTAAAGAAAGCAGACTTAAAGCTAATGCCTCAAGGACTCTGCTCCAAGCTTCCACTTCGGCAGGGTTATTCAAGGCTTTACCTTGAGGAAAGGACTCACGTCAAGTTTCCTTTTAGCTCTAGAGTGTATCAGGAGGAGCTCCCACCCAGGCTATGAAAGCACCCTGTTGATGTAGAGAACACTCGTTCCTTTCCCAGAGCCCTGCCTGCAGTGACTAGAGACCCGTCCTAAACTGTGATTTAGGTAGCTTCAAGGCAGCATGAATGGAGCACTCAAAATGGGAAAGCAAGGCTTGTGCCATAAGGCCCCCGTTTCCAGCGAACACGCAGCCTATCTCCTTGTGATTTCTACCAAGTAAGTATACACTCTTGCTACACACTGGTCCCTTCCTTGAATAAAGTTTATTTGGCACTGAGTTCTGCGTGTAGCCAACCGCCTCCCCCAAGGAGCGCTCTTGCTAGGCTCTCGGGCTTAGTTTCTTCTAAAACCCTGCAGTGTAAGAGGAAGAACTGTGCTTTGGTTACAGCAGGAAGGCAAGCCGACACTCTCCTGTAAGGATGGGGTCTTAAGGTATGACTTTGTAGAAGGAATGCGAAGCAGTTTTTGTTTCTCAGTGCCGCTCAGCCTAGGGCAATGAGGCAGATGTGCATGACATGTAGGACGTGAGAGAACACAGTTCCTGGAGCTGTTGGAGTGCTGAGGAAATCTAGCTCTCCCAGGGAAGAGTGCAGTGTGTTGCCCTACACTCAGCATACACTGAGTGACTGGGAAAGTTTTCCGGGCCTGGAAGTTTCTTAGCAGCCTAGTGGAGCCTGCCGGTGCTCGGTGTTCGAGCAGGGAACAGGGTGCCCAGGAGAGGTCCTCCGTTTCCTGAAAAGCTTACTAACGTTAAAGAAAGCAGACCTAAAGCTAATGCCTCAAGGACTCTGCTCCAAGCTTCCACTTCGGCAGGGCTATTCAAGGCTTTACCTTGAGGAAAGGACTCACGTCAAGTTTCCTTTTAGCTCTAGAGCGTATCAGGAGGAGCTCCCACCCAGGTTTTGAAATCATCCTTTTGATGTAGAAAAGACTCGTTCCTTTCCCAGAGCCCTGCCTGCAGTGACTAGAGAGCCGTCCTAAAACTGTTATTTAGGTAGCTTCAAGGCAGCATGAATGCAGCACTCAAAATGAGAAAGCAAGGCTTGTGCCATTAGGCCCCCGTTTCCAGCAAACACGCAGCCTACCTCCTTGTGATTTCTACCAAGTAAGTATACACTCTTGCTAAACACTGGTCCCTTTCATGAATAAAGTTTATTTGGCACGGAGTTCTGCGTGTAGCCAACCGCCTCCCGCAAGGAGCTCTCTTGCTAGGCTATCGGGCTTAGCTTCTTCTAAAACCCTGCAGTGTAAGAGGAAGGACTGTGCTTTGGTTACAGCAGGAACGCAAGCCGACATTCTCCTGTAAGGATGGGGTCTTAAGGTATGACTTTGTAGAAGGAATGCGAAGCAGTTTTGGTTTCTCAGTGCCGCTCAGCTTAGGGCAATGAGGCAGATGTGTATGACAGGTAGGACGTGAGAGAACACAGTTCCTGGAGCTGTTGGAGTGCTGAGGAAATCTAGCTCTCCCAGGGAAGAGTGCAGTGTGTTGCCCTACACTCAGCATACACAGAGCGACTGGGAATGTTTTCCGGGCCTGGAAGTTTCTTAGCAGCCTAGTGGAGCCTGCCGGTGCTCGGTATTCGTGCAGGGAATAGGGTGCCCAGGCGAGGTCCTCCGTTTCCTGAAAAGCTTACTAACGTTAAAGAAAGCAGACCTAAAGCTAATGCCTCAAGGACTCTGCTCCAAGCTTCCACTTCGGCAGGGCTATTCAAGGCTTTACCTTGAGGAAAGGACTCACGTCAAGTTTCCTTTTAGCTCTAGAGTGTATCAGGAGGAGCTCCCACCCAGGCTATGAAAGCACCCTGTTGATGTAGAGAACACTCGTTCCTTTCCCAGAGCCCTGCCTGCAGTGACTAGAGAGCCGTCCTAAAACTGTTATTTAGGGAGCTTCAAGGCAGCATGAATGGAGCACTCAAAATGGGAAAGCAAGGCTTGTGCCATAAGGCCCCCGGTTCCAGCGAACACGCAGCCTACCTCCTTGTGATTTCTACCAAGTAAGTATACACTCTTGCTAAACACTGGTCCCTTCCTTGAATAGAGTTTATTTGGCACGGAGTTCTGCGTGTAGCCAACCGCCTCCCCCAAGGAGCGCTCTTGCTAGGCTATCGGGCTTAGCTTCTTCTAAAACCCTGCAGTGTAAGAGGAAGGACTGAGCTTTGGTTACAGCAGGAACGCAAGCCGACTTTCTCCTGTAAGGATGGGGTCTTAAGGTATGATTTTGTAGAAGGAATGCGAAGCAGTTTTGGTTTCTCAGTGCCGCTCAGCCTAGGGCAATGAGGCAGATGTGTATGACATGTAGGACGTGAGAGAACACAGTTCCTGGAGCTGTTGGAGTGCTGAGGAAATCTAGCTCTCCCAGGGAAGAGTGCAGTGTGTTGCCCTACACTCAGCATACACAGAGTGACTGGGAAAGGTTTCTGGGCCTGGAAGTTTCTTAGCAGCCTAGTGGAGCCTGCCGGTGCTCGGTATTCGTGCAGGGAATAGGGTGCCCAGGCGAGGTCCTCGGTTTCCTGAAAAGCTTACTAACGTTAAAGAAAGCAGACTTAAAGCTAATGCCTCAAGGACTCTGCTCCAAGCTTCCACTTCGGCAGGGTTATTCAAGGCTTTACCTTGAGGAAAGGACTCACGTCAAGTTTCCTTTTAGCTCTAGAGTGTATCAGGAGGAGCTCCCACCCAGGCTATGAAAGCACCCTGTTGATGTAGAGAACACTCGTTCCTTTCCCAGAGCCCTGCCTGCAGTGACTAGAGTCCCGTCCTAAACTGTGATTTAGGTAGCTTCAAGGCAGCATGAATGGAGCACTCAAAATGGGAAAGCAAGGCTTGTGCCATAAGGCCCCCGTTTCCAGCGAAAACGCAGCCTACCTCCTTGTGATTTCTACCAAATAAGTATACACTCTTGCTACACACTGGTCCCTTCCTTGAATAAAGTTTATTTGGCACTGAGTTCTGCGTGTAGCCAACCGCCTCCCCCAAGGAACGCTCTTGCTAGGCTCTCGGCCTTAGCTTCTTCTAAAACCCTGCAGTGTAAGAGGAAGAACTGTGCTTTGGTTACAGCAGGAACGCAAGCCGACACTCTCCTGTAAGTATGGGGTCTTAAGGTATGACTTTGTAGAAGGAATGCGAAGCAGTTTTTGTTTCTCAGTGCCGCTCAGCCTAGGGCAATGAGGCAGATGTGCATGACATGTAGGATGTGAGAGAACACATTTCCTGGAGCTGTTGGAGTGCTGAGGAAATCTAGCTCTCCCAGGGAAGAGTGCAGTGTGTTGCCCTACACTCAACATACACTGAGTGACTGGGAAAGTTTTCCGGGCCTGGAAGTTTCTTAGCAGCCTAGTGGAGCCTGCCGGTGCTCGGTGTTCGTGCAGGGAATAGGGTGGCCAGGCGAGGTCCTCCGTTTCCAGAAATGCTTACTAACGTTAAAGAAGCAGACCTAAAGCTAATGCCTCAAGGACTCTGCTCCAAGCTTCCACTTCGGCAGGGCTATTCAAGGCTTTACCTTGAGGAAAGGACTCACGTCAAGTTTCCTTTTAGCTCTAGAGCGTATCAGGAGGAGCTCCCACCCAGGTTTTGAAATCATCCTTTTGATGTAGAAAAGACTCGTTCCTTTCCCAGAGCCCTGCCTGCAGTGACTAGAGAGCCGTCCTAAAACTGTTATTTAGGTAGCTTCAAGGCAGCATGAATGGAGCACTCAAAATGAGAAAGCAAGGCTTGTGCCATTAGGCCCCCGTTTCCAGCGAAAACGCAGCCTACCTCCTTGTGATTTCTACCAAGTAAGTATACACTCTTGCTAAACACTGGTCCCTTTCATGAATAAAGTTTATTTGGCACGGAGTTCTGCGTGTAGCCAACCGCCTCCCGCAAGGAGCTCTCTTGCTAGGCTATCGGGCTTAGCTTCTTCTAAAACCCTGCAGTGTAAGAGGAAGGACTGTGCTTTGGTTACAGCAGGAACGCAAGCCGACATTCTCCTGTAAGGATGGGGTCTTAAGGTATGACTTTGTAGAAGGAATGCGAAGCAGTTTTGGTTTCTCAGTGCCGCTCAGCTTAGGGCAATGAGGCAGATGTGTATGACAGGTAGGACGTGAGAGAACACAGTTCCTGGAGCTGTTGGAGTGCTGAGGAAATCTAGCTCTCCCAGGGAAGAGTGCAGTGTGTTGCCCTACACTCAGCATACACAGAGCGACTGGGAATGTTTTCCGGGCCTGGAAGTTTCTTAGCAGCCTAGTGGAGCCTGCCGGTGCTCGGTATTCGTGCAGGGAATAGGGTGCCCAGGCGAGGTCCTCCGTTTCCTGAAAAGCTTACTAACGTTAAAGAAAGCAGACCTAAAGCTAATGCCTCAAGGACTCTGCTCCAAGCTTCCACTTCGGCAGGGCTATTCAAGGCTTTACCTTGAGGAAAGGACTCACGTCAAGTTTCCTTTTAGCTCTAGAGTGTATCAGGAGGAGCTCCCACCCAGGCTATGAAAGCACCCTGTTGATGTAGAGAACACTCGTTCCTTTCCCAGAGCCCTGCCTGCAGTGACTAGAGAGCCGTCCTAAAACTGTTATTTAGGGAGCTTCAAGGCAGCATGAATGGAGCACTCAAAATGGGAAAGCAAGGCTTGTGCCATAAGGCCCCCGGTTCCAGCGAACACGCAGCCTACCTCCTTGTGATTTCTACCAAGTAAGTATACACTCTTGCTAAACACTGGTCCCTTCCTTGAATAGAGTTTATTTGGCACGGAGTTCTGCGTGTAGCCAACCGCCTCCCCCAAGGAGCGCTCTTGCTAGGCTATCGGGCTTAGCTTCTTCTAAAACCCTGCAGTGTAAGAGGAAGGACTGAGCTTTGGTTACAGCAGGAACGCAAGCCGACTTTCTCCTGTAAGGATGGGGTCTTAAGGTATGATTTTGTAGAAGGAATGCGAAGCAGTTTTGGTTTCTCAGTGCCGCTCAGCCTAGGGCAATGAGGCAGATGTGTATGACATGTAGGACGTGAGAGAACACAGTTCCTGGAGCTGTTGGAGTGCTGAGGAAATCTAGCTCTCCCAGGGAAGAGTGCAGTGTGTTGCCCTACACTCAGCATACACAGAGTGACTGGGAAAGGTTTCTGGGCCTGGAAGTTTCTTAGCAGCCTAGTGGAGCCTGCCGGTGCTCGGTATTCGTGCAGGGAATAGGGTGCCCAGGCGAGGTCCTCGGTTTCCTGAAAAGCTTACTAACGTTAAAGAAAGCAGACTTAAAGCTAATGCCTCAAGGACTCTGCTCCAAGCTTCCACTTCGGCAGGGTTATTCAAGGCTTTACCTTGAGGAAAGGACTCACGTCAAGTTTCCTTTTAGCTCTAGAGTGTATCAGGAGGAGCTCCCACCCAGGCTATGAAAGCACCCTGTTGATGTAGAGAACACTCGTTCCTTTCCCAGAGCCCTGCCTGCAGTGACTAGAGACCCGTCCTAAACTGTGATTTAGGTAGCTTCAAGGCAGCATGAATGGAGCACTCAAAATGGGAAAGCAAGGCTTGTGCCATAAGGCCCCCGTTTCCAGCGAACACGCAGCCTATCTCCTTGTGATTTCTACCAAGTAAGTATACACTCTTGCTACACACTGGTCCCTTCCTTGAATAAAGTTTATTTGGCACTGAGTTCTGCGTGTAGCCAACCGCCTCCCCCAAGGAGCGCTCTTGCTAGGCTCTCGGGCTTAGTTTCTTCTAAAACCCTGCAGTGTAAGAGGAAGAACTGTGCTTTGGTTACAGCAGGAAGGCAAGCCGACACTCTCCTGTAAGGATGGGGTCTTAAGGTATGACTTTGTAGAAGGAATGCGAAGCAGTTTTTGTTTCTCAGTGCCGCTCAGCCTAGGGCAATGAGGCAGATGTGCATGACATGTAGGACGTGAGAGAACACAGTTCCTGGAGCTGTTGGAGTGCTGAGGAAATCTAGCTCTCCCAGGGAAGAGTGCAGTGTGTTGCCCTACACTCAGCATACACTGAGTGACTGGGAAAGTTTTCCGGGCCTGGAAGTTTCTTAGCAGCCTAGTGGAGCCTGCCGGTGCTCGGTGTTCGAGCAGGGAACAGGGTGCCCAGGAGAGGTCCTCCGTTTCCTGAAAAGCTTACTAACGTTAAAGAAAGCAGACCTAAAGCTAATGCCTCAAGGACTCTGCTCCAAGCTTCCACTTCGGCAGGGCTATTCAAGGCTTTACCTTGAGGAAAGGACTCACGTCAAGTTTCCTTTTAGCTCTAGAGCGTATCAGGAGGAGCTCCCACCCAGGTTTTGAAATCATCCTTTTGATGTAGAAAAGACTCGTTCCTTTCCCAGAGCCCTGCCTGCAGTGACTAGAGAGCCGTCCTAAAACTGTTATTTAGGTAGCTTCAAGGCAGCATGAATGCAGCACTCAAAATGAGAAAGCAAGGCTTGTGCCATTAGGCCCCCGTTTCCAGCAAACACGCAGCCTACCTCCTTGTGATTTCTACCAAGTAAGTATACACTCTTGCTAAACACTGGTCCCTTTCATGAATAAAGTTTATTTGGCACGGAGTTCTGCGTGTAGCCAACCGCCTCCCGCAAGGAGCTCTCTTGCTAGGCTATCGGGCTTAGCTTCTTCTAAAACCCTGCAGTGTAAGAGGAAGGACTGTGCTTTGGTTACAGCAGGAACGCAAGCCGACATTCTCCTGTAAGGATGGGGTCTTAAGGTATGACTTTGTAGAAGGAATGCGAAGCAGTTTTGGTTTCTCAGTGCCGCTCAGCTTAGGGCAATGAGGCAGATGTGTATGACAGGTAGGACGTGAGAGAACACAGTTCCTGGAGCTGTTGGAGTGCTGAGGAAATCTAGCTCTCCCAGGGAAGAGTGCAGTGTGTTGCCCTACACTCAGCATACACAGAGCGACTGGGAATGTTTTCCGGGCCTGGAAGTTTCTTAGCAGCCTAGTGGAGCCTGCCGGTGCTCGGTATTCGTGCAGGGAATAGGGTGCCCAGGCGAGGTCCTCCGTTTCCTGAAAAGCTTACTAACGTTAAAGAAAGCAGACCTAAAGCTAATGCCTCAAGGACTCTGCTCCAAGCTTCCACTTCGGCAGGGCTATTCAAGGCTTTACCTTGAGGAAAGGACTCACGTCAAGTTTCCTTTTAGCTCTAGAGTGTATCAGGAGGAGCTCCCACCCAGGCTATGAAAGCACCCTGTTGATGTAGAGAACACTCGTTCCTTTCCCAGAGCCCTGCCTGCAGTGACTAGAGAGCCGTCCTAAAACTGTTATTTAGGGAGCTTCAAGGCAGCATGAATGGAGCACTCAAAATGGGAAAGCAAGGCTTGTGCCATAAGGCCCCCGGTTCCAGCGAACACGCAGCCTACCTCCTTGTGATTTCTACCAAGTAAGTATACACTCTTGCTAAACACTGGTCCCTTCCTTGAATAGAGTTTATTTGGCACGGAGTTCTGCGTGTAGCCAACCGCCTCCCCCAAGGAGCGCTCTTGCTAGGCTATCGGGCTTAGCTTCTTCTAAAACCCTGCAGTGTAAGAGGAAGGACTGAGCTTTGGTTACAGCAGGAACGCAAGCCGACTTTCTCCTGTAAGGATGGGGTCTTAAGGTATGATTTTGTAGAAGGAATGCGAAGCAGTTTTGGTTTCTCAGTGCCGCTCAGCCTAGGGCAATGAGGCAGATGTGTATGACATGTAGGACGTGAGAGAACACAGTTCCTGGAGCTGTTGGAGTGCTGAGGAAATCTAGCTCTCCCAGGGAAGAGTGCAGTGTGTTGCCCTACACTCAGCATACACAGAGTGACTGGGAAAGGTTTCTGGGCCTGGAAGTTTCTTAGCAGCCTAGTGGAGCCTGCCGGTGCTCGGTATTCGTGCAGGGAATAGGGTGCCCAGGCGAGGTCCTCGGTTTCCTGAAAAGCTTACTAACGTTAAAGAAAGCAGACTTAAAGCTAATGCCTCAAGGACTCTGCTCCAAGCTTCCACTTCGGCAGGGTTATTCAAGGCTTTACCTTGAGGAAAGGACTCACGTCAAGTTTCCTTTTAGCTCTAGAGTGTATCAGGAGGAGCTCCCACCCAGGCTATGAAAGCACCCTGTTGATGTAGAGAACACTCGTTCCTTTCCCAGAGCCCTGCCTGCAGTGACTAGAGTCCCGTCCTAAACTGTGATTTAGGTAGCTTCAAGGCAGCATGAATGGAGCACTCAAAATGGGAAAGCAAGGCTTGTGCCATAAGGCCCCCGTTTCCAGCGAAAACGCAGCCTACCTCCTTGTGATTTCTACCAAATAAGTATACACTCTTGCTACACACTGGTCCCTTCCTTGAATAAAGTTTATTTGGCACTGAGTTCTGCGTGTAGCCAACCGCCTCCCCCAAGGAACGCTCTTGCTAGGCTCTCGGCCTTAGCTTCTTCTAAAACCCTGCAGTGTAAGAGGAAGAACTGTGCTTTGGTTACAGCAGGAACGCAAGCCGACACTCTCCTGTAAGTATGGGGTCTTAAGGTATGACTTTGTAGAAGGAATGCGAAGCAGTTTTTGTTTCTCAGTGCCGCTCAGCCTAGGGCAATGAGGCAGATGTGCATGACATGTAGGATGTGAGAGAACACATTTCCTGGAGCTGTTGGAGTGCTGAGGAAATCTAGCTCTCCCAGGGAAGAGTGCAGTGTGTTGCCCTACACTCAACATACACTGAGTGACTGGGAAAGTTTTCCGGGCCTGGAAGTTTCTTAGCAGCCTAGTGGAGCCTGCCGGTGCTCGGTGTTCGTGCAGGGAATAGGGTGGCCAGGCGAGGTCCTCCGTTTCCAGAAATGCTTACTAACGTTAAAGAAGCAGACCTAAAGCTAATGCCTCAAGGACTCTGCTCCAAGCTTCCACTTCGGCAGGGCTATTCAAGGCTTTACCTTGAGGAAAGGACTCACGTCAAGTTTCCTTTTAGCTCTAGAGCGTATCAGGAGGAGCTCCCACCCAGGTTTTGAAATCATCCTTTTGATGTAGAAAAGACTCGTTCCTTTCCCAGAGCCCTGCCTGCAGTGACTAGAGAGCCGTCCTAAAACTGTTATTTAGGTAGCTTCAAGGCAGCATGAATGGAGCACTCAAAATGAGAAAGCAAGGCTTGTGCCATTAGGCCCCCGTTTCCAGCGAAAACGCAGCCTACCTCCTTGTGATTTCTACCAAGTAAGTATACACTCTTGCTAAACACTGGTCCCTTTCATGAATAAAGTTTATTTGGCACGGAGTTCTGCGTGTAGCCAACCGCCTCCCGCAAGGAGCTCTCTTGCTAGGCTATCGGGCTTAGCTTCTTCTAAAACCCTGCAGTGTAAGAGGAAGGACTGTGCTTTGGTTACAGCAGGAACGCAAGCCGACATTCTCCTGTAAGGATGGGGTCTTAAGGTATGACTTTGTAGAAGGAATGCGAAGCAGTTTTGGTTTCTCAGTGCCGCTCAGCTTAGGGCAATGAGGCAGATGTGTATGACAGGTAGGACGTGAGAGAACACAGTTCCTGGAGCTGTTGGAGTGCTGAGGAAATCTAGCTCTCCCAGGGAAGAGTGCAGTGTGTTGCCCTACACTCAGCATACACAGAGCGACTGGGAATGTTTTCCGGGCCTGGAAGTTTCTTAGCAGCCTAGTGGAGCCTGCCGGTGCTCGGTATTCGTGCAGGGAATAGGGTGCCCAGGCGAGGTCCTCCGTTTCCTGAAAAGCTTACTAACGTTAAAGAAAGCAGACCTAAAGCTAATGCCTCAAGGACTCTGCTCCAAGCTTCCACTTCGGCAGGGCTATTCAAGGCTTTACCTTGAGGAAAGGACTCACGTCAAGTTTCCTTTTAGCTCTAGAGTGTATCAGGAGGAGCTCCCACCCAGGCTATGAAAGCACCCTGTTGATGTAGAGAACACTCGTTCCTTTCCCAGAGCCCTGCCTGCAGTGACTAGAGAGCCGTCCTAAAACTGTTATTTAGGGAGCTTCAAGGCAGCATGAATGGAGCACTCAAAATGGGAAAGCAAGGCTTGTGCCATAAGGCCCCCGGTTCCAGCGAACACGCAGCCTACCTCCTTGTGATTTCTACCAAGTAAGTATACACTCTTGCTAAACACTGGTCCCTTCCTTGAATAGAGTTTATTTGGCACGGAGTTCTGCGTGTAGCCAACCGCCTCCCCCAAGGAGCGCTCTTGCTAGGCTATCGGGCTTAGCTTCTTCTAAAACCCTGCAGTGTAAGAGGAAGGACTGAGCTTTGGTTACAGCAGGAACGCAAGCCGACTTTCTCCTGTAAGGATGGGGTCTTAAGGTATGATTTTGTAGAAGGAATGCGAAGCAGTTTTGGTTTCTCAGTGCCGCTCAGCCTAGGGCAATGAGGCAGATGTGTATGACATGTAGGACGTGAGAGAACACAGTTCCTGGAGCTGTTGGAGTGCTGAGGAAATCTAGCTCTCCCAGGGAAGAGTGCAGTGTGTTGCCCTACACTCAGCATACACAGAGTGACTGGGAAAGGTTTCTGGGCCTGGAAGTTTCTTAGCAGCCTAGTGGAGCCTGCCGGTGCTCGGTATTCGTGCAGGGAATAGGGTGCCCAGGCGAGGTCCTCGGTTTCCTGAAAAGCTTACTAACGTTAAAGAAAGCAGACTTAAAGCTAATGCCTCAAGGACTCTGCTCCAAGCTTCCACTTCGGCAGGGTTATTCAAGGCTTTACCTTGAGGAAAGGACTCACGTCAAGTTTCCTTTTAGCTCTAGAGTGTATCAGGAGGAGCTCCCACCCAGGCTATGAAAGCACCCTGTTGATGTAGAGAACACTCGTTCCTTTCCCAGAGCCCTGCCTGCAGTGACTAGAGACCCGTCCTAAACTGTGATTTAGGTAGCTTCAAGGCAGCATGAATGGAGCACTCAAAATGGGAAAGCAAGGCTTGTGCCATAAGGCCCCCGTTTCCAGCGAACACGCAGCCTATCTCCTTGTGATTTCTACCAAGTAAGTATACACTCTTGCTACACACTGGTCCCTTCCTTGAATAAAGTTTATTTGGCACTGAGTTCTGCGTGTAGCCAACCGCCTCCCCCAAGGAGCGCTCTTGCTAGGCTCTCGGGCTTAGTTTCTTCTAAAACCCTGCAGTGTAAGAGGAAGAACTGTGCTTTGGTTACAGCAGGAAGGCAAGCCGACACTCTCCTGTAAGGATGGGGTCTTAAGGTATGACTTTGTAGAAGGAATGCGAAGCAGTTTTTGTTTCTCAGTGCCGCTCAGCCTAGGGCAATGAGGCAGATGTGCATGACATGTAGGACGTGAGAGAACACAGTTCCTGGAGCTGTTGGAGTGCTGAGGAAATCTAGCTCTCCCAGGGAAGAGTGCAGTGTGTTGCCCTACACTCAGCATACACTGAGTGACTGGGAAAGTTTTCCGGGCCTGGAAGTTTCTTAGCAGCCTAGTGGAGCCTGCCGGTGCTCGGTGTTCGAGCAGGGAACAGGGTGCCCAGGAGAGGTCCTCCGTTTCCTGAAAAGCTTACTAACGTTAAAGAAAGCAGACCTAAAGCTAATGCCTCAAGGACTCTGCTCCAAGCTTCCACTTCGGCAGGGCTATTCAAGGCTTTACCTTGAGGAAAGGACTCACGTCAAGTTTCCTTTTAGCTCTAGAGCGTATCAGGAGGAGCTCCCACCCAGGTTTTGAAATCATCCTTTTGATGTAGAAAAGACTCGTTCCTTTCCCAGAGCCCTGCCTGCAGTGACTAGAGAGCCGTCCTAAAACTGTTATTTAGGTAGCTTCAAGGCAGCATGAATGCAGCACTCAAAATGAGAAAGCAAGGCTTGTGCCATTAGGCCCCCGTTTCCAGCAAACACGCAGCCTACCTCCTTGTGATTTCTACCAAGTAAGTATACACTCTTGCTAAACACTGGTCCCTTTCATGAATAAAGTTTATTTGGCACGGAGTTCTGCGTGTAGCCAACCGCCTCCCGCAAGGAGCTCTCTTGCTAGGCTATCGGGCTTAGCTTCTTCTAAAACCCTGCAGTGTAAGAGGAAGGACTGTGCTTTGGTTACAGCAGGAACGCAAGCCGACTTTCTCCTGTAAGGATGGGGTCTTAAGGTATGATTTTGTAGAAGGAATGCGAAGCAGTTTTGGTTTCTCAGTGCCGCTCAGCCTAGGGCAATGAGGCAGATGTGTATGACATGTAGGACGTGAGAGAACACAGTTCCTGGAGCTGTTGGAGTGCTGAGGAAATCTAGCTCTCCCAGGGAAGAGTGCAGTGTGTTGCCCTACACTCAGCATACACAGAGTGACTGGGAAAGGTTTCTGGGCCTGGAAGTTTCTTAGCAGCCTAGTGGAGCCTGCCGGTGCTCGGTATTCGTGCAGGGAATAGGGTGCCCAGGCGAGGTCCTCGGTTTCCTGAAAAGCTTACTAACGTTAAAGAAAGCAGACTTAAAGCTAATGCCTCAAGGACTCTGCTCCAAGCTTCCACTTCGGCAGGGTTATTCAAGGCTTTACCTTGAGGAAAGGACTCACGTCAAGTTTCCTTTTAGCTCTAGAGTGTATCAGGAGGAGCTCCCACCCAGGCTATGAAAGCACCCTGTTGATGTAGAGAACACTCGTTCCTTTCCCAGAGCCCTGCCTGCAGTGACTAGAGACCCGTCCTAAACTGTGATTTAGGTAGCTTCAAGGCAGCATGAATGGAGCACTCAAAATGGGAAAGCAAGGCTTGTGCCATAAGGCCCCCGTTTCCAGCGAACACGCAGCCTATCTCCTTGTGATTTCTACCAAGTAAGTATACACTCTTGCTACACACTGGTCCCTTCCTTGAATAAAGTTTATTTGGCACTGAGTTCTGCGTGTAGCCAACCGCCTCCCCCAAGGAGCGCTCTTGCTAGGCTCTCGGGCTTAGTTTCTTCTAAAACCCTGCAGTGTAAGAGGAAGAACTGTGCTTTGGTTACAGCAGGAAGGCAAGCCGACACTCTCCTGTAAGGATGGGGTCTTAAGGTATGACTTTGTAGAAGGAATGCGAAGCAGTTTTTGTTTCTCAGTGCCGCTCAGCCTAGGGCAATGAGGCAGATGTGCATGACATGTAGGACGTGAGAGAACACAGTTCCTGGAGCTGTTGGAGTGCTGAGGAAATCTAGCTCTCCCAGGGAAGAGTGCAGTGTGTTGCCCTACACTCAGCATACACTGAGTGACTGGGAAAGTTTTCCGGGCCTGGAAGTTTCTTAGCAGCCTAGTGGAGCCTGCCGGTGCTCGGTGTTCGTGCAGGGAATAGGGTGGCCAGGCGAGGTCCTCCGTTTCCAGAAATGCTTACTAACGTTAAAGAAAGCAGACCTAAAGCTAATGCCTCAAGGACTCTGCTCCAAGCTTCCACTTCGGCAGGGCTATTCAAGGCTTTACCTTGAGGAAAGGACTCACGTCAAGTTTCCTTTTAGCTCTAGAGCGTATCAGGAGGAGCTCCCACCCAGGTTTTGAAATCATCCTTTTGATGTAGAAAAGACTCGTTCCTTTCCCAGAGCCCTGCCTGCAGTGACTAGAGAGCCGTCCTAAAACTGTTATTTAGGTAGCTTCAAGGCAGCATGAATGCAGCACTCAAAATGAGAAAGCAAGGCTTGTGCCATTAGGCCCCCGTTTCCAGCAAACACGCAGCCTACCTCCTTGTGATTTCTACCAAGTAAGTATACACTCTTGCTAAACACTGGTCCCTTTCATGAATAAAGTTTATTTGGCACGGAGTTCTGCGTGTAGCCAACCGCCTCCCGCAAGGAGCTCTCTTGCTAGGCTATCGGGCTTAGCTTCTTCTAAAACCCTGCAGTGTAAGAGGAAGGACTGTGCTTTGGTTACAGCAGGAACGCAAGCCGACATTCTCCTGTAAGGATGGGGTCTTAAGGTATGACTTTGTAGAAGGAATGCGAAGCAGTTTTGGTTTCTCAGTGCCGCTCAGCTTAGGGCAATGAGGCAGATGTGTATGACAGGTAGGACGTGAGAGAACACAGTTCCTGGAGCTGTTGGAGTGCTGAGGAAATCTAGCTCTCCCAGGGAAGAGTGCAGTGTGTTGCCCTACACTCAGCATACACAGAGCGACTGGGAATGTTTTCCGGGCCTGGAAGTTTCTTAGCAGCCTAGTGGAGCCTGCCGGTGCTCGGTATTCGTGCAGGGAATAGGGTGCCCAGGCGAGGTCCTCCGTTTCCTGAAAAGCTTACTAACGTTAAAGAAAGCAGACCTAAAGCTAATGCCTCAAGGACTCTGCTCCAAGCTTCCACTTCGGCAGGGCTATTCAAGGCTTTACCTTGAGGAAAGGACTCACGTCAAGTTTCCTTTTAGCTCTAGAGTGTATCAGGAGGAGCTCCCACCCAGGCTATGAAAGCACCCTGTTGATGTAGAGAACACTCGTTCCTTTCCCAGAGCCCTGCCTGCAGTGACTAGAGAGCCGTCCTAAAACTGTTATTTAGGGAGCTTCAAGGCAGCATGAATGGAGCACTCAAAATGGGAAAGCAAGGCTTGTGCCATAAGGCCCCCGGTTCCAGCGAACACGCAGCCTACCTCCTTGTGATTTCTACCAAGTAAGTATACACTCTTGCTAAACACTGGTCCCTTCCTTGAATAGAGTTTATTTGGCACGGAGTTCTGCGTGTAGCCAACCGCCTCCCCCAAGGAGCGCTCTTGCTAGGCTATCGGGCTTAGCTTCTTCTAAAACCCTGCAGTGTAAGAGGAAGGACTGAGCTTTGGTTACAGCAGGAACGCAAGCCGACACTCTCCTGTAAGGATGGGGTCTTAAGGTATGATTTTGTAGAAGGAATGCGAAGCAGTTTTGGTTTCTCAGTGCCGCTCAGCCTAGGGCAATGAGGCAGATGTGTATGACATGTAGGACGTGAGAGAACACAGTTCCTGGAGCTGTTGGAGTGCTGAGGAAATCTAGCTCTCCCAGGGAAGAGTGCAGTGTGTTGCCCTACACTCAGCATACACAGAGTGACTGGGAAAGGTTTCTGGGCCTGGAAGTTTCTTAGCAGCCTAGTGGAGCCTGCCGGTGCTCGGTATTCGTGCAGGGAATAGGGTGCCCAGGCGAGGTCCTCGGTTTCCTGAAAAGCTTACTAACGTTAAAGAAAGCAGACTTAAAGCTAATGCCTCAAGGACTCTGCTCCAAGCTTCCACTTCGGCAGGGTTATTCAAGGCTTTACCTTGAGGAAAGGACTCACGTCAAGTTTCCTTTTAGCTCTAGAGTGTATCAGGAGGAGCTCCCACCCAGGCTATGAAAGCACCCTGTTGATGTAGAGAACACTCGTTCCTTTCCCAGAGCCCTGCCTGCAGTGACTAGAGACCCGTCCTAAACTGTGATTTAGGTAGCTTCAAGGCAGCATGAATGGAGCACTCAAAATGGGAAAGCAAGGCTTGTGCCATAAGGCCCCCGTTTCCAGCGAACACGCAGCCTATCTCCTTGTGATTTCTACCAAGTAAGTATACACTCTTGCTACACACTGGTCCCTTCCTTGAATAAAGTTTATTTGGCACTGAGTTCTGCGTGTAGCCAACCGCCTCCCCCAAGGAGCGCTCTTGCTAGGCTCTCGGGCTTAGTTTCTTCTAAAACCATGCAGTGTAAGAGGAAGAACTGTGCTTTGGTTACAGCAGGAAGGCAAGCCGACACTCTCCTGTAAGGATGGGGTCTTAAGGTATGACTTTGTAGAAGGAATGCGAAGCAGTTTTTGTTTCTCAGTGCCGCTCAGCCTAGGGCAATGAGGCAGATGTGCATGACATGTAGGACGTGAGAGAACACAGTTCCTGGAGCTGTTGGAGTGCTGAGGAAATCTAGCTCTCCCAGGGAAGAGTGCAGTGTGTTGCCCTACACTCAGCATACACTGAGTGACTGGGAAAGTTTTCCGGGCCTGGAAGTTTCTTAGCAGCCTAGTGGAGCCTGCCGGTGCTCGGTGTTCGAGCAGGGAACAGGGTGCCCAGGAGAGGTCCTCCGTTTCCTGAAAAGCTTACTAACGTTAAAGAAAGCAGACCTAAAGCTAATGCCTCAAGGACTCTGCTCCAAGCTTCCACTTCGGCAGGGCTATTCAAGGCTTTACCTTGAGGAAAGGACTCACGTCAAGTTTCCTTTTAGCTCTAGAGCGTATCAGGAGGAGCTCCCACCCAGGTTTTGAAATCATCCTTTTGATGTAGAAAAGACTCGTTCCTTTCCCAGAGCCCTGCCTGCAGTGACTAGAGAGCCGTCCTAAAACTGTTATTTAGGTAGCTTCAAGGCAGCATGAATGCAGCACTCAAAATGAGAAAGCAAGGCTTGTGCCATTAGGCCCCCGTTTCCAGCAAACACGCAGCCTACCTCCTTGTGATTTCTACCAAGTAAGTATACACTCTTGCTAAACACTGGTCCCTTTCATGAATAAAGTTTATTTGGCACGGAGTTCTGCGTGTAGCCAACCGCCTCCCGCAAGGAGCTCTCTTGCTAGGCTATCGGGCTTAGCTTCTTCTAAAACCCTGCAGTGTAAGAGGAAGGACTGTGCTTTGGTTACAGCAGGAACGCAAGCCGACATTCTCCTGTAAGGATGGGGTCTTAAGGTATGACTTTGTAGAAGGAATGCGAAGCAGTTTTGGTTTCTCAGTGCCGCTCAGCTTAGGGCAATGAGGCAGATGTGTATGACAGGTAGGACGTGAGAGAACACAGTTCCTGGAGCTGTTGGAGTGCTGAGGAAATCTAGCTCTCCCAGGGAAGAGTGCAGTGTGTTGCCCTACACTCAGCATACACAGAGCGACTGGGAATGTTTTCCGGGCCTGGAAGTTTCTTAGCAGCCTAGTGGAGCCTGCCGGTGCTCGGTATTCGTGCAGGGAATAGGGTGCCCAGGCGAGGTCCTCCGTTTCCTGAAAAGCTTACTAACGTTAAAGAAAGCAGACCTAAAGCTAATGCCTCAAGGACTCTGCTCCAAGCTTCCACTTCGGCAGGGCTATTCAAGGCTTTACCTTGAGGAAAGGACTCACGTCAAGTTTCCTTTTAGCTCTAGAGTGTATCAGGAGGAGCTCCCACCCAGGCTATGAAAGCACCCTGTTGATGTAGAGAACACTCGTTCCTTTCCCAGAGCCCTGCCTGCAGTGACTAGAGAGCCGTCCTAAAACTGTTATTTAGGGAGCTTCAAGGCAGCATGAATGGAGCACTCAAAATGGGAAAGCAAGGCTTGTGCCATAAGGCCCCCGGTTCCAGCGAACACGCAGCCTACCTCCTTGTGATTTCTACCAAGTAAGTATACACTCTTGCTAAACACTGGTCCCTTCCTTGAATAGAGTTTATTTGGCACGGAGTTCTGCGTGTAGCCAACCGCCTCCCCCAAGGAGCGCTCTTGCTAGGCTATCGGGCTTAGCTTCTTCTAAAACCCTGCAGTGTAAGAGGAAGGACTGAGCTTTGGTTACAGCAGGAACGCAAGCCGACACTCTCCTGTAAGGATGGGGTCTTAAGGTATGATTTTGTAGAAGGAATGCGAAGCAGTTTTGGTTTCTCAGTGCCGCTCAGCCTAGGGCAATGAGGCAGATGTGTATGACATGTAGGACGTGAGAGAACACAGTTCCTGGAGCTGTTGGAGTGCTGAGGAAATCTAGCTCTCCCAGGGAAGAGTGCAGTGTGTTGCCCTACACTCAGCATACACAGAGTGACTGGGAAAGGTTTCTGGGCCTGGAAGTTTCTTAGCAGCCTAGTGGAGCCTGCCGGTGCTCGGTATTCGTGCAGGGAATAGGGTGCCCAGGCGAGGTCCTCGGTTTCCTGAAAAGCTTACTAACGTTAAAGAAAGCAGACTTAAAGCTAATGCCTCAAGGACTCTGCTCCAAGCTTCCACTTCGGCAGGGTTATTCAAGGCTTTACCTTGAGGAAAGGACTCACGTCAAGTTTCCTTTTAGCTCTAGAGTGTATCAGGAGGAGCTCCCACCCAGGCTATGAAAGCACCCTGTTGATGTAGAGAACACTCGTTCCTTTCCCAGAGCCCTGCCTGCAGTGACTAGAGACCCGTCCTAAACTGTGATTTAGGTAGCTTCAAGGCAGCATGAATGGAGCACTCAAAATGGGAAAGCAAGGCTTGTGCCATAAGGCCCCCGTTTCCAGCGAAAACGCAGCCTACCTCCTTGTGATTTCTACCAAATAAGTATACACTCTTGCTACACACTGGTCCCTTCCTTGAATAAAGTTTATTTGGCACTGAGTTCTGCGTGTAGCCAACCGCCTCCCCCAAGGAACGCTCTTGCTAGGCTCTCGGCCTTAGCTTCTTCTAAAACCCTGCAGTGTAAGAGGAAGAACTGTGCTTTGGTTACAGCAGGAAGGCAAGCCGACACTCTCCTGTAAGTATGGGGTCTTAAGGTATGACTTTGTAGAAGGAATGCGAAGCAGTTTTTGTTTCTCAGTGCCGCTCAGCCTAGGGCAATGAGGCAGATGTGCATGACATGTAGGATGTGAGAGAACACATTTCCTGGAGCTGTTGGAGTGCTGAGGAAATCTAGCTCTCCCAGGGAAGAGTGCAGTGTGTTGCCCTACACTCAACATACACTGAGTGACTGGGAAAGTTTTCCGGGCCTGGAAGTTTCTTAGCAGCCTAGTGGAGCCTGCCGGTGCTCGGTGTTCGTGCAGGGAATAGGGTGGCCAGGCGAGGTCCTCCGTTTCCAGAAATGCTTACTAACGTTAAAGAAAGCAGACCTAAAGCTAATGCCTCAAGGACTCTGCTCCAAGCTTCCACTTCGGCAGGGCTATTCAAGGCTTTACCTTGAGGAAAGGACTCACGTCAAGTTTCCTTTTAGCTCTAGAGCGTATCAGGAGGAGCTCCCACCCAGGTTTTGAAATCATCCTTTTGATGTAGAAAAGACTCGTTCCTTTCCCAGAGCCCTGCCTGCAGTGACTAGAGAGCCGTCCTAAAACTGTTATTTAGGTAGCTTCAAGGCAGCATGAATGGAGCACTCAAAATGAGAAAGCAAGGCTTGTGCCATTAGGCCCCCGTTTCCAGCGAAAACGCAGCCTACCTCCTTGTGATTTCTACCAAGTAAGTATACACTCTTGCTAAACACTGGTCCCTTTCATGAATAAAGTTTATTTGGCACGGAGTTCTGCGTGTAGCCAACCGCCTCCCGCAAGGAGCTCTCTTGCTAGGCTATCGGGCTTAGCTTCTTCTAAAACCCTGCAGTGTAAGAGGAAGGACTGTGCTTTGGTTACAGCAGGAACGCAAGCCGACATTCTCCTGTAAGGATGGGGTCTTAAGGTATGACTTTGTAGAAGGAATGCGAAGCAGTTTTGGTTTCTCAGTGCCGCTCAGCTTAGGGCAATGAGGCAGATGTGTATGACAGGTAGGACGTGAGAGAACACAGTTCCTGGAGCTGTTGGAGTGCTGAGGAAATCTAGCTCTCCCAGGGAAGAGTGCAGTGTGTTGCCCTACACTCAGCATACACAGAGCGACTGGGAATGTTTTCCGGGCCTGGAAGTTTCTTAGCAGCCTAGTGGAGCCTGCCGGTGCTCGGTATTCGTGCAGGGAATAGGGTGCCCAGGCGAGGTCCTCCGTTTCCTGAAAAGCTTACTAACGTTAAAGAAAGCAGACCTAAAGCTAATGCCTCAAGGACTCTGCTCCAAGCTTCCACTTCGGCAGGGCTATTCAAGGCTTTACCTTGAGGAAAGGACTCACGTCAAGTTTCCTTTTAGCTCTAGAGTGTATCAGGAGGAGCTCCCACCCAGGCTATGAAAGCACCCTGTTGATGTAGAGAACACTCGTTCCTTTCCCAGAGCCCTGCCTGCAGTGACTAGAGAGCCGTCCTAAAACTGTTATTTAGGGAGCTTCAAGGCAGCATGAATGGAGCACTCAAAATGGGAAAGCAAGGCTTGTGCCATAAGGCCCCCGGTTCCAGCGAACACGCAGCCTACCTCCTTGTGATTTCTACCAAGTAAGTATACACTCTTGCTAAACACTGGTCCCTTCCTTGAATAGAGTTTATTTGGCACGGAGTTCTGCGTGTAGCCAACCGCCTCCCCCAAGGAGCGCTCTTGCTAGGCTATCGGGCTTAGCTTCTTCTAAAACCCTGCAGTGTAAGAGGAAGGACTGAGCTTTGGTTACAGCAGGAACGCAAGCCGACTTTCTCCTGTAAGGATGGGGTCTTAAGGTATGATTTTGTAGAAGGAATGCGAAGCAGTTTTGGTTTCTCAGTGCCGCTCAGCCTAGGGCAATGAGGCAGATGTGTATGACATGTAGGACGTGAGAGAACACAGTTCCTGGAGCTGTTGGAGTGCTGAGGAAATCTAGCTCTCCCAGGGAAGAGTGCAGTGTGTTGCCCTACACTCAGCATACACAGAGTGACTGGGAAAGGTTTCTGGGCCTGGAAGTTTCTTAGCAGCCTAGTGGAGCCTGCCGGTGCTCGGTATTCGTGCAGGGAATAGGGTGCCCAGGCGAGGTCCTCGGTTTCCTGAAAAGCTTACTAACGTTAAAGAAAGCAGACTTAAAGCTAATGCCTCAAGGACTCTGCTCCAAGCTTCCACTTCGGCAGGGTTATTCAAGGCTTTACCTTGAGGAAAGGACTCACGTCAAGTTTCCTTTTAGCTCTAGAGTGTATCAGGAGGAGCTCCCACCCAGGCTATGAAAGCACCCTGTTGATGTAGAGAACACTCGTTCCTTTCCCAGAGCCCTGCCTGCAGTGACTAGAGTCCCGTCCTAAACTGTGATTTCGGTAGCTTCAAGGCAGCATGAATGGAGGACTCAAAATGGGAAAGCAAGGCTTGTGCCATAAGGCCCCCGTTTCCAGCGAACACGCAGCCTATCTCCTTGTGATTTCTACCAAGTAAGTATACACTCTTGCTACACACTGGTCCCTTCCTTGAATAAAGTTTATTTGGCACTGAGTTCTGCGTGTAGCCAACCGCCTCCCCCAAGGAGCGCTCTTGCTAGGCTCTCGGGCTTAGTTTCTTCTAAAACCCTGCAGTGTAAGAGGAAGAACTGTGCTTTGGTTACAGCAGGAAGGCAAGCCGACACTCTCCTGTAAGGATGGGGTCTTAAGGTATGACTTTGTAGAAGGAATGCGAAGCAGTTTTGGTTTCTCAGTGCCGCTCAGCCTAGGGCAATGAGGCAGATGTGCATGACATGTAGGACGTGAGAGAACACAGTTCCTGGAGCTGTTGGAGTGCTGAGGAAATCTAGCTCTCCCAGGGAAGAGTGCAGTGTGTTGCCCTACACTCAGCATACACAGAGTGACTGGGAAAGTTTTCCGGGCCTGGAAGTTTCTTAGCAGCCTAGTGGAGCCTGCCGGTGCTCGGTGTTCGAGCAGGGAACAGGGTGCCCAGGAGAGGTCCTCCGTTTCCTGAAAAGCTTACTAACGTTAAAGAAAGCAGACCTAAAGCTAATGCCTCAAGGACTCTGCTCCAAGCTTCCACTTCGGCAGGGCTATTCAAGGCTTTACCTTGAGGAAAGGACTCACGTCAAGTTTCCTTTTAGCTCTAGAGCGTATCAGGAGGAGCTCCCACCCAGGTTTTGAAATCATCCTTTTGATGTAGAAAAGACTCGTTCCTTTCCCAGAGCCCTGCCTGCAGTGACTAGAGAGCCGTCCTAAAACTGTTATTTAGGTAGCTTCAAGGCAGCATGAATGCAGCACTCAAAATGAGAAAGCAAGGCTTGTGCCATTAGGCCCCCGTTTCCAGCAAACACGCAGCCTACCTCCTTGTGATTTCTACCAAGTAAGTATACACTCTTGCTAAACACTGGTCCCTTTCATGAATAAAGTTTATTTGGCACGGAGTTCTGCGTGTAGCCAACCGCCTCCCGCAAGGAGCTCTCTTGCTAGGCTATCGGGCTTAGCTTCTTCTAAAACCCTGCAGTGTAAGAGGAAGGACTGTGCTTTGGTTACAGCAGGAACGCAAGCCGACATTCTCCTGTAAGGATGGGGTCTTAAGGTATGACTTTGTAGAAGGAATGCGAAGCAGTTTTGGTTTCTCAGTGCCGCTCAGCTTAGGGCAATGAGGCAGATGTGTATGACAGGTAGGACGTGAGAGAACACAGTTCCTGGAGCTGTTGGAGTGCTGAGGAAATCTAGCTCTCCCAGGGAAGAGTGCAGTGTGTTGCCCTACACTCAGCATACACAGAGCGACTGGGAATGTTTTCCGGGCCTGGAAGTTTCTTAGCAGCCTAGTGGAGCCTGCCGGTGCTCGGTATTCGTGCAGGGAATAGGGTGCCCAGGCGAGGTCCTCCGTTTCCTGAAAAGCTTACTAACGTTAAAGAAAGCAGACCTAAAGCTAATGCCTCAAGGACTCTGCTCCAAGCTTCCACTTCGGCAGGGCTATTCAAGGCTTTACCTTGAGGAAAGGACTCACGTCAAGTTTCCTTTTAGCTCTAGAGTGTATCAGGAGGAGCTCCCACCCAGGCTATGAAAGCACCCTGTTGATGTAGAGAACACTCGTTCCTTTCCCAGAGCCCTGCCTGCAGTGACTAGAGACCCGTCCTAAACTGTGATTTAGGTAGCTTCAAGGCAGCATGAATGGAGCACTCAAAATGGGAAAGCAAGGCTTGTGCCATAAGGCCCCCGTTTCCAGCGAACACGCAGCCTATCTCCTTGTGATTTCTACCAAGTAAGTATACACTCTTGCTACACACTGGTCCCTTCCTTGAATAAAGTTTATTTGGCACTGAGTTCTGCGTGTAGCCAACCGCCTCCCCCAAGGAGCGCTCTTGCTAGGCTATCGGGCTTAGTTTCTTCTAAAACCCTGCAGTGTAAGAGGAAGAACTGTGCTTTGGTTACAGCAGGAAGGCAAGCCGACACTCTCCTGTAAGGATGGGGTCTTAAGGTATGACTTTGTAGAAGGAATGCGAAGCAGTTTTTGTTTCTCAGTGCCGCTCAGCCTAGGGCAATGAGGCAGATGTGCATGACATGTAGGACGTGAGAGAACACAGTTCCTGGAGCTGTTGGAGTGCTGAGGAAATCTAGCTCTCCCAGGGAAGAGTGCAGTGTGTTGCCCTACACTCAGCATACACAGAGTGACTGGGAAAGTTTTCCGGGCCTGGAAGTTTCTTAGCAGCCTAGTGGAGCCTGCCGGTGCTCGGTGTTCGAGCAGGGAACAGGGTGCCCAGGAGAGGTCCTCCGTTTCCTGAAAAGCTTACTAACGTTAAAGAAAGCAGACCTAAAGCTAATGCCTCAAGGACTCTGCTCCAAGCTTCCACTTCGGCAGGGCTATTCAAGGCTTTACCTTGAGGAAAGGACTCACGTCAAGTTTCCTTTTAGCTCTAGAGTGTATCAGGAGGAGCTCCCACCCAGGCTATGAAAGCACCCTGTTGATGTAGAGAACACTCGTTCCTTTCCCAGAGCCCTGCCTGCAGTGACTAGAGAGCCGTCCTAAAACTGTTATTTAGGGAGCTTCAAGGCAGCATGAATGGAGCACTCAAAATGGGAAAGCAAGGCTTGTGCCATAAGGCCCCCGGTTCCAGCGAACACGCAGCCTACCTCCTTGTGATTTCTACCAAGTAAGTATACACTCTTGCTAAACACTGGTCCCTTCCTTGAATAGAGTTTATTTGGCACGGAGTTCTGCGTGTAGCCAACCGCCTCCCCCAAGGAGCGCTCTTGCTAGGCTATCGGGCTTAGCTTCTTCTAAAACCCTGCAGTGTAAGAGGAAGGACTGAGCTTTGGTTACAGCAGGAACGCAAGCCGACTTTCTCCTGTAAGGATGGGGTCTTAAGGTATGATTTTGTAGAAGGAATGCGAAGCAGTTTTGGTTTCTCAGTGCCGCTCAGCCTAGGGCAATGAGGCAGATGTGTATGACATGTAGGACGTGAGAGAACACAGTTCCTGGAGCTGTTGGAGTGCTGAGGAAATCTAGCTCTCCCAGGGAAGAGTGCAGTGTGTTGCCCTACACTCAGCATACACAGAGTGACTGGGAAAGGTTTCTGGGCCTGGAAGTTTCTTAGCAGCCTAGTGGAGCCTGCCGGTGCTCGGTATTCGTGCAGGGAATAGGGTGCCCAGGCGAGGTCCTCGGTTTCCTGAAAAGCTTACTAACGTTAAAGAAAGCAGACTTAAAGCTAATGCCTCAAGGACTCTGCTCCAAGCTTCCACTTCGGCAGGGTTATTCAAGGCTTTACCTTGAGGAAAGGACTCACGTCAAGTTTCCTTTTAGCTCTAGAGTGTATCAGGAGGAGCTCCCACCCAGGCTATGAAAGCACCCTGTTGATGTAGAGAACACTCGTTCCTTTCCCAGAGCCCTGCCTGCAGTGACTAGAGACCCGTCCTAAACTGTGATTTAGGTAGCTTCAAGGCAGCATGAATGGAGCACTCAAAATGGGAAAGCAAGGCTTGTGCCATAAGGCCCCCGTTTCCAGCGAAAACGCAGCCTACCTCCTTGTGATTTCTACCAAATAAGTATACACTCTTGCTACACACTGGTCCCTTCCTTGAATAAAGTTTATTTGGCACTGAGTTCTGCGTGTAGCCAACCGCCTCCCCCAAGGAACGCTCTTGCTAGGCTCTCGGCCTTATCTTCTTCTAAAACCCTGCAGTGTAAGAGGAAGAACTGTGCTTTGGTTACAGCAGGAAGGCAAGCCGACACTCTCCTGTAAGTATGGGGTCTTAAGGTATGACTTTGTAGAAGGAATGCGAAGCAGTTTTTGTTTCTCAGTGCCGCTCAGCCTAGGGCAATGAGGCAGATGTGCATGACATGTAGGATGTGAGAGAACACATTTCCTGGAGCTGTTGGAGTGCTGAGGAAATCTAGCTCTCCCAGGGAAGAGTGCAGTGTGTTGCCCTACACTCAACATACACTGAGTGACTGGGAAAGTTTTCCGGGCCTGGAAGTTTCTTAGCAGCCTAGTGGAGCCTGCCGGTGCTCGGTGTTCGTGCAGGGAATAGGGTGGCCAGGCGAGGTCCTCCGTTTCCAGAAATGCTTACTAACGTTAAAGAAAGCAGACCTAAAGCTAATGCCTCAAGGACTCTGCTCCAAGCTTCCACTTCGGCAGGGCTATTCAAGGCTTTACCTTGAGGAAAGGACTCACGTCAAGTTTCCTTTTAGCTCTAGAGCGTATCAGGAGGAGCTCCCACCCAGGTTTTGAAATCATCCTTTTGATGTAGAAAAGACTCGTTCCTTTCCCAGAGCCCTGCCTGCAGTGACTAGAGAGCCGTCCTAAAACTGTTATTTAGGTAGCTTCAAGGCAGCATGAATGGAGCACTCAAAATGAGAAAGCAAGGCTTGTGCCATTAGGCCCCCGTTTCCAGCGAAAACGCAGCCTACCTCCTTGTGATTTCTACCAAGTAAGTATACACTCTTGCTAAACACTGGTCCCTTTCATGAATAAAGTTTATTTGGCACGGAGTTCTGCGTGTAGCCAACCGCCTCCCGCAAGGAGCTCTCTTGCTAGGCTATCGGGCTTAGCTTCTTCTAAAACCCTGCAGTGTAAGAGGAAGGACTGTGCTTTGGTTACAGCAGGAACGCAAGCCGACATTCTCCTGTAAGGATGGGGTCTTAAGGTATGACTTTGTAGAAGGAATGCGAAGCAGTTTTGGTTTCTCAGTGCCGCTCAGCTTAGGGCAATGAGGCAGATGTGTATGACAGGTAGGACGTGAGAGAACACAGTTCCTGGAGCTGTTGGAGTGCTGAGGAAATCTAGCTCTCCCAGGGAAGAGTGCAGTGTGTTGCCCTACACTCAGCATACACAGAGCGACTGGGAATGTTTTCCGGGCCTGGAAGTTTCTTAGCAGCCTAGTGGAGCCTGCCGGTGCTCGGTATTCGTGCAGGGAATAGGGTGCCCAGGCGAGGTCCTCCGTTTCCTGAAAAGCTTACTAACGTTAAAGAAAGCAGACCTAAAGCTAATGCCTCAAGGACTCTGCTCCAAGCTTCCACTTCGGCAGGGCTATTCAAGGCTTTACCTTGAGGAAAGGACTCACGTCAAGTTTCCTTTTAGCTCTAGAGTGTATCAGGAGGAGCTCCCACCCAGGCTATGAAAGCACCCTGTTGATGTAGAGAACACTCGTTCCTTTCCCAGAGCCCTGCCTGCAGTGACTAGAGAGCCGTCCTAAAACTGTTATTTAGGGAGCTTCAAGGCAGCATGAATGGAGCACTCAAAATGGGAAAGCAAGGCTTGTGCCATAAGGCCCCCGGTTCCAGCGAACACGCAGCCTACCTCCTTGTGATTTCTACCAAGTAAGTATACACTCTTGCTAAACACTGGTCCCTTCCTTGAATAGAGTTTATTTGGCACGGAGTTCTGCGTGTAGCCAACCGCCTCCCCCAAGGAGCGCTCTTGCTAGGCTATCGGGCTTAGCTTCTTCTAAAACCCTGCAGTGTAAGAGGAAGGACTGAGCTTTGGTTACAGCAGGAACGCAAGCCGACTTTCTCCTGTAAGGATGGGGTCTTAAGGTATGATTTTGTAGAAGGAATGCGAAGCAGTTTTGGTTTCTCAGTGCCGCTCAGCCTAGGGCAATGAGGCAGATGTGTATGACATGTAGGACGTGAGAGAACACAGTTCCTGGAGCTGTTGGAGTGCTGAGGAAATCTAGCTCTCCCAGGGAAGAGTGCAGTGTGTTGCCCTACACTCAGCATACACAGAGTGACTGGGAAAGGTTTCTGGGCCTGGAAGTTTCTTAGCAGCCTAGTGGAGCCTGCCGGTGCTCGGTATTCGTGCAGGGAATAGGGTGCCCAGGCGAGGTCCTCGGTTTCCTGAAAAGCTTACTAACGTTAAAGAAAGCAGACTTAAAGCTAATGCCTCAAGGACTCTGCTCCAAGCTTCCACTTCGGCAGGGTTATTCAAGGCTTTACCTTGAGGAAAGGACTCACGTCAAGTTTCCTTTTAGCTCTAGAGTGTATCAGGAGGAGCTCCCACCCAGGCTATGAAAGCACCCTGTTGATGTAGAGAACACTCGTTCCTTTCCCAGAGCCCTGCCTGCAGTGACTAGAGTCCCGTCCTAAACTGTGATTTAGGTAGCTTCAAGGCAGCATGAATGGAGCACTCAAAATGGGAAAGCAAGGCTTGTGCCATAAGGCCCCCGTTTCCAGCGAACACGCAGCCTATCTCCTTGTGATTTCTACCAAGTAAGTATACACTCTTGCTACACACTGGTCCCTTCCTTGAATAAAGTTTATTTGGCACTGAGTTCTGCGTGTAGCCAACCGCCTCCCCCAAGGAGCGCTCTTGCTAGGCTCTCGGGCTTAGTTTCTTCTAAAACCCTGCAGTGTAAGAGGAAGAACTGTGCTTTGGTTACAGCAGGAAGGCAAGCCGACACTCTCCTGTAAGGATGGGGTCTTAAGGTATGACTTTGTAGAAGGAATGCGAAGCAGTTTTTGTTTCTCAGTGCCGCTCAGCCTAGGGCAATGAGGCAGATGTGCATGACATGTAGGACGTGAGAGAACACAGTTCCTGGAGCTGTTGGAGTGCTGAGGAAATCTAGCTCTCCCAGGGAAGAGTGCAGTGTGTTGCCCTACACTCAGCATACACAGAGTGACTGGGAAAGTTTTCCGGGCCTGGAAGTTTCTTAGCAGCCTAGTGGAGCCTGCCGGTGCTCGGTGTTCGAGCAGGGAACAGGGTGCCCAGGAGAGGTCCTCCGTTTCCTGAAAAGCTTACTAACGTTAAAGAAAGCAGACCTAAAGCTAATGCCTCAAGGACTCTGCTCCAAGCTTCCACTTCGGCAGGGCTATTCAAGGCTTTACCTTGAGGAAAGGACTCACGTCAAGTTTCCTTTTAGCTCTAGAGCGTATCAGGAGGAGCTCCCACCCAGGTTTTGAAATCATCCTTTTGATGTAGAAAAGACTCGTTCCTTTCCCAGAGCCCTGCCTGCAGTGACTAGAGAGCCGTCCTAAAACTGTTATTTAGGTAGCTTCAAGGCAGCATGAATGGAGCCCTCAAAATGAGAAAGCAAGGCTTGTGCCATTAGGCCCCCGTTTCCAGCAAACACGCAGCCTACCTCCTTGTGATTTCTACCAAGTAAGTATACACTCTTGCTAAACACTGGTCCCTTTCATGAATAAAGTTTATTTGGCACGGAGTTCTGCGTGTAGCCAACCGCCTCCCGCAAGGAGCTCTCTTGCTAGGCTATCGGGCTTAGCTTCTTCTAAAACCCTGCAGTGTAAGAGGAAGGACTGTGCTTTGGTTACAGCAGGAACGCAAGCCGACATTCTCCTGTAAGGATGGGGTCTTAAGGTATGACTTTGTAGAAGGAATGCGAAGCAGTTTTGGTTTCTCAGTGCCGCTCAGCTTAGGGCAATGAGGCAGATGTGTATGACAGGTAGGACGTGAGAGAACACAGTTCCTGGAGCTGTTGGAGTGCTGAGGAAATCTAGCTCTCCCAGGGAAGAGTGCAGTGTGTTGCCCTACACTCAGCATACACAGAGCGACTGGGAATGTTTTCCGGGCCTGGAAGTTTCTTAGCAGCCTAGTGGAGCCTGCCGGTGCTCGGTATTCGTGCAGGGAATAGGGTGCCCAGGCGAGGTCCTCCGTTTCCTGAAAAGCTTACTAACGTTAAAGAAAGCAGACCTAAAGCTAATGCCTCAAGGACTCTGCTCCAAGCTTCCACTTCGGCAGGGCTATTCAAGGCTTTACCTTGAGGAAAGGACTCACGTCAAGTTTCCTTTTAGCTCTAGAGTGTATCAGGAGGAGCTCCCACCCAGGCTATGAAAGCACCCTGTTGATGTAGAGAACACTCGTTCCTTTCCCAGAGCCCTGCCTGCAGTGACTAGAGAGCCGTCCTAAAACTGTTATTTAGGGAGCTTCAAGGCAGCATGAATGGAGCACTCAAAATGGGAAAGCAAGGCTTGTGCCATAAGGCCCCCGGTTCCAGCGAACACGCAGCCTACCTCCTTGTGATTTCTACCAAGTAAGTATACACTCTTGCTAAACACTGGTCCCTTCCTTGAATAGAGTTTATTTGGCACGGAGTTCTGCGTGTAGCCAACCGCCTCCCCCAAGGAGCGCTCTTGCTAGGCTATCGGGCTTAGCTTCTTCTAAAACCCTGCAGTGTAAGAGGAAGGACTGAGCTTTGGTTACAGCAGGAACGCAAGCCGACATTCTCCTGTAAGGATGGGGTCTTAAGGTATGATTTTGTAGAAGGAATGCGAAGCAGTTTTGGTTTCTCAGTGCCGCTCAGCCTAGGGCAATGAGGCAGATGTGTATGACATGTAGGACGTGAGAGAACACAGTTCCTGGAGCTGTTGGAGTGCTGAGGAAATCTAGCTCTCCCAGGGAAGAGTGCAGTGTGTTGCCCTACACTCAGCATACACAGAGTGACTGGGAAAGGTTTCTGGGCCTGGAAGTTTCTTAGCAACCTAGTGGAGCCTGCCGGTGCTCGGTATTCGTGCAGGGAATAGGGTGCCCAGGCGAGGTCCTCGGTTTCCTGAAAAGCTTACTAACGTTAAAGAAAGCAGACTTAAAGCTAATGCCTCAAGGACTCTGCTCCAAGCTTCCACTTCGGCAGGGTTATTCAAGGCTTTACCTTGAGGAAAGGACTCACGTCAAGTTTCCTTTTAGCTCTAGAGTGTATCAGGAGGAGCTCCCACCCAGGCTATGAAAGCACCCTGTTGATGTAGAGAACACTCGTTCCTTTCCCAGAGCCCTGCCTGCAGTGACTAGAGACCCGTCCTAAACTGTGATTTAGGTAGCTTCAAGGCAGCATGAATGGAGCACTCAAAATGGGAAAGCAAGGCTTGTGCCATAAGGCCCCCGTTTCCAGCGAACACGCAGCCTATCTCCTTGTGATTTCTACCAAGTAAGTATACACTCTTGCTACACACTGGTCCCTTCCTTGAATAAAGTTTATTTGGCACTGAGTTCTGCGTGTAGCCAACCGCCTCCCCCAAGGAACGCTCTTGCTAGGCTCTCGGCCTTAGCTTCTTCTAAAACCCTGCAGTGTAAGAGGAAGAACTGTGCTTTGGTTACAGCAGGAACGCAAGCCGACACTCTCCTGTAAGTATGGGGTCTTAAGGTATGACTTTGTAGAAGGAATGCGAAGCAGTTTTTGTTTCTCAGTGCCGCTCAGCCTAGGGCAATGAGGCAGATGTGCATGACATGTAGGATGTGAGAGAACACATTTCCTGGAGCTGTTGGAGTGCTGAGGAAATCTAGCTCTCCCAGGGAAGAGTGCAGTGTGTTGCCCTACACTCAACATACACTGAGTGACTGGGAAAGTTTTCCGGGCCTGGAAGTTTCTTAGCAGCCTAGTGGAGCCTGCCGGTGCTCGGTGTTCGTGCAGGGAATAGGGTGGCCAGGCGAGGTCCTCCGTTTCCAGAAATGCTTACTAACGTTAAAGAAGCAGACCTAAAGCTAATGCCTCAAGGACTCTGCTCCAAGCTTCCACTTCGGCAGGGCTATTCAAGGCTTTACCTTGAGGAAAGGACTCACGTCAAGTTTCCTTTTAGGTCTAGAGCGTATCAGGAGGAGCTCCCACCCAGGTTTTGAAATCATCCTTTTGATGTAGAAAAGACTCGTTCCTTTCCCAGAGCCCTGCCTGCAGTGACTAGAGAGCCGTCCTAAAACTGTTATTTAGGTAGCTTCAAGGCAGCATGAATGGAGCACTCAAAATGAGAAAGCAAGGCTTGTGCCATTAGGCCCCCGTTTCCAGCGAAAACGCAGCCTACCTCCTTGTGATTTCTACCAAGTAAGTATACACTCTTGCTAAACACTGGTCCCTTTCATGAATAAAGTTTATTTGGCACGGAGTTCTGCGTGTAGCCAACCGCCTCCCGCAAGGAGCTCTCTTGCTAGGCTATCGGGCTTAGCTTCTTCTAAAACCCTGCAGTGTAAGAGGAAGGACTGTGCTTTGGTTACAGCAGGAACGCAAGCCGACATTCTCCTGTAAGGATGGGGTCTTAAGGTATGACTTTGTAGAAGGAATGCGAAGCAGTTTTGGTTTCTCAGTGCCGCTCAGCTTAGGGCAATGAGGCAGATGTGTATGACAGGTAGGACGTGAGAGAACACAGTTCCTGGAGCTGTTGGAGTGCTGAGGAAATCTAGCTCTCCCAGGGAAGAGTGCAGTGTGTTGCCCTACACTCAGCATACACAGAGCGACTGGGAATGTTTTCCGGGCCTGGAAGTTTCTTAGCAGCCTAGTGGAGCCTGCCGGTGCTCGGTATTCGTGCAGGGAATAGGGTGCCCAGGCGAGGTCCTCCGTTTCCTGAAAAGCTTACTAACGTTAAAGAAAGCAGACCTAAAGCTAATGCCTCAAGGACTCTGCTCCAAGCTTCCACTTCGGCAGGGCTATTCAAGGCTTTACCTTGAGGAAAGGACTCACGTCAAGTTTCCTTTTAGCTCTAGAGTGTATCAGGAGGAGCTCCCACCCAGGCTATGAAAGCACCCTGTTGATGTAGAGAACACTCGTTCCTTTCCCAGAGCCCTGCCTGCAGTGACTAGAGAGCCGTCCTAAAACTGTTATTTAGGGAGCTTCAAGGCAGCATGAATGGAGCACTCAAAATGGGAAAGCAAGGCTTGTGCCATAAGGCCCCCGGTTCCAGCGAACACGCAGCCTACCTCCTTGTGATTTCTACCAAGTAAGTATACACTCTTGCTAAACACTGGTCCCTTCCTTGAATAGAGTTTATTTGGCACGGAGTTCTGCGTGTAGCCAACCGCCTCCCCCAAGGAGCGCTCTTGCTAGGCTATCGGGCTTAGCTTCTTCTAAAACCCTGCAGTGTAAGAGGAAGGACTGAGCTTTGGTTACAGCAGGAACGCAAGCCGACTTTCTCCTGTAAGGATGGGGTCTTAAGGTATGATTTTGTAGAAGGAATGCGAAGCAGTTTTGGTTTCTCAGTGCCGCTCAGCCTAGGGCAATGAGGCAGATGTGTATGACATGTAGGACGTGAGAGAACACAGTTCCTGGAGCTGTTGGAGTGCTGAGGAAATCTAGCTCTCCCAGGGAAGAGTGCAGTGTGTTGCCCTACACTCAGCATACACAGAGTGACTGGGAAAGGTTTCTGGGCCTGGAAGTTTCTTAGCAGCCTAGTGGAGCCTGCCGGTGCTCGGTATTCGTGCAGGGAATAGGGTGCCCAGGCGAGGTCCTCGGTTTCCTGAAAAGCTTACTAACGTTAAAGAAAGCAGACTTAAAGCTAATGCCTCAAGGACTCTGCTCCAAGCTTCCACTTCGGCAGGGTTATTCAAGGCTTTACCTTGAGGAAAGGACTCACGTCAAGTTTCCTTTTAGCTCTAGAGTGTATCAGGAGGAGCTCCCACCCAGGCTATGAAAGCACCCTGTTGATGTAGAGAACACTCGTTCCTTTCCCAGAGCCCTGCCTGCAGTGACTAGAGACCCGTCCTAAACTGTGATTTAGGTAGCTTCAAGGCAGCATGAATGGAGCACTCAAAATGGGAAAGCAAGGCTTGTGCCATAAGGCCCCCGTTTCCAGCGAACACGCAGCCTATCTCCTTGTGATTTCTACCAAGTAAGTATACACTCTTGCTACACACTGGTCCCTTCCTTGAATAAAGTTTATTTGGCACTGAGTTCTGCGTGTAGCCAACCGCCTCCCCCAAGGAGCGCTCTTGCTAGGCTCTCGGGCTTAGTTTCTTCTAAAACCCTGCAGTGTAAGAGGAAGAACTGTGCTTTGGTTACAGCAGGAAGGCAAGCCGACACTCTCCTGTAAGGATGGGGTCTTAAGGTATGACTTTGTAGAAGGAATGCGAAGCAGTTTTTGTTTCTCAGTGCCGCTCAGCCTAGGGCAATGAGGCAGATGTGCATGACATGTAGGACGTGAGAGAACACAGTTCCTGGAGCTGTTGGAGTGCTGAGGAAATCTAGCTCTCCCAGGGAAGAGTGCAGTGTGTTGCCCTACACTCAGCATACACTGAGTGACTGGGAAAGTTTTCCGGGCCTGGAAGTTTCTTAGCAGCCTAGTGGAGCCTGCCGGTGCTCGGTGTTCGAGCAGGGAACAGGGTGCCCAGGAGAGGTCCTCCGTTTCCTGAAAAGCTTACTAACGTTAAAGAAAGCAGACCTAAAGCTAATGCCTCAAGGACTCTGCTCCAAGCTTCCACTTCGGCAGGGCTATTCAAGGCTTTACCTTGAGGAAAGGACTCACGTCAAGTTTCCTTTTAGCTCTAGAGCGTATCAGGAGGAGCTCCCACCCAGGTTTTGAAATCATCCTTTTGATGTAGAAAAGACTCGTTCCTTTCCCAGAGCCCTGCCTGCAGTGACTAGAGAGCCGTCCTAAAACTGTTATTTAGGTAGCTTCAAGGCAGCATGAATGCAGCACTCAAAATGAGAAAGCAAGGCTTGTGCCATTAGGCCCCCGTTTCCAGCAAACACGCAGCCTACCTCCTTGTGATTTCTACCAAGTAAGTATACACTCTTGCTAAACACTGGTCCCTTTCATGAATAAAGTTTATTTGGCACGGAGTTCTGCGTGTAGCCAACCGCCTCCCGCAAGGAGCTCTCTTGCTAGGCTATCGGGCTTAGCTTCTTCTAAAACCCTGCAGTGTAAGAGGAAGGACTGTGCTTTGGTTACAGCAGGAACGCAAGCCGACTTTCTCCTGTAAGGATGGGGTCTTAAGGTATGATTTTGTAGAAGGAATGCGAAGCAGTTTTGGTTTCTCAGTGCCGCTCAGCCTAGGGCAATGAGGCAGATGTGTATGACATGTAGGACGTGAGAGAACACAGTTCCTGGAGCTGTTGGAGTGCTGAGGAAATCTAGCTCTCCCAGGGAAGAGTGCAGTGTGTTGCCCTACACTCAGCATACACAGAGTGACTGGGAAAGGTTTCTGGGCCTGGAAGTTTCTTAGCAGCCTAGTGGAGCCTGCCGGTGCTCGGTATTCGTGCAGGGAATAGGGTGCCCAGGCGAGGTCCTCGGTTTCCTGAAAAGCTTACTAACGTTAAAGAAAGCAGACTTAAAGCTAATGCCTCAAGGACTCTGCTCCAAGCTTCCACTTCGGCAGGGTTATTCAAGGCTTTACCTTGAGGAAAGGACTCACGTCAAGTTTCCTTTTAGCTCTAGAGTGTATCAGGAGGAGCTCCCACCCAGGCTATGAAAGCACCCTGTTGATGTAGAGAACACTCGTTCCTTTCCCAGAGCCCTGCCTGCAGTGACTAGAGACCCGTCCTAAACTGTGATTTAGGTAGCTTCAAGGCAGCATGAATGGAGCACTCAAAATGGGAAAGCAAGGCTTGTGCCATAAGGCCCCCGTTTCCAGCGAACACGCAGCCTATCTCCTTGTGATTTCTACCAAGTAAGTATACACTCTTGCTACACACTGGTCCCTTCCTTGAATAAAGTTTATTTGGCACTGAGTTCTGCGTGTAGCCAACCGCCTCCCCCAAGGAGCGCTCTTGCTAGGCTCTCGGGCTTAGTTTCTTCTAAAACCCTGCAGTGTAAGAGGAAGAACTGTGCTTTGGTTACAGCAGGAAGGCAAGCCGACACTCTCCTGTAAGGATGGGGTCTTAAGGTATGACTTTGTAGAAGGAATGCGAAGCAGTTTTTGTTTCTCAGTGCCGCTCAGCCTAGGGCAATGAGGCAGATGTGCATGACATGTAGGACGTGAGAGAACACAGTTCCTGGAGCTGTTGGAGTGCTGAGGAAATCTAGCTCTCCCAGGGAAGAGTGCAGTGTGTTGCCCTACACTCAGCATACACTGAGTGACTGGGAAAGTTTTCCGGGCCTGGAAGTTTCTTAGCAGCCTAGTGGAGCCTGCCGGTGCTCGGTGTTCGTGCAGGGAATAGGGTGGCCAGGCGAGGTCCTCCGTTTCCAGAAATGCTTACTAACGTTAAAGAAAGCAGACCTAAAGCTAATGCCTCAAGGACTCTGCTCCAAGCTTCCACTTCGGCAGGGCTATTCAAGGCTTTACCTTGAGGAAAGGACTCACGTCAAGTTTCCTTTTAGCTCTAGAGCGTATCAGGAGGAGCTCCCACCCAGGTTTTGAAATCATCCTTTTGATGTAGAAAAGACTCGTTCCTTTCCCAGAGCCCTGCCTGCAGTGACTAGAGAGCCGTCCTAAAACTGTTATTTAGGTAGCTTCAAGGCAGCATGAATGCAGCACTCAAAATGAGAAAGCAAGGCTTGTGCCATTAGGCCCCCGTTTCCAGCAAACACGCAGCCTACCTCCTTGTGATTTCTACCAAGTAAGTATACACTCTTGCTAAACACTGGTCCCTTTCATGAATAAAGTTTATTTGGCACGGAGTTCTGCGTGTAGCCAACCGCCTCCCGCAAGGAGCTCTCTTGCTAGGCTATCGGGCTTAGCTTCTTCTAAAACCCTGCAGTGTAAGAGGAAGGACTGTGCTTTGGTTACAGCAGGAACGCAAGCCGACATTCTCCTGTAAGGATGGGGTCTTAAGGTATGACTTTGTAGAAGGAATGCGAAGCAGTTTTGGTTTCTCAGTGCCGCTCAGCTTAGGGCAATGAGGCAGATGTGTATGACAGGTAGGACGTGAGAGAACACAGTTCCTGGAGCTGTTGGAGTGCTGAGGAAATCTAGCTCTCCCAGGGAAGAGTGCAGTGTGTTGCCCTACACTCAGCATACACAGAGCGACTGGGAATGTTTTCCGGGCCTGGAAGTTTCTTAGCAGCCTAGTGGAGCCTGCCGGTGCTCGGTATTCGTGCAGGGAATAGGGTGCCCAGGCGAGGTCCTCCGTTTCCTGAAAAGCTTACTAACGTTAAAGAAAGCAGACCTAAAGCTAATGCCTCAAGGACTCTGCTCCAAGCTTCCACTTCGGCAGGGCTATTCAAGGCTTTACCTTGAGGAAAGGACTCACGTCAAGTTTCCTTTTAGCTCTAGAGTGTATCAGGAGGAGCTCCCACCCAGGCTATGAAAGCACCCTGTTGATGTAGAGAACACTCGTTCCTTTCCCAGAGCCCTGCCTGCAGTGACTAGAGAGCCGTCCTAAAACTGTTATTTAGGGAGCTTCAAGGCAGCATGAATGGAGCACTCAAAATGGGAAAGCAAGGCTTGTGCCATAAGGCCCCCGGTTCCAGCGAACACGCAGCCTACCTCCTTGTGATTTCTACCAAGTAAGTATACACTCTTGCTAAACACTGGTCCCTTCCTTGAATAGAGTTTATTTGGCACGGAGTTCTGCGTGTAGCCAACCGCCTCCCCCAAGGAGCGCTCTTGCTAGGCTATCGGGCTTAGCTTCTTCTAAAACCCTGCAGTGTAAGAGGAAGGACTGAGCTTTGGTTACAGCAGGAACGCAAGCCGACACTCTCCTGTAAGGATGGGGTCTTAAGGTATGATTTTGTAGAAGGAATGCGAAGCAGTTTTGGTTTCTCAGTGCCGCTCAGCCTAGGGCAATGAGGCAGATGTGTATGACATGTAGGACGTGAGAGAACACAGTTCCTGGAGCTGTTGGAGTGCTGAGGAAATCTAGCTCTCCCAGGGAAGAGTGCAGTGTGTTGCCCTACACTCAGCATACACAGAGTGACTGGGAAAGGTTTCTGGGCCTGGAAGTTTCTTAGCAGCCTAGTGGAGCCTGCCGGTGCTCGGTATTCGTGCAGGGAATAGGGTGCCCAGGCGAGGTCCTCGGTTTCCTGAAAAGCTTACTAACGTTAAAGAAAGCAGACTTAAAGCTAATGCCTCAAGGACTCTGCTCCAAGCTTCCACTTCGGCAGGGTTATTCAAGGCTTTACCTTGAGGAAAGGACTCACGTCAAGTTTCCTTTTAGCTCTAGAGTGTATCAGGAGGAGCTCCCACCCAGGCTATGAAAGCACCCTGTTGATGTAGAGAACACTCGTTCCTTTCCCAGAGCCCTGCCTGCAGTGACTAGAGACCCGTCCTAAACTGTGATTTAGGTAGCTTCAAGGCAGCATGAATGGAGCACTCAAAATGGGAAAGCAAGGCTTGTGCCATAAGGCCCCCGTTTCCAGCGAACACGCAGCCTATCTCCTTGTGATTTCTACCAAGTAAGTATACACTCTTGCTACACACTGGTCCCTTCCTTGAATAAAGTTTATTTGGCACTGAGTTCTGCGTGTAGCCAACCGCCTCCCCCAAGGAGCGCTCTTGCTAGGCTCTCGGGCTTAGTTTCTTCTAAAACCATGCAGTGTAAGAGGAAGAACTGTGCTTTGGTTACAGCAGGAAGGCAAGCCGACACTCTCCTGTAAGGATGGGGTCTTAAGGTATGACTTTGTAGAAGGAATGCGAAGCAGTTTTTGTTTCTCAGTGCCGCTCAGCCTAGGGCAATGAGGCAGATGTGCATGACATGTAGGACGTGAGAGAACACAGTTCCTGGAGCTGTTGGAGTGCTGAGGAAATCTAGCTCTCCCAGGGAAGAGTGCAGTGTGTTGCCCTACACTCAGCATACACTGAGTGACTGGGAAAGTTTTCCGGGCCTGGAAGTTTCTTAGCAGCCTAGTGGAGCCTGCCGGTGCTCGGTGTTCGAGCAGGGAACAGGGTGCCCAGGAGAGGTCCTCCGTTTCCTGAAAAGCTTACTAACGTTAAAGAAAGCAGACCTAAAGCTAATGCCTCAAGGACTCTGCTCCAAGCTTCCACTTCGGCAGGGCTATTCAAGGCTTTACCTTGAGGAAAGGACTCACGTCAAGTTTCCTTTTAGCTCTAGAGCGTATCAGGAGGAGCTCCCACCCAGGTTTTGAAATCATCCTTTTGATGTAGAAAAGACTCGTTCCTTTCCCAGAGCCCTGCCTGCAGTGACTAGAGAGCCGTCCTAAAACTGTTATTTAGGTAGCTTCAAGGCAGCATGAATGCAGCACTCAAAATGAGAAAGCAAGGCTTGTGCCATTAGGCCCCCGTTTCCAGCAAACACGCAGCCTACCTCCTTGTGATTTCTACCAAGTAAGTATACACTCTTGCTAAACACTGGTCCCTTTCATGAATAAAGTTTATTTGGCACGGAGTTCTGCGTGTAGCCAACCGCCTCCCGCAAGGAGCTCTCTTGCTAGGCTATCGGGCTTAGCTTCTTCTAAAACCCTGCAGTGTAAGAGGAAGGACTGTGCTTTGGTTACAGCAGGAACGCAAGCCGACATTCTCCTGTAAGGATGGGGTCTTAAGGTATGACTTTGTAGAAGGAATGCGAAGCAGTTTTGGTTTCTCAGTGCCGCTCAGCTTAGGGCAATGAGGCAGATGTGTATGACAGGTAGGACGTGAGAGAACACAGTTCCTGGAGCTGTTGGAGTGCTGAGGAAATCTAGCTCTCCCAGGGAAGAGTGCAGTGTGTTGCCCTACACTCAGCATACACAGAGCGACTGGGAATGTTTTCCGGGCCTGGAAGTTTCTTAGCAGCCTAGTGGAGCCTGCCGGTGCTCGGTATTCGTGCAGGGAATAGGGTGCCCAGGCGAGGTCCTCCGTTTCCTGAAAAGCTTACTAACGTTAAAGAAAGCAGACCTAAAGCTAATGCCTCAAGGACTCTGCTCCAAGCTTCCACTTCGGCAGGGCTATTCAAGGCTTTACCTTGAGGAAAGGACTCACGTCAAGTTTCCTTTTAGCTCTAGAGTGTATCAGGAGGAGCTCCCACCCAGGCTATGAAAGCACCCTGTTGATGTAGAGAACACTCGTTCCTTTCCCAGAGCCCTGCCTGCAGTGACTAGAGAGCCGTCCTAAAACTGTTATTTAGGGAGCTTCAAGGCAGCATGAATGGAGCACTCAAAATGGGAAAGCAAGGCTTGTGCCATAAGGCCCCCGGTTCCAGCGAACACGCAGCCTACCTCCTTGTGATTTCTACCAAGTAAGTATACACTCTTGCTAAACACTGGTCCCTTCCTTGAATAGAGTTTATTTGGCACGGAGTTCTGCGTGTAGCCAACCGCCTCCCCCAAGGAGCGCTCTTGCTAGGCTATCGGGCTTAGCTTCTTCTAAAACCCTGCAGTGTAAGAGGAAGGACTGAGCTTTGGTTACAGCAGGAACGCAAGCCGACACTCTCCTGTAAGGATGGGGTCTTAAGGTATGATTTTGTAGAAGGAATGCGAAGCAGTTTTGGTTTCTCAGTGCCGCTCAGCCTAGGGCAATGAGGCAGATGTGTATGACATGTAGGACGTGAGAGAACACAGTTCCTGGAGCTGTTGGAGTGCTGAGGAAATCTAGCTCTCCCAGGGAAGAGTGCAGTGTGTTGCCCTACACTCAGCATACACAGAGTGACTGGGAAAGGTTTCTGGGCCTGGAAGTTTCTTAGCAGCCTAGTGGAGCCTGCCGGTGCTCGGTATTCGTGCAGGGAATAGGGTGCCCAGGCGAGGTCCTCGGTTTCCTGAAAAGCTTACTAACGTTAAAGAAAGCAGACTTAAAGCTAATGCCTCAAGGACTCTGCTCCAAGCTTCCACTTCGGCAGGGTTATTCAAGGCTTTACCTTGAGGAAAGGACTCACGTCAAGTTTCCTTTTAGCTCTAGAGTGTATCAGGAGGAGCTCCCACCCAGGCTATGAAAGCACCCTGTTGATGTAGAGAACACTCGTTCCTTTCCCAGAGCCCTGCCTGCAGTGACTAGAGTCCCGTCCTAAACTGTGATTTAGGTAGCTTCAAGGCAGCATGAATGGAGCACTCAAAATGGGAAAGCAAGGCTTGTGCCATAAGGCCCCCGTTTCCAGCGAACACGCAGCCTATCTCCTTGTGATTTCTACCAAGTAAGTATACACTCTTGCTACACACTGGTCCCTTCCTTGAATAAAGTTTATTTGGCACTGAGTTCTGCGTGTAGCCAACCGCCTCCCCCAAGGAGCGCTCTTGCTAGGCTCTCGGGCTTAGTTTCTTCTAAAACCCTGCAGTGTAAGAGGAAGAACTGTGCTTTGGTTACAGCAGGAAGGCAAGCCGACACTCTCCTGTAAGGATGGGGTCTTAAGGTATGACTTTGTAGAAGGAATGCGAAGCAGTTTTTGTTTCTCAGTGCCGCTCAGCCTAGGGCAATGAGGCAGATGTGCATGACATGTAGGACGTGAGAGAACACAGTTCCTGGAGCTGTTGGAGTGCTGAGGAAATCTAGCTCTCCCAGGGAAGAGTGCAGTGTGTTGCCCTACACTCAGCATACACTGAGTGACTGGGAAAGTTTTCCGGGCCTGGAAGTTTCTTAGCAGCCTAGTGGAGCCTGCCGGTGCTCGGTGTTCGAGCAGGGAACAGGGTGCCCAGGAGAGGTCCTCCGTTTCCTGAAAAGCTTACTAACGTTAAAGAAAGCAGACCTAAAGCTAATGCCTCAAGGACTCTGCTCCAAGCTTCCACTTCGGCAGGGCTATTCAAGGCTTTACCTTGAGGAAAGGACTCACGTCAAGTTTCCTTTTAGCTCTAGAGCGTATCAGGAGGAGCTCCCACCCAGGTTTTGAAATCATCCTTTTGATGTAGAAAAGACTCGTTCCTTTCCCAGAGCCCTGCCTGCAGTGACTAGAGAGCCGTCCTAAAACTGTTATTTAGGTAGCTTCAAGGCAGCATGAATGGAGCACTCAAAATGAGAAAGCAAGGCTTGTGCCATTAGGCCCCCGTTTCCAGCAAACACGCAGCCTACCTCCTTGTGATTTCTACCAAGTAAGTATACACTCTTGCTAAACACTGGTCCCTTTCATGAATAAAGTTTATTTGGCACGGAGTTCTGCGTGTAGCCAACCGCCTCCCGCAAGGAGCTCTCTTGCTAGGCTATCGGGCTTAGCTTCTTCTAAAACCCTGCAGTGTAAGAGGAAGGACTGTGCTTTGGTTACAGCAGGAACGCAAGCCGACATTCTCCTGTAAGGATGGGGTCTTAAGGTATGACTTTGTAGAAGGAATGCGAAGCAGTTTTGGTTTCTCAGTGCCGCTCAGCTTAGGGCAATGAGGCAGATGTGTATGACAGGTAGGACGTGAGAGAACACAGTTCCTGGAGCTGTTGGAGTGCTGAGGAAATCTAGCTCTCCCAGGGAAGAGTGCAGTGTGTTGCCCTACACTCAGCATACACAGAGCGACTGGGAATGTTTTCCGGGCCTGGAAGTTTCTTAGCAGCCTAGTGGAGCCTGCCGGTGCTCGGTATTCGTGCAGGGAATAGGGTGCCCAGGCGAGGTCCTCCGTTTCCTGAAAAGCTTACTAACGTTAAAGAAAGCAGACCTAAAGCTAATGCCTCAAGGACTCTGCTCCAAGCTTCCACTTCGGCAGGGCTATTCAAGGCTTTACCTTGAGGAAAGGACTCACGTCAAGTTTCCTTTTAGCTCTAGAGTGTATCAGGAGGAGCTCCCACCCAGGCTATGAAAGCACCCTGTTGATGTAGAGAACACTCGTTCCTTTCCCAGAGCCCTGCCTGCAGTGACTAGAGAGCCGTCCTAAAACTGTTATTTAGGGAGCTTCAAGGCAGCATGAATGGAGCACTCAAAATGGGAAAGCAAGGCTTGTGCCATAAGGCCCCCGGTTCCAGCGAACACGCAGCCTACCTCCTTGTGATTTCTACCAAGTAAGTATACACTCTTGCTAAACACTGGTCCCTTCCTTGAATAGAGTTTATTTGGCACGGAGTTCTGCGTGTAGCCAACCGCCTCCCCCAAGGAGCGCTCTTGCTAGGCTATCGGGCTTAGCTTCTTCTAAAACCCTGCAGTGTAAGAGGAAGGACTGAGCTTTGGTTACAGCAGGAACGCAAGCCGACACTCTCCTGTAAGGATGGGGTCTTAAGGTATGATTTTGTAGAAGGAATGCGAAGCAGTTTTGGTTTCTCAGTGCCGCTCAGCCTAGGGCAATGAGGCAGATGTGTATGACATGTAGGACGTGAGAGAACACAGTTCCTGGAGCTGTTGGAGTGCTGAGGAAATCTAGCTCTCCCAGGGAAGAGTGCAGTGTGTTGCCCTACACTCAGCATACACAGAGTGACTGGGAAAGGTTTCTGGGCCTGGAAGTTTCTTAGCAGCCTAGTGGAGCCTGCCGGTGCTCGGTATTCGTGCAGGGAATAGGGTGCCCAGGCGAGGTCCTCGGTTTCCTGAAAAGCTTACTAACGTTAAAGAAAGCAGACTTAAAGCTAATGCCTCAAGGACTCTGCTCCAAGCTTCCACTTCGGCAGGGTTATTCAAGGCTTTACCTTGAGGAAAGGACTCACGTCAAGTTTCCTTTTAGCTCTAGAGTGTATCAGGAGGAGCTCCCACCCAGGCTATGAAAGCACCCTGTTGATGTAGAGAACACTCGTTCCTTTCCCAGAGCCCTGCCTGCAGTGACTAGAGACCCGTCCTAAACTGTGATTTAGGTAGCTTCAAGGCAGCATGAATGGAGCACTCAAAATGGGAAAGCAAGGCTTGTGCCATAAGGCCCCCGTTTCCAGCGAAAACGCAGCCTACCTCCTTGTGATTTCTACCAAATAAGTATACACTCTTGCTACACACTGGTCCCTTCCTTGAATAAAGTTTATTTGGCACTGAGTTCTGCGTGTAGCCAACCGCCTCCCCCAAGGAACGCTCTTGCTAGGCTCTCGGCCTTAGCTTCTTCTAAAACCCTGCAGTGTAAGAGGAAGAACTGTGCTTTGGTTACAGCAGGAAGGCAAGCCGACACTCTCCTGTAAGTATGGGGTCTTAAGGTATGACTTTGTAGAAGGAATGCGAAGCAGTTTTTGTTTCTCAGTGCCGCTCAGCCTAGGGCAATGAGGCAGATGTGCATGACATGTAGGATGTGAGAGAACACATTTCCTGGAGCTGTTGGAGTGCTGAGGAAATCTAGCTCTCCCAGGGAAGAGTGCAGTGTGTTGCCCTACACTCAACATACACTGAGTGACTGGGAAAGTTTTCCGGGCCTGGAAGTTTCTTAGCAGCCTAGTGGAGCCTGCCGGTGCTCGGTGTTCGTGCAGGGAATAGGGTGGCCAGGCGAGGTCCTCCGTTTCCAGAAATGCTTACTAACGTTAAAGAAAGCAGACCTAAAGCTAATGCCTCAAGGACTCTGCTCCAAGCTTCCACTTCGGCAGGGCTATTCAAGGCTTTACCTTGAGGAAAGGACTCACGTCAAGTTTCCTTTTAGCTCTAGAGCGTATCAGGAGGAGCTCCCACCCAGGTTTTGAAATCATCCTTTTGATGTAGAAAAGACTCGTTCCTTTCCCAGAGCCCTGCCTGCAGTGACTAGAGAGCCGTCCTAAAACTGTTATTTAGGTAGCTTCAAGGCAGCATGAATGGAGCACTCAAAATGAGAAAGCAAGGCTTGTGCCATTAGGCCCCCGTTTCCAGCGAAAACGCAGCCTACCTCCTTGTGATTTCTACCAAGTAAGTATACACTCTTGCTAAACACTGGTCCCTTTCATGAATAAAGTTTATTTGGCACGGAGTTCTGCGTGTAGCCAACCGCCTCCCGCAAGGAGCTCTCTTGCTAGGCTATCGGGCTTAGCTTCTTCTAAAACCCTGCAGTGTAAGAGGAAGGACTGTGCTTTGGTTACAGCAGGAACGCAAGCCGACATTCTCCTGTAAGGATGGGGTCTTAAGGTATGACTTTGTAGAAGGAATGCGAAGCAGTTTTGGTTTCTCAGTGCCGCTCAGCTTAGGGCAATGAGGCAGATGTGTATGACAGGTAGGACGTGAGAGAACACAGTTCCTGGAGCTGTTGGAGTGCTGAGGAAATCTAGCTCTCCCAGGGAAGAGTGCAGTGTGTTGCCCTACACTCAGCATACACAGAGCGACTGGGAATGTTTTCCGGGCCTGGAAGTTTCTTAGCAGCCTAGTGGAGCCTGCCGGTGCTCGGTATTCGTGCAGGGAATAGGGTGCCCAGGCGAGGTCCTCCGTTTCCTGAAAAGCTTACTAACGTTAAAGAAAGCAGACCTAAAGCTAATGCCTCAAGGACTCTGCTCCAAGCTTCCACTTCGGCAGGGCTATTCAAGGCTTTACCTTGAGGAAAGGACTCACGTCAAGTTTCCTTTTAGCTCTAGAGTGTATCAGGAGGAGCTCCCACCCAGGCTATGAAAGCACCCTGTTGATGTAGAGAACACTCGTTCCTTTCCCAGAGCCCTGCCTGCAGTGACTAGAGAGCCGTCCTAAAACTGTTATTTAGGGAGCTTCAAGGCAGCATGAATGGAGCACTCAAAATGGGAAAGCAAGGCTTGTGCCATAAGGCCCCCGGTTCCAGCGAACACGCAGCCTACCTCCTTGTGATTTCTACCAAGTAAGTATACACTCTTGCTAAACACTGGTCCCTTCCTTGAATAGAGTTTATTTGGCACGGAGTTCTGCGTGTAGCCAACCGCCTCCCCCAAGGAGCGCTCTTGCTAGGCTATCGGGCTTAGCTTCTTCTAAAACCCTGCAGTGTAAGAGGAAGGACTGAGCTTTGGTTACAGCAGGAACGCAAGCCGACTTTCTCCTGTAAGGATGGGGTCTTAAGGTATGATTTTGTAGAAGGAATGCGAAGCAGTTTTGGTTTCTCAGTGCCGCTCAGCCTAGGGCAATGAGGCAGATGTGTATGACATGTAGGACGTGAGAGAACACAGTTCCTGGAGCTGTTGGAGTGCTGAGGAAATCTAGCTCTCCCAGGGAAGAGTGCAGTGTGTTGCCCTACACTCAGCATACACAGAGTGACTGGGAAAGGTTTCTGGGCCTGGAAGTTTCTTAGCAGCCTAGTGGAGCCTGCCGGTGCTCGGTATTCGTGCAGGGAATAGGGTGCCCAGGCGAGGTCCTCGGTTTCCTGAAAAGCTTACTAACGTTAAAGAAAGCAGACTTAAAGCTAATGCCTCAAGGACTCTGCTCCAAGCTTCCACTTCGGCAGGGTTATTCAAGGCTTTACCTTGAGGAAAGGACTCACGTCAAGTTTCCTTTTAGCTCTAGAGTGTATCAGGAGGAGCTCCCACCCAGGCTATGAAAGCACCCTGTTGATGTAGAGAACACTCGTTCCTTTCCCAGAGCCCTGCCTGCAGTGACTAGAGTCCCGTCCTAAACTGTGATTTAGGTAGCTTCAAGGCAGCATGAATGGAGGACTCAAAATGGGAAAGCAAGGCTTGTGCCATAAGGCCCCCGTTTCCAGCGAACACGCAGCCTATCTCCTTGTGATTTCTACCAAGTAAGTATACACTCTTGCTACACACTGGTCCCTTCCTTGAATAAAGTTTATTTGGCACTGAGTTCTGCGTGTAGCCAACCGCCTCCCCCAAGGAGCGCTCTTGCTAGGCTCTCGGGCTTAGTTTCTTCTAAAACCCTGCAGTGTAAGAGGAAGAACTGTGCTTTGGTTACAGCAGGAAGGCAAGCCGACACTCTCCTGTAAGGATGGGGTCTTAAGGTATGACTTTGTAGAAGGAATGCGAAGCAGTTTTGGTTTCTCAGTGCCGCTCAGCCTAGGGCAATGAGGCAGATGTGCATGACATGTAGGACGTGAGAGAACACAGTTCCTGGAGCTGTTGGAGTGCTGAGGAAATCTAGCTCTCCCAGGGAAGAGTGCAGTGTGTTGCCCTACACTCAGCATACACAGAGTGACTGGGAAAGTTTTCCGGGCCTGGAAGTTTCTTAGCAGCCTAGTGGAGCCTGCCGGTGCTCGGTGTTCGAGCAGGGAACAGGGTGCCCAGGAGAGGTCCTCCGTTTCCTGAAAAGCTTACTAACGTTAAAGAAAGCAGACCTAAAGCTAATGCCTCAAGGACTCTGCTCCAAGCTTCCACTTCGGCAGGGCTATTCAAGGCTTTACCTTGAGGAAAGGACTCACGTCAAGTTTCCTTTTAGCTCTAGAGCGTATCAGGAGGAGCTCCCACCCAGGTTTTGAAATCATCCTTTTGATGTAGAAAAGACTCGTTCCTTTCCCAGAGCCCTGCCTGCAGTGACTAGAGAGCCGTCCTAAAACTGTTATTTAGGTAGCTTCAAGGCAGCATGAATGCAGCACTCAAAATGAGAAAGCAAGGCTTGTGCCATTAGGCCCCCGTTTCCAGCAAACACGCAGCCTACCTCCTTGTGATTTCTACCAAGTAAGTATACACTCTTGCTAAACACTGGTCCCTTTCATGAATAAAGTTTATTTGGCACGGAGTTCTGCGTGTAGCCAACCGCCTCCCGCAAGGAGCTCTCTTGCTAGGCTATCGGGCTTAGCTTCTTCTAAAACCCTGCAGTGTAAGAGGAAGGACTGTGCTTTGGTTACAGCAGGAACGCAAGCCGACATTCTCCTGTAAGGATGGGGTCTTAAGGTATGACTTTGTAGAAGGAATGCGAAGCAGTTTTGGTTTCTCAGTGCCGCTCAGCTTAGGGCAATGAGGCAGATGTGTATGACAGGTAGGACGTGAGAGAACACAGTTCCTGGAGCTGTTGGAGTGCTGAGGAAATCTAGCTCTCCCAGGGAAGAGTGCAGTGTGTTGCCCTACACTCAGCATACACAGAGCGACTGGGAATGTTTTCCGGGCCTGGAAGTTTCTTAGCAGCCTAGTGGAGCCTGCCGGTGCTCGGTATTCGTGCAGGGAATAGGGTGCCCAGGCGAGGTCCTCCGTTTCCTGAAAAGCTTACTAACGTTAAAGAAAGCAGACCTAAAGCTAATGCCTCAAGGACTCTGCTCCAAGCTTCCACTTCGGCAGGGCTATTCAAGGCTTTACCTTGAGGAAAGGACTCACGTCAAGTTTCCTTTTAGCTCTAGAGTGTATCAGGAGGAGCTCCCACCCAGGCTATGAAAGCACCCTGTTGATGTAGAGAACACTCGTTCCTTTCCCAGAGCCCTGCCTGCAGTGACTAGAGACCCGTCCTAAACTGTGATTTAGGTAGCTTCAAGGCAGCATGAATGGAGCACTCAAAATGGGAAAGCAAGGCTTGTGCCATAAGGCCCCCGTTTCCAGCGAACACGCAGCCTATCTCCTTGTGATTTCTACCAAGTAAGTATACACTCTTGCTACACACTGGTCCCTTCCTTGAATAAAGTTTATTTGGCACTGAGTTCTGCGTGTAGCCAACCGCCTCCCCCAAGGAGCGCTCTTGCTAGGCTATCGGGCTTAGTTTCTTCTAAAACCCTGCAGTGTAAGAGGAAGAACTGTGCTTTGGTTACAGCAGGAAGGCAAGCCGACACTCTCCTGTAAGGATGGGGTCTTAAGGTATGACTTTGTAGAAGGAATGCGAAGCAGTTTTTGTTTCTCAGTGCCGCTCAGCCTAGGGCAATGAGGCAGATGTGCATGACATGTAGGACGTGAGAGAACACAGTTCCTGGAGCTGTTGGAGTGCTGAGGAAATCTAGCTCTCCCAGGGAAGAGTGCAGTGTGTTGCCCTACACTCAGCATACACAGAGTGACTGGGAAAGTTTTCCGGGCCTGGAAGTTTCTTAGCAGCCTAGTGGAGCCTGCCGGTGCTCGGTGTTCGAGCAGGGAACAGGGTGCCCAGGAGAGGTCCTCCGTTTCCTGAAAAGCTTACTAACGTTAAAGAAAGCAGACCTAAAGCTAATGCCTCAAGGACTCTGCTCCAAGCTTCCACTTCGGCAGGGCTATTCAAGGCTTTACCTTGAGGAAAGGACTCACGTCAAGTTTCCTTTTAGCTCTAGAGTGTATCAGGAGGAGCTCCCACCCAGGCTATGAAAGCACCCTGTTGATGTAGAGAACACTCGTTCCTTTCCCAGAGCCCTGCCTGCAGTGACTAGAGAGCCGTCCTAAAACTGTTATTTAGGGAGCTTCAAGGCAGCATGAATGGAGCACTCAAAATGGGAAAGCAAGGCTTGTGCCATAAGGCCCCCGGTTCCAGCGAACACGCAGCCTACCTCCTTGTGATTTCTACCAAGTAAGTATACACTCTTGCTAAACACTGGTCCCTTCCTTGAATAGAGTTTATTTGGCACGGAGTTCTGCGTGTAGCCAACCGCCTCCCCCAAGGAGCGCTCTTGCTAGGCTATCGGGCTTAGCTTCTTCTAAAACCCTGCAGTGTAAGAGGAAGGACTGAGCTTTGGTTACAGCAGGAACGCAAGCCGACTTTCTCCTGTAAGGATGGGGTCTTAAGGTATGATTTTGTAGAAGGAATGCGAAGCAGTTTTGGTTTCTCAGTGCCGCTCAGCCTAGGGCAATGAGGCAGATGTGTATGACATGTAGGACGTGAGAGAACACAGTTCCTGGAGCTGTTGGAGTGCTGAGGAAATCTAGCTCTCCCAGGGAAGAGTGCAGTGTGTTGCCCTACACTCAGCATACACAGAGTGACTGGGAAAGGTTTCTGGGCCTGGAAGTTTCTTAGCAGCCTAGTGGAGCCTGCCGGTGCTCGGTATTCGTGCAGGGAATAGGGTGCCCAGGCGAGGTCCTCGGTTTCCTGAAAAGCTTACTAACGTTAAAGAAAGCAGACTTAAAGCTAATGCCTCAAGGACTCTGCTCCAAGCTTCCACTTCGGCAGGGTTATTCAAGGCTTTACCTTGAGGAAAGGACTCACGTCAAGTTTCCTTTTAGCTCTAGAGTGTATCAGGAGGAGCTCCCACCCAGGCTATGAAAGCACCCTGTTGATGTAGAGAACACTCGTTCCTTTCCCAGAGCCCTGCCTGCAGTGACTAGAGACCCGTCCTAAACTGTGATTTAGGTAGCTTCAAGGCAGCATGAATGGAGCACTCAAAATGGGAAAGCAAGGCTTGTGCCATAAGGCCCCCGTTTCCAGCGAAAACGCAGCCTACCTCCTTGTGATTTCTACCAAATAAGTATACACTCTTGCTACACACTGGTCCCTTCCTTGAATAAAGTTTATTTGGCACTGAGTTCTGCGTGTAGCCAACCGCCTCCCCCAAGGAACGCTCTTGCTAGGCTCTCGGCCTTATCTTCTTCTAAAACCCTGCAGTGTAAGAGGAAGAACTGTGCTTTGGTTACAGCAGGAAGGCAAGCCGACACTCTCCTGTAAGTATGGGGTCTTAAGGTATGACTTTGTAGAAGGAATGCGAAGCAGTTTTTGTTTCTCAGTGCCGCTCAGCCTAGGGCAATGAGGCAGATGTGCATGACATGTAGGATGTGAGAGAACACATTTCCTGGAGCTGTTGGAGTGCTGAGGAAATCTAGCTCTCCCAGGGAAGAGTGCAGTGTGTTGCCCTACACTCAACATACACTGAGTGACTGGGAAAGTTTTCCGGGCCTGGAAGTTTCTTAGCAGCCTAGTGGAGCCTGCCGGTGCTCGGTGTTCGTGCAGGGAATAGGGTGGCCAGGCGAGGTCCTCCGTTTCCAGAAATGCTTACTAACGTTAAAGAAAGCAGACCTAAAGCTAATGCCTCAAGGACTCTGCTCCAAGCTTCCACTTCGGCAGGGCTATTCAAGGCTTTACCTTGAGGAAAGGACTCACGTCAAGTTTCCTTTTAGCTCTAGAGCGTATCAGGAGGAGCTCCCACCCAGGTTTTGAAATCATCCTTTTGATGTAGAAAAGACTCGTTCCTTTCCCAGAGCCCTGCCTGCAGTGACTAGAGAGCCGTCCTAAAACTGTTATTTAGGTAGCTTCAAGGCAGCATGAATGGAGCACTCAAAATGAGAAAGCAAGGCTTGTGCCATTAGGCCCCCGTTTCCAGCGAAAACGCAGCCTACCTCCTTGTGATTTCTACCAAGTAAGTATACACTCTTGCTAAACACTGGTCCCTTTCATGAATAAAGTTTATTTGGCACGGAGTTCTGCGTGTAGCCAACCGCCTCCCGCAAGGAGCTCTCTTGCTAGGCTATCGGGCTTAGCTTCTTCTAAAACCCTGCAGTGTAAGAGGAAGGACTGTGCTTTGGTTACAGCAGGAACGCAAGCCGACATTCTCCTGTAAGGATGGGGTCTTAAGGTATGACTTTGTAGAAGGAATGCGAAGCAGTTTTGGTTTCTCAGTGCCGCTCAGCTTAGGGCAATGAGGCAGATGTGTATGACAGGTAGGACGTGAGAGAACACAGTTCCTGGAGCTGTTGGAGTGCTGAGGAAATCTAGCTCTCCCAGGGAAGAGTGCAGTGTGTTGCCCTACACTCAGCATACACAGAGCGACTGGGAATGTTTTCCGGGCCTGGAAGTTTCTTAGCAGCCTAGTGGAGCCTGCCGGTGCTCGGTATTCGTGCAGGGAATAGGGTGCCCAGGCGAGGTCCTCCGTTTCCTGAAAAGCTTACTAACGTTAAAGAAAGCAGACCTAAAGCTAATGCCTCAAGGACTCTGCTCCAAGCTTCCACTTCGGCAGGGCTATTCAAGGCTTTACCTTGAGGAAAGGACTCACGTCAAGTTTCCTTTTAGCTCTAGAGTGTATCAGGAGGAGCTCCCACCCAGGCTATGAAAGCACCCTGTTGATGTAGAGAACACTCGTTCCTTTCCCAGAGCCCTGCCTGCAGTGACTAGAGAGCCGTCCTAAAACTGTTATTTAGGGAGCTTCAAGGCAGCATGAATGGAGCACTCAAAATGGGAAAGCAAGGCTTGTGCCATAAGGCCCCCGGTTCCAGCGAACACGCAGCCTACCTCCTTGTGATTTCTACCAAGTAAGTATACACTCTTGCTAAACACTGGTCCCTTCCTTGAATAGAGTTTATTTGGCACGGAGTTCTGCGTGTAGCCAACCGCCTCCCCCAAGGAGCGCTCTTGCTAGGCTATCGGGCTTAGCTTCTTCTAAAACCCTGCAGTGTAAGAGGAAGGACTGAGCTTTGGTTACAGCAGGAACGCAAGCCGACTTTCTCCTGTAAGGATGGGGTCTTAAGGTATGATTTTGTAGAAGGAATGCGAAGCAGTTTTGGTTTCTCAGTGCCGCTCAGCCTAGGGCAATGAGGCAGATGTGTATGACATGTAGGACGTGAGAGAACACAGTTCCTGGAGCTGTTGGAGTGCTGAGGAAATCTAGCTCTCCCAGGGAAGAGTGCAGTGTGTTGCCCTACACTCAGCATACACAGAGTGACTGGGAAAGGTTTCTGGGCCTGGAAGTTTCTTAGCAGCCTAGTGGAGCCTGCCGGTGCTCGGTATTCGTGCAGGGAATAGGGTGCCCAGGCGAGGTCCTCGGTTTCCTGAAAAGCTTACTAACGTTAAAGAAAGCAGACTTAAAGCTAATGCCTCAAGGACTCTGCTCCAAGCTTCCACTTCGGCAGGGTTATTCAAGGCTTTACCTTGAGGAAAGGACTCACGTCAAGTTTCCTTTTAGCTCTAGAGTGTATCAGGAGGAGCTCCCACCCAGGCTATGAAAGCACCCTGTTGATGTAGAGAACACTCGTTCCTTTCCCAGAGCCCTGCCTGCAGTGACTAGAGTCCCGTCCTAAACTGTGATTTAGGTAGCTTCAAGGCAGCATGAATGGAGCACTCAAAATGGGAAAGCAAGGCTTGTGCCATAAGGCCCCCGTTTCCAGCGAACACGCAGCCTATCTCCTTGTGATTTCTACCAAGTAAGTATACACTCTTGCTACACACTGGTCCCTTCCTTGAATAAAGTTTATTTGGCACTGAGTTCTGCGTGTAGCCAACCGCCTCCCCCAAGGAGCGCTCTTGCTAGGCTCTCGGGCTTAGTTTCTTCTAAAACCCTGCAGTGTAAGAGGAAGAACTGTGCTTTGGTTACAGCAGGAAGGCAAGCCGACACTCTCCTGTAAGGATGGGGTCTTAAGGTATGACTTTGTAGAAGGAATGCGAAGCAGTTTTTGTTTCTCAGTGCCGCTCAGCCTAGGGCAATGAGGCAGATGTGCATGACATGTAGGACGTGAGAGAACACAGTTCCTGGAGCTGTTGGAGTGCTGAGGAAATCTAGCTCTCCCAGGGAAGAGTGCAGTGTGTTGCCCTACACTCAGCATACACAGAGTGACTGGGAAAGTTTTCCGGGCCTGGAAGTTTCTTAGCAGCCTAGTGGAGCCTGCCGGTGCTCGGTGTTCGAGCAGGGAACAGGGTGCCCAGGAGAGGTCCTCCGTTTCCTGAAAAGCTTACTAACGTTAAAGAAAGCAGACCTAAAGCTAATGCCTCAAGGACTCTGCTCCAAGCTTCCACTTCGGCAGGGCTATTCAAGGCTTTACCTTGAGGAAAGGACTCACGTCAAGTTTCCTTTTAGCTCTAGAGCGTATCAGGAGGAGCTCCCACCCAGGTTTTGAAATCATCCTTTTGATGTAGAAAAGACTCGTTCCTTTCCCAGAGCCCTGCCTGCAGTGACTAGAGAGCCGTCCTAAAACTGTTATTTAGGTAGCTTCAAGGCAGCATGAATGCAGCACTCAAAATGAGAAAGCAAGGCTTGTGCCATTAGGCCCCCGTTTCCAGCAAACACGCAGCCTACCTCCTTGTGATTTCTACCAAGTAAGTATACACTCTTGCTAAACACTGGTCCCTTTCATGAATAAAGTTTATTTGGCACGGAGTTCTGCGTGTAGCCAACCGCCTCCCGCAAGGAGCTCTCTTGCTAGGCTATCGGGCTTAGCTTCTTCTAAAACCCTGCAGTGTAAGAGGAAGGACTGTGCTTTGGTTACAGCAGGAACGCAAGCCGACATTCTCCTGTAAGGATGGGGTCTTAAGGTATGACTTTGTAGAAGGAATGCGAAGCAGTTTTGGTTTCTCAGTGCCGCTCAGCTTAGGGCAATGAGGCAGATGTGTATGACAGGTAGGACGTGAGAGAACACAGTTCCTGGAGCTGTTGGAGTGCTGAGGAAATCTAGCTCTCCCAGGGAAGAGTGCAGTGTGTTGCCCTACACTCAGCATACACAGAGCGACTGGGAATGTTTTCCGGGCCTGGAAGTTTCTTAGCAGCCTAGTGGAGCCTGCCGGTGCTCGGTATTCGTGCAGGGAATAGGGTGCCCAGGCGAGGTCCTCCGTTTCCTGAAAAGCTTACTAACGTTAAAGAAAGCAGACCTAAAGCTAATGCCTCAAGGACTCTGCTCCAAGCTTCCACTTCGGCAGGGCTATTCAAGGCTTTACCTTGAGGAAAGGACTCACGTCAAGTTTCCTTTTAGCTCTAGAGTGTATCAGGAGGAGCTCCCACCCAGGCTATGAAAGCACCCTGTTGATGTAGAGAACACTCGTTCCTTTCCCAGAGCCCTGCCTGCAGTGACTAGAGAGCCGTCCTAAAACTGTTATTTAGGGAGCTTCAAGGCAGCATGAATGGAGCACTCAAAATGGGAAAGCAAGGCTTGTGCCATAAGGCCCCCGGTTCCAGCGAACACGCAGCCTACCTCCTTGTGATTTCTACCAAGTAAGTATACACTCTTGCTAAACACTGGTCCCTTCCTTGAATAGAGTTTATTTGGCACGGAGTTCTGCGTGTAGCCAACCGCCTCCCCCAAGGAGCGCTCTTGCTAGGCTATCGGGCTTAGCTTCTTCTAAAACCCTGCAGTGTAAGAGGAAGGACTGAGCTTTGGTTACAGCAGGAACGCAAGCCGACATTCTCCTGTAAGGATGGGGTCTTAAGGTATGATTTTGTAGAAGGAATGCGAAGCAGTTTTGGTTTCTCAGTGCCGCTCAGCCTAGGGCAATGAGGCAGATGTGTATGACATGTAGGACGTGAGAGAACACAGTTCCTGGAGCTGTTGGAGTGCTGAGGAAATCTAGCTCTCCCAGGGAAGAGTGCAGTGTGTTGCCCTACACTCAGCATACACAGAGTGACTGGGAAAGGTTTCTGGGCCTGGAAGTTTCTTAGCAACCTAGTGGAGCCTGCCGGTGCTCGGTATTCGTGCAGGGAATAGGGTGCCCAGGCGAGGTCCTCGGTTTCCTGAAAAGCTTACTAACGTTAAAGAAAGCAGACTTAAAGCTAATGCCTCAAGGACTCTGCTCCAAGCTTCCACTTCGGCAGGGTTATTCAAGGCTTTACCTTGAGGAAAGGACTCACGTCAAGTTTCCTTTTAGCTCTAGAGTGTATCAGGAGGAGCTCCCACCCAGGCTATGAAAGCACCCTGTTGATGTAGAGAACACTCGTTCCTTTCCCAGAGCCCTGCCTGCAGTGACTAGAGACCCGTCCTAAACTGTGATTTAGGTAGCTTCAAGGCAGCATGAATGGAGCACTCAAAATGGGAAAGCAAGGCTTGTGCCATAAGGCCCCCGTTTCCAGCGAACACGCAGCCTATCTCCTTGTGATTTCTACCAAGTAAGTATACACTCTTGCTACACACTGGTCCCTTCCTTGAATAAAGTTTATTTGGCACTGAGTTCTGCGTGTAGCCAACCGCCTCCCCCAAGGAGCGCTCTTGCTAGGCTCTCGGGCTTAGTTTCTTCTAAAACCCTGCAGTGTAAGAGGAAGAACTGTGCTTTGGTTACAGCAGGAAGGCAAGCCGACACTCTCCTGTAAGGATGGGGTCTTAAGGTATGACTTTGTAGAAGGAATGCGAAGCAGTTTTTGTTTCTCAGTGCCGCTCAGCCTAGGGCAATGAGGCAGATGTGCATGACATGTAGGACGTGAGAGAACACAGTTCCTGGAGCTGTTGGAGTGCTGAGGAAATCTAGCTCTCCCAGGGAAGAGTGCAGTGTGTTGCCCTACACTCAGCATACACAGAGTGACTGGGAAAGTTTTCCGGGCCTGGAAGTTTCTTAGCAGCCTAGTGGAGCCTGCCGGTGCTCGGTGTTCGAGCAGGGAACAGGGTGCCCAGGAGAGGTCCTCCGTTTCCTGAAAAGCTTACTAACGTTAAAGAAAGCAGACCTAAAGCTAATGCCTCAAGGACTCTGCTCCAAGCTTCCACTTCGGCAGGGCTATTCAAGGCTTTACCTTGAGGAAAGGACTCACGTCAAGTTTCCTTTTAGCTCTAGAGCGTATCAGGAGGAGCTCCCACCCAGGTTTTGAAATCATCCTTTTGATGTAGAAAAGACTCGTTCCTTTCCCAGAGCCCTGCCTGCAGTGACTAGAGAGCCGTCCTAAAACTGTTATTTAGGTAGCTTCAAGGCAGCATGAATGCAGCACTCAAAATGAGAAAGCAAGGCTTGTGCCATTAGGCCCCCGTTTCCAGCAAACACGCAGCCTACCTCCTTGTGATTTCTACCAAGTAAGTATACACTCTTGCTAAACACTGGTCCCTTTCATGAATAAAGTTTATTTGGCACGGAGTTCTGCGTGTAGCCAACCGCCTCCCGCAAGGAGCTCTCTTGCTAGGCTATCGGGCTTAGCTTCTTCTAAAACCCTGCAGTGTAAGAGGAAGGACTGTGCTTTGGTTACAGCAGGAACGCAAGCCGACATTCTCCTGTAAGGATGGGGTCTTAAGGTATGACTTTGTAGAAGGAATGCGAAGCAGTTTTGGTTTCTCAGTGCCGCTCAGCTTAGGGCAATGAGGCAGATGTGTATGACAGGTAGGACGTGAGAGAACACAGTTCCTGGAGCTGTTGGAGTGCTGAGGAAATCTAGCTCTCCCAGGGAAGAGTGCAGTGTGTTGCCCTACACTCAGCATACACAGAGCGACTGGGAATGTTTTCCGGGCCTGGAAGTTTCTTAGCAGCCTAGTGGAGCCTGCCGGTGCTCGGTATTCGTGCAGGGAATAGGGTGCCCAGGCGAGGTCCTCCGTTTCCTGAAAAGCTTACTAACGTTAAAGAAAGCAGACCTAAAGCTAATGCCTCAAGGACTCTGCTCCAAGCTTCCACTTCGGCAGGGCTATTCAAGGCTTTACCTTGAGGAAAGGACTCACGTCAAGTTTCCTTTTAGCTCTAGAGTGTATCAGGAGGAGCTCCCACCCAGGCTATGAAAGCACCCTGTTGATGTAGAGAACACTCGTTCCTTTCCCAGAGCCCTGCCTGCAGTGACTAGAGAGCCGTCCTAAAACTGTTATTTAGGGAGCTTCAAGGCAGCATGAATGGAGCACTCAAAATGGGAAAGCAAGGCTTGTGCCATAAGGCCCCCGGTTCCAGCGAACACGCAGCCTACCTCCTTGTGATTTCTACCAAGTAAGTATACACTCTTGCTAAACACTGGTCCCTTCCTTGAATAGAGTTTATTTGGCACGGAGTTCTGCGTGTAGCCAACCGCCTCCCCCAAGGAGCGCTCTTGCTAGGCTATCGGGCTTAGCTTCTTCTAAAACCCTGCAGTGTAAGAGGAAGGACTGAGCTTTGGTTACAGCAGGAACGCAAGCCGACTTTCTCCTGTAAGGATGGGGTCTTAAGGTATGATTTTGTAGAAGGAATGCGAAGCAGTTTTGGTTTCTCAGTGCCGCTCAGCCTAGGGCAATGAGGCAGATGTGTATGACATGTAGGACGTGAGAGAACACAGTTCCTGGAGCTGTTGGAGTGCTGAGGAAATCTAGCTCTCCCAGGGAAGAGTGCAGTGTGTTGCCCTACACTCAGCATACACAGAGTGACTGGGAAAGGTTTCTGGGCCTGGAAGTTTCTTAGCAGCCTAGTGGAGCCTGCCGGTGCTCGGTATTCGTGCAGGGAATAGGGTGCCCAGGCGAGGTCCTCGGTTTCCTGAAAAGCTTACTAACGTTAAAGAAAGCAGACTTAAAGCTAATGCCTCAAGGACTCTGCTCCAAGCTTCCACTTCGGCAGGGTTATTCAAGGCTTTACCTTGAGGAAAGGACTCACGTCAAGTTTCCTTTTAGCTCTAGAGTGTATCAGGAGGAGCTCCCACCCAGGCTATGAAAGCACCCTGTTGATGTAGAGAACACTCGTTCCTTTCCCAGAGCCCTGCCTGCAGTGACTAGAGACCCGTCCTAAACTGTGATTTAGGTAGCTTCAAGGCAGCATGAATGGAGCACTCAAAATGGGAAAGCAAGGCTTGTGCCATAAGGCCCCCGTTTCCAGCGAACACGCAGCCTATCTCCTTGTGATTTCTACCAAGTAAGTATACACTCTTGCTACACACTGGTCCCTTCCTTGAATAAAGTTTATTTGGCACTGAGTTCTGCGTGTAGCCAACCGCCTCCCCCAAGGAGCGCTCTTGCTAGGCTCTCGGGCTTAGTTTCTTCTAAAACCCTGCAGTGTAAGAGGAAGAACTGTGCTTTGGTTACAGCAGGAAGGCAAGCCGACACTCTCCTGTAAGGATGGGGTCTTAAGGTATGACTTTGTAGAAGGAATGCGAAGCAGTTTTTGTTTCTCAGTGCCGCTCAGCCTAGGGCAATGAGGCAGATGTGCATGACATGTAGGACGTGAGAGAACACAGTTCCTGGAGCTGTTGGAGTGCTGAGGAAATCTAGCTCTCCCAGGGAAGAGTGCAGTGTGTTGCCCTACACTCAGCATACACAGAGTGACTGGGAAAGTTTTCCGGGCCTGGAAGTTTCTTAGCAGCCTAGTGGAGCCTGCCGGTGCTCGGTGTTCGAGCAGGGAACAGGGTGCCCAGGAGAGGTCCTCCGTTTCCTGAAAAGCTTACTAACGTTAAAGAAAGCAGACCTAAAGCTAATGCCTCAAGGACTCTGCTCCAAGCTTCCACTTCGGCAGGGCTATTCAAGGCTTTACCTTGAGGAAAGGACTCACGTCAAGTTTCCTTTTAGCTCTAGAGCGTATCAGGAGGAGCTCCCACCCAGGTTTTGAAATCATCCTTTTGATGTAGAAAAGACTCGTTCCTTTCCCAGAGCCCTGCCTGCAGTGACTAGAGAGCCGTCCTAAAACTGTTATTTAGGTAGCTTCAAGGCAGCATGAATGCAGCACTCAAAATGAGAAAGCAAGGCTTGTGCCATTAGGCCCCCGTTTCCAGCAAACACGCAGCCTACCTCCTTGTGATTTCTACCAAGTAAGTATACACTCTTGCTAAACACTGGTCCCTTTCATGAATAAAGTTTATTTGGCACGGAGTTCTGCGTGTAGCCAACCGCCTCCCGCAAGGAGCTCTCTTGCTAGGCTATCGGGCTTAGCTTCTTCTAAAACCCTGCAGTGTAAGAGGAAGGACTGTGCTTTGGTTACAGCAGGAACGCAAGCCGACATTCTCCTGTAAGGATGGGGTCTTAAGGTATGACTTTGTAGAAGGAATGCGAAGCAGTTTTGGTTTCTCAGTGCCGCTCAGCTTAGGGCAATGAGGCAGATGTGTATGACAGGTAGGACGTGAGAGAACACAGTTCCTGGAGCTGTTGGAGTGCTGAGGAAATCTAGCTCTCCCAGGGAAGAGTGCAGTGTGTTGCCCTACACTCAGCATACACAGAGCGACTGGGAATGTTTTCCGGGCCTGGAAGTTTCTTAGCAGCCTAGTGGAGCCTGCCGGTGCTCGGTATTCGTGCAGGGAATAGGGTGCCCAGGCGAGGTCCTCCGTTTCCTGAAAAGCTTACTAACGTTAAAGAAAGCAGACCTAAAGCTAATGCCTCAAGGACTCTGCTCCAAGCTTCCACTTCGGCAGGGCTATTCAAGGCTTTACCTTGAGGAAAGGACTCACGTCAAGTTTCCTTTTAGCTCTAGAGTGTATCAGGAGGAGCTCCCACCCAGGCTATGAAAGCACCCTGTTGATGTAGAGAACACTCGTTCCTTTCCCAGAGCCCTGCCTGCAGTGACTAGAGAGCCGTCCTAAAACTGTTATTTAGGGAGCTTCAAGGCAGCATGAATGGAGCACTCAAAATGGGAAAGCAAGGCTTGTGCCATAAGGCCCCCGGTTCCAGCGAACACGCAGCCTACCTCCTTGTGATTTCTACCAAGTAAGTATACACTCTTGCTAAACACTGGTCCCTTCCTTGAATAGAGTTTATTTGGCACGGAGTTCTGCGTGTAGCCAACCGCCTCCCCCAAGGAGCGCTCTTGCTAGGCTATCGGGCTTAGCTTCTTCTAAAACCCTGCAGTGTAAGAGGAAGGACTGAGCTTTGGTTACAGCAGGAACGCAAGCCGACTTTCTCCTGTAAGGATGGGGTCTTAAGGTATGATTTTGTAGAAGGAATGCGAAGCAGTTTTGGTTTCTCAGTGCCGCTCAGCCTAGGGCAATGAGGCAGATGTGTATGACATGTAGGACGTGAGAGAACACAGTTCCTGGAGCTGTTGGAGTGCTGAGGAAATCTAGCTCTCCCAGGGAAGAGTGCAGTGTGTTGCCCTACACTCAGCATACACAGAGTGACTGGGAAAGGTTTCTGGGCCTGGAAGTTTCTTAGCAGCCTAGTGGAGCCTGCCGGTGCTCGGTATTCGTGCAGGGAATAGGGTGCCCAGGCGAGGTCCTCGGTTTCCTGAAAAGCTTACTAACGTTAAAGAAAGCAGACTTAAAGCTAATGCCTCAAGGACTCTGCTCCAAGCTTCCACTTCGGCAGGGTTATTCAAGGCTTTACCTTGAGGAAAGGACTCACGTCAAGTTTCCTTTTAGCTCTAGAGTGTATCAGGAGGAGCTCCCACCCAGGCTATGAAAGCACCCTGTTGATGTAGAGAACACTCGTTCCTTTCCCAGAGCCCTGCCTGCAGTGACTAGAGACCCGTCCTAAACTGTGATTTAGGTAGCTTCAAGGCAGCATGAATGGAGCACTCAAAATGGGAAAGCAAGGCTTGTGCCATAAGGCCCCCGTTTCCAGCGAAAACGCAGCCTACCTCCTTGTGATTTCTACCAAATAAGTATACACTCTTGCTACACACTGGTCCCTTCCTTGAATAAAGTTTATTTGGCACTGAGTTCTGCGTGTAGCCAACCGCCTCCCCCAAGGAACGCTCTTGCTAGGCTCTCGGCCTTATCTTCTTCTAAAACCCTGCAGTGTAAGAGGAAGAACTGTGCTTTGGTTACAGCAGGAAGGCAAGCCGACACTCTCCTGTAAGTATGGGGTCTTAAGGTATGACTTTGTAGAAGGAATGCGAAGCAGTTTTTGTTTCTCAGTGCCGCTCAGCCTAGGGCAATGAGGCAGATGTGCATGACATGTAGGATGTGAGAGAACACATTTCCTGGAGCTGTTGGAGTGCTGAGGAAATCTAGCTCTCCCAGGGAAGAGTGCAGTGTGTTGCCCTACACTCAACATACACTGAGTGACTGGGAAAGTTTTCCGGGCCTGGAAGTTTCTTAGCAGCCTAGTGGAGCCTGCCGGTGCTCGGTGTTCGTGCAGGGAATAGGGTGGCCAGGCGAGGTCCTCCGTTTCCAGAAATGCTTACTAACGTTAAAGAAAGCAGACCTAAAGCTAATGCCTCAAGGACTCTGCTCCAAGCTTCCACTTCGGCAGGGCTATTCAAGGCTTTACCTTGAGGAAAGGACTCACGTCAAGTTTCCTTTTAGCTCTAGAGCGTATCAGGAGGAGCTCCCACCCAGGTTTTGAAATCATCCTTTTGATGTAGAAAAGACTCGTTCCTTTCCCAGAGCCCTGCCTGCAGTGACTAGAGAGCCGTCCTAAAACTGTTATTTAGGTAGCTTCAAGGCAGCATGAATGGAGCACTCAAAATGAGAAAGCAAGGCTTGTGCCATTAGGCCCCCGTTTCCAGCGAAAACGCAGCCTACCTCCTTGTGATTTCTACCAAGTAAGTATACACTCTTGCTAAACACTGGTCCCTTTCATGAATAAAGTTTATTTGGCACGGAGTTCTGCGTGTAGCCAACCGCCTCCCGCAAGGAGCTCTCTTGCTAGGCTATCGGGCTTAGCTTCTTCTAAAACCCTGCAGTGTAAGAGGAAGGACTGTGCTTTGGTTACAGCAGGAACGCAAGCCGACATTCTCCTGTAAGGATGGGGTCTTAAGGTATGACTTTGTAGAAGGAATGCGAAGCAGTTTTGGTTTCTCAGTGCCGCTCAGCTTAGGGCAATGAGGCAGATGTGTATGACAGGTAGGACGTGAGAGAACACAGTTCCTGGAGCTGTTGGAGTGCTGAGGAAATCTAGCTCTCCCAGGGAAGAGTGCAGTGTGTTGCCCTACACTCAGCATACACAGAGCGACTGGGAATGTTTTCCGGGCCTGGAAGTTTCTTAGCAGCCTAGTGGAGCCTGCCGGTGCTCGGTATTCGTGCAGGGAATAGGGTGCCCAGGCGAGGTCCTCCGTTTCCTGAAAAGCTTACTAACGTTAAAGAAAGCAGACCTAAAGCTAATGCCTCAAGGACTCTGCTCCAAGCTTCCACTTCGGCAGGGCTATTCAAGGCTTTACCTTGAGGAAAGGACTCACGTCAAGTTTCCTTTTAGCTCTAGAGTGTATCAGGAGGAGCTCCCACCCAGGCTATGAAAGCACCCTGTTGATGTAGAGAACACTCGTTCCTTTCCCAGAGCCCTGCCTGCAGTGACTAGAGAGCCGTCCTAAAACTGTTATTTAGGGAGCTTCAAGGCAGCATGAATGGAGCACTCAAAATGGGAAAGCAAGGCTTGTGCCATAAGGCCCCCGGTTCCAGCGAACACGCAGCCTACCTCCTTGTGATTTCTACCAAGTAAGTATACACTCTTGCTAAACACTGGTCCCTTCCTTGAATAGAGTTTATTTGGCACGGAGTTCTGCGTGTAGCCAACCGCCTCCCCCAAGGAGCGCTCTTGCTAGGCTATCGGGCTTAGCTTCTTCTAAAACCCTGCAGTGTAAGAGGAAGGACTGAGCTTTGGTTACAGCAGGAACGCAAGCCGACTTTCTCCTGTAAGGATGGGGTCTTAAGGTATGATTTTGTAGAAGGAATGCGAAGCAGTTTTGGTTTCTCAGTGCCGCTCAGCCTAGGGCAATGAGGCAGATGTGTATGACATGTAGGACGTGAGAGAACACAGTTCCTGGAGCTGTTGGAGTGCTGAGGAAATCTAGCTCTCCCAGGGAAGAGTGCAGTGTGTTGCCCTACACTCAGCATACACAGAGTGACTGGGAAAGGTTTCTGGGCCTGGAAGTTTCTTAGCAGCCTAGTGGAGCCTGCCGGTGCTCGGTATTCGTGCAGGGAATAGGGTGCCCAGGCGAGGTCCTCGGTTTCCTGAAAAGCTTACTAACGTTAAAGAAAGCAGACTTAAAGCTAATGCCTCAAGGACTCTGCTCCAAGCTTCCACTTCGGCAGGGTTATTCAAGGCTTTACCTTGAGGAAAGGACTCACGTCAAGTTTCCTTTTAGCTCTAGAGTGTATCAGGAGGAGCTCCCACCCAGGCTATGAAAGCACCCTGTTGATGTAGAGAACACTCGTTCCTTTCCCAGAGCCCTGCCTGCAGTGACTAGAGTCCCGTCCTAAACTGTGATTTAGGTAGCTTCAAGGCAGCATGAATGGAGCACTCAAAATGGGAAAGCAAGGCTTGTGCCATAAGGCCCCCGTTTCCAGCGAACACGCAGCCTATCTCCTTGTGATTTCTACCAAGTAAGTATACACTCTTGCTACACACTGGTCCCTTCCTTGAATAAAGTTTATTTGGCACTGAGTTCTGCGTGTAGCCAACCGCCTCCCCCAAGGAGCGCTCTTGCTAGGCTCTCGGGCTTAGTTTCTTCTAAAACCCTGCAGTGTAAGAGGAAGAACTGTGCTTTGGTTACAGCAGGAAGGCAAGCCGACACTCTCCTGTAAGGATGGGGTCTTAAGGTATGACTTTGTAGAAGGAATGCGAAGCAGTTTTTGTTTCTCAGTGCCGCTCAGCCTAGGGCAATGAGGCAGATGTGCATGACATGTAGGACGTGAGAGAACACAGTTCCTGGAGCTGTTGGAGTGCTGAGGAAATCTAGCTCTCCCAGGGAAGAGTGCAGTGTGTTGCCCTACACTCAGCATACACTGAGTGACTGGGAAAGTTTTCCGGGCCTGGAAGTTTCTTAGCAGCCTAGTGGAGCCTGCCGGTGCTCGGTGTTCGAGCAGGGAACAGGGTGCCCAGGAGAGGTCCTCCGTTTCCTGAAAAGCTTACTAACGTTAAAGAAAGCAGACCTAAAGCTAATGCCTCAAGGACTCTGCTCCAAGCTTCCACTTCGGCAGGGCTATTCAAGGCTTTACCTTGAGGAAAGGACTCACGTCAAGTTTCCTTTTAGCTCTAGAGCGTATCAGGAGGAGCTCCCACCCAGGTTTTGAAATCATCCTTTTGATGTAGAAAAGACTCGTTCCTTTCCCAGAGCCCTGCCTGCAGTGACTAGAGAGCCGTCCTAAAACTGTTATTTAGGTAGCTTCAAGGCAGCATGAATGCAGCACTCAAAATGAGAAAGCAAGGCTTGTGCCATTAGGCCCCCGTTTCCAGCAAACACGCAGCCTACCTCCTTGTGATTTCTACCAAGTAAGTATACACTCTTGCTAAACACTGGTCCCTTTCATGAATAAAGTTTATTTGGCACGGAGTTCTGCGTGTAGCCAACCGCCTCCCGCAAGGAGCTCTCTTGCTAGGCTATCGGGCTTAGCTTCTTCTAAAACCCTGCAGTGTAAGAGGAAGGACTGTGCTTTGGTTACAGCAGGAACGCAAGCCGACATTCTCCTGTAAGGATGGGGTCTTAAGGTATGACTTTGTAGAAGGAATGCGAAGCAGTTTTGGTTTCTCAGTGCCGCTCAGCTTAGGGCAATGAGGCAGATGTGTATGACAGGTAGGACGTGAGAGAACACAGTTCCTGGAGCTGTTGGAGTGCTGAGGAAATCTAGCTCTCCCAGGGAAGAGTGCAGTGTGTTGCCCTACACTCAGCATACACAGAGCGACTGGGAATGTTTTCCGGGCCTGGAAGTTTCTTAGCAGCCTAGTGGAGCCTGCCGGTGCTCGGTATTCGTGCAGGGAATAGGGTGCCCAGGCGAGGTCCTCCGTTTCCTGAAAAGCTTACTAACGTTAAAGAAAGCAGACCTAAAGCTAATGCCTCAAGGACTCTGCTCCAAGCTTCCACTTCGGCAGGGCTATTCAAGGCTTTACCTTGAGGAAAGGACTCACGTCAAGTTTCCTTTTAGCTCTAGAGTGTATCAGGAGGAGCTCCCACCCAGGCTATGAAAGCACCCTGTTGATGTAGAGAACACTCGTTCCTTTCCCAGAGCCCTGCCTGCAGTGACTAGAGAGCCGTCCTAAAACTGTTATTTAGGGAGCTTCAAGGCAGCATGAATGGAGCACTCAAAATGGGAAAGCAAGGCTTGTGCCATAAGGCCCCCGGTTCCAGCGAACACGCAGCCTACCTCCTTGTGATTTCTACCAAGTAAGTATACACTCTTGCTAAACACTGGTCCCTTCCTTGAATAGAGTTTATTTGGCACGGAGTTCTGCGTGTAGCCAACCGCCTCCCCCAAGGAGCGCTCTTGCTAGGCTATCGGGCTTAGCTTCTTCTAAAACCCTGCAGTGTAAGAGGAAGGACTGAGCTTTGGTTACAGCAGGAACGCAAGCCGACACTCTCCTGTAAGGATGGGGTCTTAAGGTATGATTTTGTAGAAGGAATGCGAAGCAGTTTTGGTTTCTCAGTGCCGCTCAGCCTAGGGCAATGAGGCAGATGTGTATGACATGTAGGACGTGAGAGAACACAGTTCCTGGAGCTGTTGGAGTGCTGAGGAAATCTAGCTCTCCCAGGGAAGAGTGCAGTGTGTTGCCCTACACTCAGCATACACAGAGTGACTGGGAAAGGTTTCTGGGCCTGGAAGTTTCTTAGCAACCTAGTGGAGCCTGCCGGTGCTCGGTATTCGTGCAGGGAATAGGGTGCCCAGGCGAGGTCCTCGGTTTCCTGAAAAGCTTACTAACGTTAAAGAAAGCAGACTTAAAGCTAATGCCTCAAGGACTCTGCTCCAAGCTTCCACTTCGGCAGGGTTATTCAAGGCTTTACCTTGAGGAAAGGACTCACGTCAAGTTTCCTTTTAGCTCTAGAGTGTATCAGGAGGAGCTCCCACCCAGGCTATGAAAGCACCCTGTTGATGTAGAGAACACTCGTTCCTTTCCCAGAGCCCTGCCTGCAGTGACTAGAGACCCGTCCTAAACTGTGATTTAGGTAGCTTCAAGGCAGCATGAATGGAGCACTCAAAATGGGAAAGCAAGGCTTGTGCCATAAGGCCCCCGTTTCCAGCGAACACGCAGCCTATCTCCTTGTGATTTCTACCAAGTAAGTATACACTCTTGCTACACACTGGTCCCTTCCTTGAATAAAGTTTATTTGGCACTGAGTTCTGCGTGTAGCCAACCGCCTCCCCCAAGGAGCGCTCTTGCTAGGCTCTCGGGCTTAGTTTCTTCTAAAACCCTGCAGTGTAAGAGGAAGAACTGTGCTTTGGTTACAGCAGGAAGGCAAGCCGACACTCTCCTGTAAGGATGGGGTCTTAAGGTATGACTTTGTAGAAGGAATGCGAAGCAGTTTTTGTTTCTCAGTGCCGCTCAGCCTAGGGCAATGAGGCAGATGTGCATGACATGTAGGACGTGAGAGAACACAGTTCCTGGAGCTGTTGGAGTGCTGAGGAAATCTAGCTCTCCCAGGGAAGAGTGCAGTGTGTTGCCCTACACTCAGCATACACAGAGTGACTGGGAAAGTTTTCCGGGCCTGGAAGTTTCTTAGCAGCCTAGTGGAGCCTGCCGGTGCTCGGTGTTCGAGCAGGGAACAGGGTGCCCAGGAGAGGTCCTCCGTTTCCTGAAAAGCTTACTAACGTTAAAGAAAGCAGACCTAAAGCTAATGCCTCAAGGACTCTGCTCCAAGCTTCCACTTCGGCAGGGCTATTCAAGGCTTTACCTTGAGGAAAGGACTCACGTCAAGTTTCCTTTTAGCTCTAGAGCGTATCAGGAGGAGCTCCCACCCAGGTTTTGAAATCATCCTTTTGATGTAGAAAAGACTCGTTCCTTTCCCAGAGCCCTGCCTGCAGTGACTAGAGAGCCGTCCTAAAACTGTTATTTAGGTAGCTTCAAGGCAGCATGAATGCAGCACTCAAAATGAGAAAGCAAGGCTTGTGCCATTAGGCCCCCGTTTCCAGCAAACACGCAGCCTACCTCCTTGTGATTTCTACCAAGTAAGTATACACTCTTGCTAAACACTGGTCCCTTTCATGAATAAAGTTTATTTGGCACGGAGTTCTGCGTGTAGCCAACCGCCTCCCGCAAGGAGCTCTCTTGCTAGGCTATCGGGCTTAGCTTCTTCTAAAACCCTGCAGTGTAAGAGGAAGGACTGTGCTTTGGTTACAGCAGGAACGCAAGCCGACATTCTCCTGTAAGGATGGGGTCTTAAGGTATGACTTTGTAGAAGGAATGCGAAGCAGTTTTGGTTTCTCAGTGCCGCTCAGCTTAGGGCAATGAGGCAGATGTGTATGACAGGTAGGACGTGAGAGAACACAGTTCCTGGAGCTGTTGGAGTGCTGAGGAAATCTAGCTCTCCCAGGGAAGAGTGCAGTGTGTTGCCCTACACTCAGCATACACAGAGCGACTGGGAATGTTTTCCGGGCCTGGAAGTTTCTTAGCAGCCTAGTGGAGCCTGCCGGTGCTCGGTATTCGTGCAGGGAATAGGGTGCCCAGGCGAGGTCCTCCGTTTCCTGAAAAGCTTACTAACGTTAAAGAAAGCAGACCTAAAGCTAATGCCTCAAGGACTCTGCTCCAAGCTTCCACTTCGGCAGGGCTATTCAAGGCTTTACCTTGAGGAAAGGACTCACGTCAAGTTTCCTTTTAGCTCTAGAGTGTATCAGGAGGAGCTCCCACCCAGGCTATGAAAGCACCCTGTTGATGTAGAGAACACTCGTTCCTTTCCCAGAGCCCTGCCTGCAGTGACTAGAGAGCCGTCCTAAAACTGTTATTTAGGGAGCTTCAAGGCAGCATGAATGGAGCACTCAAAATGGGAAAGCAAGGCTTGTGCCATAAGGCCCCCGGTTCCAGCGAACACGCAGCCTACCTCCTTGTGATTTCTACCAAGTAAGTATACACTCTTGCTAAACACTGGTCCCTTCCTTGAATAGAGTTTATTTGGCACGGAGTTCTGCGTGTAGCCAACCGCCTCCCCCAAGGAGCGCTCTTGCTAGGCTATCGGGCTTAGCTTCTTCTAAAACCCTGCAGTGTAAGAGGAAGGACTGAGCTTTGGTTACAGCAGGAACGCAAGCCGACTTTCTCCTGTAAGGATGGGGTCTTAAGGTATGATTTTGTAGAAGGAATGCGAAGCAGTTTTGGTTTCTCAGTGCCGCTCAGCCTAGGGCAATGAGGCAGATGTGTATGACATGTAGGACGTGAGAGAACACAGTTCCTGGAGCTGTTGGAGTGCTGAGGAAATCTAGCTCTCCCAGGGAAGAGTGCAGTGTGTTGCCCTACACTCAGCATACACAGAGTGACTGGGAAAGGTTTCTGGGCCTGGAAGTTTCTTAGCAGCCTAGTGGAGCCTGCCGGTGCTCGGTATTCGTGCAGGGAATAGGGTGCCCAGGCGAGGTCCTCGGTTTCCTGAAAAGCTTACTAACGTTAAAGAAAGCAGACTTAAAGCTAATGCCTCAAGGACTCTGCTCCAAGCTTCCACTTCGGCAGGGTTATTCAAGGCTTTACCTTGAGGAAAGGACTCACGTCAAGTTTCCTTTTAGCTCTAGAGTGTATCAGGAGGAGCTCCCACCCAGGCTATGAAAGCACCCTGTTGATGTAGAGAACACTCGTTCCTTTCCCAGAGCCCTGCCTGCAGTGACTAGAGTCCCGTCCTAAACTGTGATTTAGGTAGCTTCAAGGCAGCATGAATGGAGCACTCAAAATGGGAAAGCAAGGCTTGTGCCATAAGGCCCCCGTTTCCAGCGAACACGCAGCCTATCTCCTTGTGATTTCTACCAAGTAAGTATACACTCTTGCTACACACTGGTCCCTTCCTTGAATAAAGTTTATTTGGCACTGAGTTCTGCGTGTAGCCAACCGCCTCCCCCAAGGAGCGCTCTTGCTAGGCTCTCGGGCTTAGTTTCTTCTAAAACCCTGCAGTGTAAGAGGAAGAACTGTGCTTTGGTTACAGCAGGAAGGCAAGCCGACACTCTCCTGTAAGGATGGGGTCTTAAGGTATGACTTTGTAGAAGGAATGCGAAGCAGTTTTTGTTTCTCAGTGCCGCTCAGCCTAGGGCAATGAGGCAGATGTGCATGACATGTAGGACGTGAGAGAACACAGTTCCTGGAGCTGTTGGAGTGCTGAGGAAATCTAGCTCTCCCAGGGAAGAGTGCAGTGTGTTGCCCTACACTCAGCATACACTGAGTGACTGGGAAAGTTTTCCGGGCCTGGAAGTTTCTTAGCAGCCTAGTGGAGCCTGCCGGTGCTCGGTGTTCGAGCAGGGAACAGGGTGCCCAGGAGAGGTCCTCCGTTTCCTGAAAAGCTTACTAACGTTAAAGAAAGCAGACCTAAAGCTAATGCCTCAAGGACTCTGCTCCAAGCTTCCACTTCGGCAGGGCTATTCAAGGCTTTACCTTGAGGAAAGGACTCACGTCAAGTTTCCTTTTAGCTCTAGAGCGTATCAGGAGGAGCTCCCACCCAGGTTTTGAAATCATCCTTTTGATGTAGAAAAGACTCGTTCCTTTCCCAGAGCCCTGCCTGCAGTGACTAGAGAGCCGTCCTAAAACTGTTATTTAGGTAGCTTCAAGGCAGCATGAATGCAGCACTCAAAATGAGAAAGCAAGGCTTGTGCCATTAGGCCCCCGTTTCCAGCAAACACGCAGCCTACCTCCTTGTGATTTCTACCAAGTAAGTATACACTCTTGCTAAACACTGGTCCCTTTCATGAATAAAGTTTATTTGGCACGGAGTTCTGCGTGTAGCCAACCGCCTCCCGCAAGGAGCTCTCTTGCTAGGCTATCGGGCTTAGCTTCTTCTAAAACCCTGCAGTGTAAGAGGAAGGACTGTGCTTTGGTTACAGCAGGAACGCAAGCCGACATTCTCCTGTAAGGATGGGGTCTTAAGGTATGACTTTGTAGAAGGAATGCGAAGCAGTTTTGGTTTCTCAGTGCCGCTCAGCTTAGGGCAATGAGGCAGATGTGTATGACAGGTAGGACGTGAGAGAACACAGTTCCTGGAGCTGTTGGAGTGCTGAGGAAATCTAGCTCTCCCAGGGAAGAGTGCAGTGTGTTGCCCTACACTCAGCATACACAGAGCGACTGGGAATGTTTTCCGGGCCTGGAAGTTTCTTAGCAGCCTAGTGGAGCCTGCCGGTGCTCGGTATTCGTGCAGGGAATAGGGTGCCCAGGCGAGGTCCTCCGTTTCCTGAAAAGCTTACTAACGTTAAAGAAAGCAGACCTAAAGCTAATGCCTCAAGGACTCTGCTCCAAGCTTCCACTTCGGCAGGGCTATTCAAGGCTTTACCTTGAGGAAAGGACTCACGTCAAGTTTCCTTTTAGCTCTAGAGTGTATCAGGAGGAGCTCCCACCCAGGCTATGAAAGCACCCTGTTGATGTAGAGAACACTCGTTCCTTTCCCAGAGCCCTGCCTGCAGTGACTAGAGAGCCGTCCTAAAACTGTTATTTAGGGAGCTTCAAGGCAGCATGAATGGAGCACTCAAAATGGGAAAGCAAGGCTTGTGCCATAAGGCCCCCGGTTCCAGCGAACACGCAGCCTACCTCCTTGTGATTTCTACCAAGTAAGTATACACTCTTGCTAAACACTGGTCCCTTCCTTGAATAGAGTTTATTTGGCACGGAGTTCTGCGTGTAGCCAACCGCCTCCCCCAAGGAGCGCTCTTGCTAGGCTATCGGGCTTAGCTTCTTCTAAAACCCTGCAGTGTAAGAGGAAGGACTGAGCTTTGGTTACAGCAGGAACGCAAGCCGACTTTCTCCTGTAAGGATGGGGTCTTAAGGTATGATTTTGTAGAAGGAATGCGAAGCAGTTTTGGTTTCTCAGTGCCGCTCAGCCTAGGGCAATGAGGCAGATGTGTATGACATGTAGGACGTGAGAGAACACAGTTCCTGGAGCTGTTGGAGTGCTGAGGAAATCTAGCTCTCCCAGGGAAGAGTGCAGTGTGTTGCCCTACACTCAGCATACACAGAGTGACTGGGAAAGGTTTCTGGGCCTGGAAGTTTCTTAGCAGCCTAGTGGAGCCTGCCGGTGCTCGGTATTCGTGCAGGGAATAGGGTGCCCAGGCGAGGTCCTCGGTTTCCTGAAAAGCTTACTAACGTTAAAGAAAGCAGACTTAAAGCTAATGCCTCAAGGACTCTGCTCCAAGCTTCCACTTCGGCAGGGTTATTCAAGGCTTTACCTTGAGGAAAGGACTCACGTCAAGTTTCCTTTTAGCTCTAGAGTGTATCAGGAGGAGCTCCCACCCAGGCTATGAAAGCACCCTGTTGATGTAGAGAACACTCGTTCCTTTCCCAGAGCCCTGCCTGCAGTGACTAGAGACCCGTCCTAAACTGTGATTTAGGTAGCTTCAAGGCAGCATGAATGGAGCACTCAAAATGGGAAAGCAAGGCTTGTGCCATAAGGCCCCCGTTTCCAGCGAACACGCAGCCTATCTCCTTGTGATTTCTACCAAGTAAGTATACACTCTTGCTACACACTGGTCCCTTCCTTGAATAAAGTTTATTTGGCACTGAGTTCTGCGTCTAGCCAACCGCCTCCCCCAAGGAGCGCTCTTGCTAGGCTCTCGGGCTTAGTTTCTTCTAAAACCCTGCAGTGTAAGAGGAAGAACTGTGCTTTGGTTACAGCAGGAAGGCAAGCCGACACTCTCCTGTAAGGATGGGGTCTTAAGGTATGACTTTGTAGAAGGAATGCGAAGCAGTTTTGGTTTCTCAGTGCCGCTCAGCCTAGGGCAATGAGGCAGATGTGCATGACATGTAGGACGTGAGAGAACACAGTTCCTGGAGCTGTTGGAGTGCTGAGGAAATCTAGCTCTCCCAGGGAAGAGTGCAGTGTGTTGCCCTACACTCAGCATACACAGAGTGACTGGGAAAGTTTTCCGGGCCTGGAAGTTTCTTAGCAGCCTAGTGGAGCCTGCCGGTGCTCGGTGTTCGAGCAGGGAACAGGGTGCCCAGGAGAGGTCCTCCGTTTCCTGAAAAGCTTACTAACGTTAAAGAAAGCAGACCTAAAGCTAATGCCTCAAGGACTCTGCTCCAAGCTTCCACTTCGGCAGGGCTATTCAAGGCTTTACCTTGAGGAAAGGACTCACGTCAAGTTTCCTTTTAGCTCTAGAGCGTATCAGGAGGAGCTCCCACCCAGGTTTTGAAATCATCCTTTTGATGTAGAAAAGACTCGTTCCTTTCCCAGAGCCCTGCCTGCAGTGACTAGAGAGCCGTCCTAAAACTGTTATTTAGGTAGCTTCAAGGCAGCATGAATGCAGCACTCAAAATGAGAAAGCAAGGCTTGTGCCATTAGGCCCCCGTTTCCAGCAAACACGCAGCCTACCTCCTTGTGATTTCTACCAAGTAAGTATACACTCTTGCTAAACACTGGTCCCTTTCATGAATAAAGTTTATTTGGCACGGAGTTCTGCGTGTAGCCAACCGCCTCCCGCAAGGAGCTCTCTTGCTAGGCTATCGGGCTTAGCTTCTTCTAAAACCCTGCAGTGTAAGAGGAAGGACTGTGCTTTGGTTACAGCAGGAACGCAAGCCGACATTCTCCTGTAAGGATGGGGTCTTAAGGTATGACTTTGTAGAAGGAATGCGAAGCAGTTTTGGTTTCTCAGTGCCGCTCAGCTTAGGGCAATGAGGCAGATGTGTATGACAGGTAGGACGTGAGAGAACACAGTTCCTGGAGCTGTTGGAGTGCTGAGGAAATCTAGCTCTCCCAGGGAAGAGTGCAGTGTGTTGCCCTACACTCAGCATACACAGAGCGACTGGGAATGTTTTCCGGGCCTGGAAGTTTCTTAGCAGCCTAGTGGAGCCTGCCGGTGCTCGGTATTCGTGCAGGGAATAGGGTGCCCAGGCGAGGTCCTCCGTTTCCTGAAAAGCTTACTAACGTTAAAGAAAGCAGACCTAAAGCTAATGCCTCAAGGACTCTGCTCCAAGCTTCCACTTCGGCAGGGCTATTCAAGGCTTTACCTTGAGGAAAGGACTCACGTCAAGTTTCCTTTTAGCTCTAGAGTGTATCAGGAGGAGCTCCCACCCAGGCTATGAAAGCACCCTGTTGATGTAGAGAACACTCGTTCCTTTCCCAGAGCCCTGCCTGCAGTGACTAGAGAGCCGTCCTAAAACTGTTATTTAGGGAGCTTCAAGGCAGCATGAATGGAGCACTCAAAATGGGAAAGCAAGGCTTGTGCCATAAGGCCCCCGGTTCCAGCGAACACGCAGCCTACCTCCTTGTGATTTCTACCAAGTAAGTATACACTCTTGCTAAACACTGGTCCCTTCCTTGAATAGAGTTTATTTGGCACGGAGTTCTGCGTGTAGCCAACCGCCTCCCCCAAGGAGCGCTCTTGCTAGGCTATCGGGCTTAGCTTCTTCTAAAACCCTGCAGTGTAAGAGGAAGGACTGAGCTTTGGTTACAGCAGGAACGCAAGCCGACACTCTCCTGAAAGGATGGGGTCTTAAGGTATGATTTTGTAGAAGGAATGCGAAGCAGTTTTGGTTTCTCAGTGCCGCTCAGCCTAGGGCAATGAGGCAGATGTGTATGACATGTAGGACGTGAGAGAACACAGTTCCTGGAGCTGTTGGAGTGCTGAGGAAATCTAGCTCTCCCAGGGAAGAGTGCAGTGTGTTGCCCTACACTCAGCATACACAGAGTGACTGGGAAAGGTTTCTGGGCCTGGAAGTTTCTTAGCAGCCTAGTGGAGCCTGCCGGTGCTCGGTATTCGTGCAGGGAATAGGGTGCCCAGGCGAGGTCCTCGGTTTCCTGAAAAGCTTACTAACGTTAAAGAAAGCAGACTTAAAGCTAATGCCTCAAGGACTCTGCTCCAAGCTTCCACTTCGGCAGGGTTATTCAAGGCTTTACCTTGAGGAAAGGACTCACGTCAAGTTTCCTTTTAGCTCTAGAGTGTATCAGGAGGAGCTCCCACCCAGGCTATGAAAGCACCCTGTTGATGTAGAGAACACTCGTTCCTTTCCCAGAGCCCTGCCTGCAGTGACTAGAGTCCCGTCCTAAACTGTGATTTAGGTAGCTTCAAGGCAGCATGAATGGAGCACTCAAAATGGGAAAGCAAGGCTTGTGCCATAAGGCCCCCGTTTCCAGCGAACACGCAGCCTATCTCCTTGTGATTTCTACCAAGTAAGTATACACTCTTGCTACACACTGGTCCCTTCCTTGAATAAAGTTTATTTGGCACTGAGTTCTGCGTGTAGCCAACCGCCTCCCCCAAGGAGCGCTCTTGCTAGGCTCTCGGGCTTAGTTTCTTCTAAAACCCTGCAGTGTAAGAGGAAGAACTGTGCTTTGGTTACAGCAGGAAGGCAAGCCGACACTCTCCTGTAAGGATGGGGTCTTAAGGTATGACTTTGTAGAAGGAATGCGAAGCAGTTTTTGTTTCTCAGTGCCGCTCAGCCTAGGGCAATGAGGCAGATGTGCATGACATGTAGGACGTGAGAGAACACAGTTCCTGGAGCTGTTGGAGTGCTGAGGAAATCTAGCTCTCCCAGGGAAGAGTGCAGTGTGTTGCCCTACACTCAGCATACACTGAGTGACTGGGAAAGTTTTCCGGGCCTGGAAGTTTCTTAGCAGCCTAGTGGAGCCTGCCGGTGCTCGGTGTTCGAGCAGGGAACAGGGTGCCCAGGAGAGGTCCTCCGTTTCCTGAAAAGCTTACTAACGTTAAAGAAAGCAGACCTAAAGCTAATGCCTCAAGGACTCTGCTCCAAGCTTCCACTTCGGCAGGGCTATTCAAGGCTTTACCTTGAGGAAAGGACTCACGTCAAGTTTCCTTTTAGCTCTAGAGCGTATCAGGAGGAGCTCCCACCCAGGTTTTGAAATCATCCTTTTGATGTAGAAAAGACTCGTTCCTTTCCCAGAGCCCTGCCTGCAGTGACTAGAGAGCCGTCCTAAAACTGTTATTTAGGTAGCTTCAAGGCAGCATGAATGCAGCACTCAAAATGAGAAAGCAAGGCTTGTGCCATTAGGCCCCCGTTTCCAGCAAACACGCAGCCTACCTCCTTGTGATTTCTACCAAGTAAGTATACACTCTTGCTAAACACTGGTCCCTTTCATGAATAAAGTTTATTTGGCACGGAGTTCTGCGTGTAGCCAACCGCCTCCCGCAAGGAGCTCTCTTGCTAGGCTATCGGGCTTAGCTTCTTCTAAAACCCTGCAGTGTAAGAGGAAGGACTGTGCTTTGGTTACAGCAGGAACGCAAGCCGACATTCTCCTGTAAGGATGGGGTCTTAAGGTATGACTTTGTAGAAGGAATGCGAAGCAGTTTTGGTTTCTCAGTGCCGCTCAGCTTAGGGCAATGAGGCAGATGTGTATGACAGGTAGGACGTGAGAGAACACAGTTCCTGGAGCTGTTGGAGTGCTGAGGAAATCTAGCTCTCCCAGGGAAGAGTGCAGTGTGTTGCCCTACACTCAGCATACACAGAGCGACTGGGAATGTTTTCCGGGCCTGGAAGTTTCTTAGCAGCCTAGTGGAGCCTGCCGGTGCTCGGTATTCGTGCAGGGAATAGGGTGCCCAGGCGAGGTCCTCCGTTTCCTGAAAAGCTTACTAACGTTAAAGAAAGCAGACCTAAAGCTAATGCCTCAAGGACTCTGCTCCAAGCTTCCACTTCGGCAGGGCTATTCAAGGCTTTACCTTGAGGAAAGGACTCACGTCAAGTTTCCTTTTAGCTCTAGAGTGTATCAGGAGGAGCTCCCACCCAGGCTATGAAAGCACCCTGTTGATGTAGAGAACACTCGTTCCTTTCCCAGAGCCCTGCCTGCAGTGACTAGAGAGCCGTCCTAAAACTGTTATTTAGGGAGCTTCAAGGCAGCATGAATGGAGCACTCAAAATGGGAAAGCAAGGCTTGTGCCATAAGGCCCCCGGTTCCAGCGAACACGCAGCCTACCTCCTTGTGATTTCTACCAAGTAAGTATACACTCTTGCTAAACACTGGTCCCTTCCTTGAATAGAGTTTATTTGGCACGGAGTTCTGCGTGTAGCCAACCGCCTCCCCCAAGGAGCGCTCTTGCTAGGCTATCGGGCTTAGCTTCTTCTAAAACCCTGCAGTGTAAGAGGAAGGACTGAGCTTTGGTTACAGCAGGAACGCAAGCCGACTTTCTCCTGTAAGGATGGGGTCTTAAGGTATGATTTTGTAGAAGGAATGCGAAGCAGTTTTGGTTTCTCAGTGCCGCTCAGCCTAGGGCAATGAGGCAGATGTGTATGACATGTAGGACGTGAGAGAACACAGTTCCTGGAGCTGTTGGAGTGCTGAGGAAATCTAGCTCTCCCAGGGAAGAGTGCAGTGTGTTGCCCTACACTCAGCATACACAGAGTGACTGGGAAAGGTTTCTGGGCCTGGAAGTTTCTTAGCAGCCTAGTGGAGCCTGCCGGTGCTCGGTATTCGTGCAGGGAATAGGGTGCCCAGGCGAGGTCCTCGGTTTCCTGAAAAGCTTACTAACGTTAAAGAAAGCAGACTTAAAGCTAATGCCTCAAGGACTCTGCTCCAAGCTTCCACTTCGGCAGGGTTATTCAAGGCTTTACCTTGAGGAAAGGACTCACGTCAAGTTTCCTTTTAGCTCTAGAGTGTATCAGGAGGAGCTCCCACCCAGGCTATGAAAGCACCCTGTTGATGTAGAGAACACTCGTTCCTTTCCCAGAGCCCTGCCTGCAGTGACTAGAGACCCGTCCTAAACTGTGATTTAGGTAGCTTCAAGGCAGCATGAATGGAGCACTCAAAATGGGAAAGCAAGGCTTGTGCCATAAGGCCCCCGTTTCCAGCGAACACGCAGCCTATCTCCTTGTGATTTCTACCAAGTAAGTATACACTCTTGCTACACACTGGTCCCTTCCTTGAATAAAGTTTATTTGGCACTGAGTTCTGCGTGTAGCCAACCGCCTCCCCCAAGGAGCGCTCTTGCTAGGCTCTCGGGCTTAGTTTCTTCTAAAACCCTGCAGTGTAAGAGGAAGAACTGTGCTTTGGTTACAGCAGGAAGGCAAGCCGACACTCTCCTGTAAGGATGGGGTCTTAAGGTATGACTTTGTAGAAGGAATGCGAAGCAGTTTTGGTTTCTCAGTGCCGCTCAGCCTAGGGCAATGAGGCAGATGTGCATGACATGTAGGACGTGAGAGAACACAGTTCCTGGAGCTGTTGGAGTGCTGAGGAAATCTAGCTCTCCCAGGGAAGAGTGCAGTGTGTTGCCCTACACTCAGCATACACAGAGTGACTGGGAAAGTTTTCCGGGCCTGGAAGTTTCTTAGCAGCCTAGTGGAGCCTGCCGGTGCTCGGTGTTCGAGCAGGGAACAGGGTGCCCAGGAGAGGTCCTCCGTTTCCTGAAAAGCTTACTAACGTTAAAGAAAGCAGACCTAAAGCTAATGCCTCAAGGACTCTGCTCCAAGCTTCCACTTCGGCAGGGCTATTCAAGGCTTTACCTTGAGGAAAGGACTCACGTCAAGTTTCCTTTTAGCTCTAGAGCGTATCAGGAGGAGCTCCCACCCAGGTTTTGAAATCATCCTTTTGATGTAGAAAAGACTCGTTCCTTTCCCAGAGCCCTGCCTGCAGTGACTAGAGAGCCGTCCTAAAACTGTTATTTAGGTAGCTTCAAGGCAGCATGAATGCAGCACTCAAAATGAGAAAGCAAGGCTTGTGCCATTAGGCCCCCGTTTCCAGCAAACACGCAGCCTACCTCCTTGTGATTTCTACCAAGTAAGTATACACTCTTGCTAAACACTGGTCCCTTTCATGAATAAAGTTTATTTGGCACGGAGTTCTGCGTGTAGCCAACCGCCTCCCGCAAGGAGCTCTCTTGCTAGGCTATCGGGCTTAGCTTCTTCTAAAACCCTGCAGTGTAAGAGGAAGGACTGTGCTTTGGTTACAGCAGGAACGCAAGCCGACATTCTCCTGTAAGGATGGGGTCTTAAGGTATGACTTTGTAGAAGGAATGCGAAGCAGTTTTGGTTTCTCAGTGCCGCTCAGCTTAGGGCAATGAGGCAGATGTGTATGACAGGTAGGACGTGAGAGAACACAGTTCCTGGAGCTGTTGGAGTGCTGAGGAAATCTAGCTCTCCCAGGGAAGAGTGCAGTGTGTTGCCCTACACTCAGCATACACAGAGCGACTGGGAATGTTTTCCGGGCCTGGAAGTTTCTTAGCAGCCTAGTGGAGCCTGCCGGTGCTCGGTATTCGTGCAGGGAATAGGGTGCCCAGGCGAGGTCCTCCGTTTCCTGAAAAGCTTACTAACGTTAAAGAAAGCAGACCTAAAGCTAATGCCTCAAGGACTCTGCTCCAAGCTTCCACTTCGGCAGGGCTATTCAAGGCTTTACCTTGAGGAAAGGACTCACGTCAAGTTTCCTTTTAGCTCTAGAGTGTATCAGGAGGAGCTCCCACCCAGGCTATGAAAGCACCCTGTTGATGTAGAGAACACTCGTTCCTTTCCCAGAGCCCTGCCTGCAGTGACTAGAGAGCCGTCCTAAAACTGTTATTTAGGGAGCTTCAAGGCAGCATGAATGGAGCACTCAAAATGGGAAAGCAAGGCTTGTGCCATAAGGCCCCCGGTTCCAGCGAACACGCAGCCTACCTCCTTGTGATTTCTACCAAGTAAGTATACACTCTTGCTAAACACTGGTCCCTTCCTTGAATAGAGTTTATTTGGCACGGAGTTCTGCGTGTAGCCAACCGCCTCCCCCAAGGAGCGCTCTTGCTAGGCTATCGGGCTTAGCTTCTTCTAAAACCCTGCAGTGTAAGAGGAAGGACTGAGCTTTGGTTACAGCAGGAACGCAAGCCGACACTCTCCTGAAAGGATGGGGTCTTAAGGTATGATTTTGTAGAAGGAATGCGAAGCAGTTTTGGTTTCTCAGTGCCGCTCAGCCTAGGGCAATGAGGCAGATGTGTATGACATGTAGGACGTGAGAGAACACAGTTCCTGGAGCTGTTGGAGTGCTGAGGAAATCTAGCTCTCCCAGGGAAGAGTGCAGTGTGTTGCCCTACACTCAGCATACACAGAGTGACTGGGAAAGGTTTCTGGGCCTGGAAGTTTCTTAGCAGCCTAGTGGAGCCTGCCGGTGCTCGGTATTCGTGCAGGGAATAGGGTGCCCAGGCGAGGTCCTCGGTTTCCTGAAAAGCTTACTAACGTTAAAGAAAGCAGACTTAAAGCTAATGCCTCAAGGACTCTGCTCCAAGCTTCCACTTCGGCAGGGTTATTCAAGGCTTTACCTTGAGGAAAGGACTCACGTCAAGTTTCCTTTTAGCTCTAGAGTGTATCAGGAGGAGCTCCCACCCAGGCTATGAAAGCACCCTGTTGATGTAGAGAACACTCGTTCCTTTCCCAGAGCCCTGCCTGCAGTGACTAGAGACCCGTCCTAAACTGTGATTTAGGTAGCTTCAAGGCAGCATGAATGGAGCACTCAAAATGGGAAAGCAAGGCTTGTGCCATAAGGCCCCCGTTTCCAGCGAACACGCAGCCTATCTCCTTGTGATTTCTACCAAGTAAGTATACACTCTTGCTACACACTGGTCCCTTCCTTGAATAAAGTTTATTTGGCACTGAGTTCTGCGTGTAGCCAACCGCCTCCCCCAAGGAGCGCTCTTGCTAGGCTCTCGGGCTTAGTTTCTTCTAAAACCCTGCAGTGTAAGAGGAAGAACTGTGCTTTGGTTACAGCAGGAAGGCAAGCCGACACTCTCCTGTAAGGATGGGGTCTTAAGGTATGACTTTGTAGAAGGAATGCGAAGCAGTTTTGGTTTCTCAGTGCCGCTCAGCCTAGGGCAATGAGGCAGATGTGCATGACATGTAGGACGTGAGAGAACACAGTTCCTGGAGCTGTTGGAGTGCTGAGGAAATCTAGCTCTCCCAGGGAAGAGTGCAGTGTGTTGCCCTACACTCAGCATACACAGAGTGACTGGGAAAGTTTTCCGGGCCTGGAAGTTTCTTAGCAGCCTAGTGGAGCCTGCCGGTGCTCGGTGTTCGAGCAGGGAACAGGGTGCCCAGGAGAGGTCCTCCGTTTCCTGAAAAGCTTACTAACGTTAAAGAAAGCAGACCTAAAGCTAATGCCTCAAGGACTCTGCTCCAAGCTTCCACTTCGGCAGGGCTATTCAAGGCTTTACCTTGAGGAAAGGACTCACGTCAAGTTTCCTTTTAGCTCTAGAGCGTATCAGGAGGAGCTCCCACCCAGGTTTTGAAATCATCCTTTTGATGTAGAAAAGACTCGTTCCTTTCCCAGAGCCCTGCCTGCAGTGACTAGAGAGCCGTCCTAAAACTGTTATTTAGGTAGCTTCAAGGCAGCATGAATGCAGCACTCAAAATGAGAAAGCAAGGCTTGTGCCATTAGGCCCCCGTTTCCAGCAAACACGCAGCCTACCTCCTTGTGATTTCTACCAAGTAAGTATACACTCTTGCTAAACACTGGTCCCTTTCATGAATAAAGTTTATTTGGCACGGAGTTCTGCGTGTAGCCAACCGCCTCCCGCAAGGAGCTCTCTTGCTAGGCTATCGGGCTTAGCTTCTTCTAAAACCCTGCAGTGTAAGAGGAAGGACTGTGCTTTGGTTACAGCAGGAACGCAAGCCGACATTCTCCTGTAAGGATGGGGTCTTAAGGTATGACTTTGTAGAAGGAATGCGAAGCAGTTTTGGTTTCTCAGTGCCGCTCAGCTTAGGGCAATGAGGCAGATGTGTATGACAGGTAGGACGTGAGAGAACACAGTTCCTGGAGCTGTTGGAGTGCTGAGGAAATCTAGCTCTCCCAGGGAAGAGTGCAGTGTGTTGCCCTACACTCAGCATACACAGAGCGACTGGGAATGTTTTCCGGGCCTGGAAGTTTCTTAGCAGCCTAGTGGAGCCTGCCGGTGCTCGGTATTCGTGCAGGGAATAGGGTGCCCAGGCGAGGTCCTCGGTTTCCTGAAAAGCTTACTAACGTTAAAGAAAGCAGACCTAAAGCTAATGCCTCAAGGACTCTGCTCCAAGCTTCCACTTCGGCAGGGCTATTCAAGGCTTTACCTTGAGGAAAGGACTCACGTCAAGTTTCCTTTTAGCTCTAGAGTGTATCAGGAGGAGCTCCCACCCAGGCTATGAAAGCACCCTGTTGATGTAGAGAACACTCGTTCCTTTCCCAGAGCCCTGCCTGCAGTGACTAGAGAGCCGTCCTAAAACTGTTATTTAGGGAGCTTCAAGGCAGCATGAATGGAGCACTCAAAATGGGAAAGCAAGGCTTGTGCCATAAGGCCCCCGGTTCCAGCGAACACGCAGCCTACCTCCTTGTGATTTCTACCAAGTAAGTATACACTCTTGCTAAACACTGGTCCCTTCCTTGAATAGAGTTTATTTGGCACGGAGTTCTGCGTGTAGCCAACCGCCTCCCCCAAGGAGCGCTCTTGCTAGGCTATCGGGCTTAGCTTCTTCTAAAACCCTGCAGTGTAAGAGGAAGGACTGAGCTTTGGTTACAGCAGGAACGCAAGCCGACACTCTCCTGAAAGGATGGGGTCTTAAGGTATGATTTTGTAGAAGGAATGCGAAGCAGTTTTGGTTTCTCAGTGCCGCTCAGCCTAGGGCAATGAGGCAGATGTGTATGACATGTAGGACGTGAGAGAACACAGTTCCTGGAGCTGTTGGAGTGCTGAGGAAATCTAGCTCTCCCAGGGAAGAGTGCAGTGTGTTGCCCTACACTCAGCATACACAGAGTGACTGGGAAAGGTTTCTGGGCCTGGAAGTTTCTTAGCAGCCTAGTGGAGCCTGCCGGTGCTCGGTATTCGTGCAGGGAATAGGGTGCCCAGGCGAGGTCCTCGGTTTCCTGAAAAGCTTACTAACGTTAAAGAAAGCAGACTTAAAGCTAATGCCTCAAGGACTCTGCTCCAAGCTTCCACTTCGGCAGGGTTATTCAAGGCTTTACCTTGAGGAAAGGACTCACGTCAAGTTTCCTTTTAGCTCTAGAGTGTATCAGGAGGAGCTCCCACCCAGGCTATGAAAGCACCCTGTTGATGTAGAGAACACTCGTTCCTTTCCCAGAGCCCTGCCTGCAGTGACTAGAGACCCGTCCTAAACTGTGATTTAGGTAGCTTCAAGGCAGCATGAATGGAGCACTCAAAATGGGAAAGCAAGGCTTGTGCCATAAGGCCCCCGTTTCCAGCGAACACGCAGCCTATCTCCTTGTGATTTCTACCAAGTAAGTATACACTCTTGCTACACACTGGTCCCTTCCTTGAATAAAGTTTATTTGGCACTGAGTTCTGCGTGTAGCCAACCGCCTCCCCCAAGGAGCGCTCTTGCTAGGCTCTCGGGCTTAGTTTCTTCTAAAACCCTGCAGTGTAAGAGGAAGAACTGTGCTTTGGTTACAGCAGGAAGGCAAGCCGACACTCTCCTGTAAGGATGGGGTCTTAAGGTATGACTTTGTAGAAGGAATGCGAAGCAGTTTTGGTTTCTCAGTGCCGCTCAGCCTAGGGCAATGAGGCAGATGTGCATGACATGTAGGACGTGAGAGAACACAGTTCCTGGAGCTGTTGGAGTGCTGAGGAAATCTAGCTCTCCCAGGGAAGAGTGCAGTGTGTTGCCCTACACTCAGCATACACAGAGTGACTGGGAAAGTTTTCCGGGCCTGGAAGTTTCTTAGCAGCCTAGTGGAGCCTGCCGGTGCTCGGTGTTCGAGCAGGGAACAGGGTGCCCAGGAGAGGTCCTCCGTTTCCTGAAAAGCTTACTAACGTTAAAGAAAGCAGACCTAAAGCTAATGCCTCAAGGACTCTGCTCCAAGCTTCCACTTCGGCAGGGCTATTCAAGGCTTTACCTTGAGGAAAGGACTCACGTCAAGTTTCCTTTTAGCTCTAGAGCGTATCAGGAGGAGCTCCCACCCAGGTTTTGAAATCATCCTTTTGATGTAGAAAAGACTCGTTCCTTTCCCAGAGCCCTGCCTGCAGTGACTAGAGAGCCGTCCTAAAACTGTTATTTAGGTAGCTTCAAGGCAGCATGAATGCAGCACTCAAAATGAGAAAGCAAGGCTTGTGCCATTAGGCCCCCGTTTCCAGCAAACACGCAGCCTACCTCCTTGTGATTTCTACCAAGTAAGTATACACTCTTGCTAAACACTGGTCCCTTTCATGAATAAAGTTTATTTGGCACGGAGTTCTGCGTGTAGCCAACCGCCTCCCGCAAGGAGCTCTCTTGCTAGGCTATCGGGCTTAGCTTCTTCTAAAACCCTGCAGTGTAAGAGGAAGGACTGTGCTTTGGTTACAGCAGGAACGCAAGCCGACATTCTCCTGTAAGGATGGGGTCTTAAGGTATGACTTTGTAGAAGGAATGCGAAGCAGTTTTGGTTTCTCAGTGCCGCTCAGCTTAGGGCAATGAGGCAGATGTGTATGACATGTAGGACGTGAGAGAACACAGTTCCTGGAGCTGTTGGAGTGCTGAGGAAATCTAGCTCTCCCAGGGAAGAGTGCAGTGTGTTGCCCTACACTCAGCATACACAGAGCGACTGGGAATGTTTTCCGGGCCTGGAAGTTTCTTAGCAGCCTAGTGGAGCCTGCCGGTGCTCGGTATTCGTGCAGGGAATAGGGTGCCCAGGCGAGGTCCTCCGTTTCCTGAAAAGCTTACTAACGTTAAAGAAAGCAGACCTAAAGCTAATGCCTCAAGGACTCTGCTCCAAGCTTCCACTTCGGCAGGGCTATTCAAGGCTTTACCTTGAGGAAAGGACTCACGTCAAGTTTCCTTTTAGCTCTAGAGTGTATCAGGAGGAGCTCCCACCCAGGCTATGAAAGCACCCTGTTGATGTAGAGAACACTCGTTCCTTTCCCAGAGCCCTGCCTGCAGTGACTAGAGAGCCGTCCTAAAACTGTTATTTAGGGAGCTTCAAGGCAGCATGAATGGAGCACTCAAAATGGGAAAGCAAGGCTTGTGCCATAAGGCCCCCGGTTCCAGCGAACACGCAGCCTACCTCCTTGTGATTTCTACCAAGTAAGTATACACTCTTGCTAAACACTGGTCCCTTCCTTGAATAGAGTTTATTTGGCACGGAGTTCTGCGTGTAGCCAACCGCCTCCCCCAAGGAGCGCTCTTGCTAGGCTATCGGGCTTAGCTTCTTCTAAAACCCTGCAGTGTAAGAGGAAGGACTGAGCTTTGGTTACAGCAGGAACGCAAGCCGACACTCTCCTGAAAGGATGGGGTCTTAAGGTATGATTTTGTAGAAGGAATGCGAAGCAGTTTTGGTTTCTCAGTGCCGCTCAGCCTAGGGCAATGAGGCAGATGTGTATGACATGTAGGACGTGAGAGAACACAGTTCCTGGAGCTGTTGGAGTGCTGAGGAAATCTAGCTCTCCCAGGGAAGAGTGCAGTGTGTTGCCCTACACTCAGCATACACAGAGTGACTGGGAAAGGTTTCTGGGCCTGGAAGTTTCTTAGCAGCCTAGTGGAGCCTGCCGGTGCTCGGTATTCGTGCAGGGAATAGGGTGCCCAGGCGAGGTCCTCGGTTTCCTGAAAAGCTTACTAACGTTAAAGAAAGCAGACTTAAAGCTAATGCCTCAAGGACTCTGCTCCAAGCTTCCACTTCGGCAGGGTTATTCAAGGCTTTACCTTGAGGAAAGGACTCACGTCAAGTTTCCTTTTAGCTCTAGAGTGTATCAGGAGGAGCTCCCACCCAGGCTATGAAAGCACCCTGTTGATGTAGAGAACACTCGTTCCTTTCCCAGAGCCCTGCCTGCAGTGACTAGAGACCCGTCCTAAACTGTGATTTAGGTAGCTTCAAGGCAGCATGAATGGAGCACTCAAAATGGGAAAGCAAGGCTTGTGCCATAAGGCCCCCGTTTCCAGCGAACACGCAGCCTATCTCCTTGTGATTTCTACCAAGTAAGTATACACTCTTGCTACACACTGGTCCCTTCCTTGAATAAAGTTTATTTGGCACTGAGTTCTGCGTGTAGCCAACCGCCTCCCCCAAGGAGCGCTCTTGCTAGGCTCTCGGGCTTAGTTTCTTCTAAAACCCTGCAGTGTAAGAGGAAGAACTGTGCTTTGGTTACAGCAGGAAGGCAAGCCGACACTCTCCTGTAAGGATGGGGTCTTAAGGTATGACTTTGTAGAAGGAATGCGAAGCAGTTTTGGTTTCTCAGTGCCGCTCAGCCTAGGGCAATGAGGCAGATGTGCATGACATGTAGGACGTGAGAGAACACAGTTCCTGGAGCTGTTGGAGTGCTGAGGAAATCTAGCTCTCCCAGGGAAGAGTGCAGTGTGTTGCCCTACACTCAACATATACTGAGTGACTGGGAAAGGATTCTGGGCCTGGAAGTTTCTTAGCAGCCTAGTGGAGCCTGCCGGTGCTCGGTATTCGTGCAGGGAATAGGGTGCCCAGGCGAGGTCCTCCGTTTCCTGAAAAGCTTACTAACGTTAAAGAAAGCAGACCTAAAGCTAATGCCTCAAGGACTCTGCTCCAAGCTTCCACTTCGGCAGGGCTATTCAAGGCTTTACCTTGAGGAAAGGACTCACGTCAAGTTTCCTTTTAGCTCTAGAGTGTATCAGGAGGAGCTCCCACCCAGGCTATGAAAGCACCCTGTTGATGTAGAGAACACTCGTTCCTTTCCCAGAGCCCTGCCTGCAGTGACTAGAGAGCCGTCCTAAACTGTGATTTAGGTAGCTTCAAGGCAGCATGAATGGAGCACTCAAAATGGGAAAGCAAGGCTTGTGCCATAAGGCCCCCGTTTCCAGCGAAAACGCAGCCTACCTCCTTGTGATTTCTACCAAGTAAGTATACACTCTTGCTACACACTGGTCCCTTCCTTGAATAAAGTTTATTTGGCACTGAGTTCTGCGTGTAGCCAACCGCCTCCCCCAAGGAGCGCTCTTGCTAGGCTCTCGGGCTTAGTTTCTTCTAAAACCCTGCAGTGTAAGAGGAAGGACTGTGCTTTGGTTACAGCAGGAACGCAAGCCGACATTCTCCTGTAAGGATGGGATCTTAAGGTATGACTTTGTAGAAGGAATGCGAAGCAGTTTTGGTTTCTCAGTGCCGCTCAGCTTAGGGCAATGAGGCAGATGTGTATGACAGGTAGGACGTGAGAGAACACAGTTCCTGGAGCTGTTGGAGTGCTGAGGAAATCTAGCTCTCCCAGGGAAGAGTGCAGTGTGTTGCCCTACACTCAGCATACACAGAGCGACTGGGAATGTTTTCCGGGCCTGGAAGTTTCTTAGCAGCCTAGTGGAGCCTGCCGGTGCTCGGTATTCGTGCAGGGAATAGGGTGCCCAGGCGAGGTCCTCCGTTTCCTGAAAAGCTTACTAACGTTAAAGAAAGCAGACCTAAAGCTAATGCCTCAAGGACTCTGCTCCAAGCTTCCACTTCGGCAGGGCTATTCAAGGCTTTACCTTGAGGAAAGGACTCACGTCAAGTTTCCTTTTAGCTCTAGAGTGTATCAGGAGGAGCTCCCACCCAGGCTATGAAAGCACCCTGTTGATGTAGAGAAGACTCGTTCCTTTCCCAGAGCCCTGCCTGCAGTGCCTAGAGACCCGTCCTAAAACTGTGATTTAGGTAGCTTCAAGGCAGCATGAATGGAGCACTCAAAATGGGAAAACAAGGCTTGTGCCATAAGGCGCCCGGTTCCAGCGAACACGCAGCCTACTTCCTTGTGATTTCTACCAAGTAAGTATACACTCTTGCTACACACTGGTCCCTTCCTTGAATAAAGTTTATTTGGCACGGAGTTCTGCGTGTAGCCAACCGCCTCCCCCAAGGAACGCTCTTGCTAGGCTATCGGGCTTAGTTTCTTCTAAAACCCTGCAGTGTAAGAGGAAGAACTGTGCTTTGGTTACAGCAGGAACGCAAGCCGACTTTCTCCTGTAAGGATGGGGTCGTAAAGTATGACTTTGTGGAAGGAATGCGAAGCAGTTTTTGTTTCTCAGTGCCGCTCAGCCTAGGGCAATGAGGCAGATTTGCATGACATGTAGGACGTGAGAGAACACAGTTCCTGGAGCTGTTGGAGTGCTGAGGAAATCTAGCTCTCCCAGGGAAGAGTGCAGTGTGTTGCCCTACACTCAACATACACTGAGTGACTGGGAAAGTTTTCCGGGCCTGGAAGTTTCTTAGCAGCCTAGTGGAGCCTGCCGGTGCTCAGTGTTCGTGCAGGGAATAGGGTGCCCAGCCGAGGTCCTTCGTTTCCTGAAAAGCTTACTAACGTTAAAGAAAGCAGACCTAAAGCTAATGCCTCAAGGACTCTGCTCCAAGCTTCCACTTCGTCAGGGCTATTCAAGGCTTTACCTTGAGGAAAGGACTCACGTCAAGTTTCCTTTTAGCTCTAGAGCGTATCAGGAGGAGCTCCCACCCAGGTTTTGAAATCATCCTGTTGATGTAGAGAAGACTCGTTCCTTTCCCAGAGCCCTGCCTGCAGTGACTAGAGAGCCGTCCTAAAAATGTTATTTAGGTAGCTTCAAGGCAGCATGAATGGAGCACTCAAAATGAGAAAGCAAGGCTTGTGCCATTAGGCCCCCGTTTCCAGCGAACACGCAGCCTACCTCCTTGTGATTTCTACCAAGTAAGTATACACTCTTGCTAAACACTGGTCCCTTCCTTGAATAAAGTTTATTTGGCACTGAGTTCTGCGTGTAGCCAACCGCCTCCACCAAGGAGCGCTCTTGCTAGGCTCTCGGGCTTAGTTTCTTCTAAAACCCTGCAGTGTAAGAGGAAGGACTGTGCTTTGGTTACAGCAGGAAGGCAAGCCGACACTCTCCTGTAAGGATGGGGTCTTAAGGTATGACTTTGTAGAAGGAATGCGAAGCAGTTTTTGTTTCTCAGTGCCGCTCAGCCTAGGGCAATGAGGCAGATGTGCATGACATGTAGGACGTGAGAGAACACAGTTCCTGGAGCTGTTGGAGTGCTGAGGAAATCTAGCTCTCCCAGGGAAGAGTGCAGTGTGTTGCCCTACACTCAGCATACACAGAGTGACTGGGAAAGTTTTCCGGGCCTGGAAGTTTCTTAGCAGCCTAGTGGAGCCTGCCGGTGCTCGGTGTTCGAGCAGGGAATAGGGTGCCCAGGAGAGGTCCTCCGTTTCCTGAAAAGCTTACTAACGTTAAAGAAAGCAGATCTAAAGCTAATGCCTCAAGGACTCTGCTCCAAGCTTCCACTTCGGCAGGGCTATTCAAGGCTTTACCTTGAGGAAAGGACTCACGTCAAGTTTCCTTTTAGCTCTAGAGTGTATCAGGAGGAGCTCCCACCCAGGCTATGAAAGCACCCTGTTGATGTAGAGAACACTCGTTCCTTTCCCAGAGCCCTGCCTGCAGTGACTAGAGACCCGTCCTAAACTGTGATTTAGGTAGCTTCAAGGCAGCATGAATGGAGCACTCAAAATGGGAAAGCAAGGCTTGTGCCATAAGGCCCCCGTTTCCAGCGAAAACGCAGCCTACCTCCTTGTGATTTCTACCAAGTAAGTATACACTCTTGCTACACACTGGTCCCTTCCTTGAATAAAGTTTATTTGGCACTGAGTTCTGCGTGTAGCCAACCGCCTCCCCCAAGGAGCGCTCTTGCTAGGCTCTCGGGCTTAGTTTCTTCTAAAACCCTGCAGTGTAAGAGGAAGAACTGTGCTTTGGTTACAGCAGGAAGGCAAGCCGACACTCTCCTGTAAGGATGGGGTCTTAAGGTATGACTTTGTAGAAGGAATGCGAAGCAGTTTTGGTTTCTCAGTGCCGCTCAGCCTAGGGCAATGAGACAGATGTGCATGACATGTAGGACTTGAGAGAACACAGTTCCTGGAGCTGTTGGAGTGCTGAGGAAATCTAGCTCTCCCAGGGAAGAGTGCAGTGTGTTGCCCTACACTCAGCATACACAGAGTGACTGGGAATGTTTTCCGGGCCTGGAAGTTTCTTAGCAGCCTAGTGGAGCCTGCCGGTGCTCGGTGTTCGTGCAGGGAATAGGGTGGCCAGGCGAGGTCCTCCGTTTCCAGAAATGCTTACTAACGTTAAAGAAAGCAGACCTAAAGCTAATGCCTCAAGGACTCTCCTCCAAGCTTCCACTTCGGCAGGGCTATTCAAGGCTTTACCTTGAGGAAAGGACTCACGTCAAGTTTCCTTTTAGCTCTAGAGCGTATCAGGAGGAGCTCCCACCCAGGTTTTGAAATCATCCTGTTGATGTAGAGAAGACTCGTTCCTTTCCCAGAGCCCTGCCTGCAGTGACTAGAGAGCCGTCCTAAAACTGTTATTTAGGTAGCTTCAAGGCAGCATGAATGGAGCACTCAAAATGGGAAAGCAAGGCTTGTGCCATAAGGCCCCCGTTTCCAGCGAAAACGCAGCCTACCTCCTTGTGATTTCTACCAAGTAAGTATACACTCTTGCTACACACTGGTCCCTTCCTTGAATAAAGTTTATTTGGCACTGAGTTCTGCGTGTAGCCAACCGCCTCCCCCAAGGAGCGCTCTTGCTAGGCTCTCGGGCTTAGTTTCTTCTAAAACCCTGCAGTGTAAGAGGAAGGACTGTGCTTTGGTTACAGCAGGAACGCAAGCCGACATTCTCCTGTAAGGATGGGATCTTAAGGTATGACTTTGTAGAAGGAATGCGAAGCAGTTTTGGTTTCTCAGTGCCGCTCAGCTTAGGGCAATGAGGCAGATGTGTATGACAGGTAGGACGTGAGAGAACACAGTTCCTGGAGCTGTTGGAGTGCTGAGGAAATCTAGCTCTCCCAGGGAAGAGTGCAGTGTGTTGCCCTACACTCAGCATACACAGAGCGACTGGGAATGTTTTCCGGGCCTGGAAGTTTCTTAGCAGCCTAGTGGAGCCTGCCGGTGCTCGGTATTCGTGCAGGGAATAGGGTGCCCAGGCGAGGTCCTCCGTTTCCTGAAAAGCTTACTAACGTTAAAGAAAGCAGACCTAAAGCTAATGCCTCAAGGACTCTGCTCCAAGCTTCCACTTCGGCAGGGCTATTCAAGGCTTTACCTTGAGGAAAGGACTCACGTCAAGTTTCCTTTTAGCTCTAGAGTGTATCAGGAGGAGCTCCCACCCAGGCTATGAAAGCACCCTGTTGATGTAGAGAAGACTCGTTCCTTTCCCAGAGCCCTGCCTGCAGTGACTAGAGACCCGTCCTAAAACTGTGATTTAGGTAGCTTCAAGGCAGCATGAATGGAGCACTCAAAATGGGAAAACAAGGCTTGTGCCATAAGGCCCCCGGTTCCAGCGAACACGCAGCCTACTTCCTTGTGATTTCTACCAAGTAAGTTTACACTCTTGCTACACACTGGTCCCTTCCTTGAATAAAGTTTATTTGGCACTGAGTTCTGCGTGTAGCCAACCGCCTCCCCCAAGGAACGCTCTTGCTAGGCTATCGGGCTTAGTTTCTTCTAAAACCCTGCAGTGTAAGAGGAAGAACTGTGCTTTGGTTACAGCAGGAACGCAAGCCGACTTTCTCCTGTAAGGATGGGGTCGTAAGGTATGACTTTGTGGAAGGAATGCGAAGCAGTTTTTGTTTCTCAGTGCCGCTCAGCCTAGGGCAATGAGGCAGATTTGCATGACATGTAGGACGTGAGAGAACACAGTTCCTGGAGCTGTTGGAGTGCTGAGGAAATCTAGCTCTCCCAGGGAAGAGTGCAGTGTGTTGCCCTACACTCAACATACACTGAGTGACTGGGAAAGTTTTCCGGGCCTGGAAGTTTCTTAGCAGCGTAGTGGAGCCTGCCGGTGCTCAGTGTTCGTGCAGGGAATAGGGTGCCCAGCCGAGGTCCTTCGTTTCCTGAAAAGCTTACTAACGTTAAAGAAAGCAGACCTAAAGCTAATGCCTCAAGGACTCTGCTCCAAGCTTCCACTTCGGCAGGGCTATTCAAGGCTTTACCTTGAGGAAAGGACTCACGTCAAGTTTCCTTTTAGCTCTAGAGCGTATCAGGAGGAGCTCCCACCCAGGTTTTGAAATCATCCTGTTGATGTAGAGAAGACTCGTTCCTTTCCCAGAGCCCTGCCTGCAGTGACTAGAGAGCCGTCCTAAAACTGTTATTTAGGTAGCTTCAAGGCAGCATGAATGGAGCACTCAAAATGAGAAAGCAAGGCTTGTGCCATTAGGCCCCCGTTTCCAGCGAACACGCAGCCTACCTCCTTGTGATTTCTACCAAGTAAGTATACACTCTTGCTAAACACTGGTCCCTTCCTTGAATAAAGTTTATTTGGCACGGAGTTCTGCGTGTAGCCAACCGCCTCCCGCAAGGAGCGCTCTTGCTAGGCTATCGGGCTTAGCTTCTTCTAAAACCCTGCAGTGTAAGAGGAAGGACTGTGCTTTGGTTACAGCAGGAACGCAAGCCGACTTTCTCCTGTAAGGATGGGGTCTTAAGGTATGACTTTGTAGAAGGAATGCGAAGCAGTTTTGTTTTCTCAGTGCCGCTCAGCCTAGGGCAATGAGGCAGATGTGTATGACATGTAGGACGTGAGAGAACACAGTTCCTGGAGCTGTTGGAGTGCTGAGGAAATCTAGCTCTCCCAGGGAAGAGTGCAGTGTGTTGCCCTACACTCAGCATACACAGAGTGACTGGGAAAGGTTTCTGGGCCTGGAAGTTTCTTAGCAGCCTAGTGGAGCCTGCCGGTGCTCGGTATTCGTGCAGGGAATAGGGTGCCCAGGCGAGGTCCTCCGTTTCCTGAAAAGCTTACTAACGTTAAAGAAAGCAGACCTAAAGCTAATGCCTCAAGGACTCTGCTCCAAGCTTCCACTTCGGCAGGGCTATTCAAGGCTTTACCTTGAGGAAAGGACTCACGTCAAGTTTCCTTTTAGCTCTAGAGTGTATCAGGAGGAGCTCCCACCCAGGCTATGAAAGCACCCTGTTGATGTAGAGAACACTCGTTCCTTTCCCAGAGCCCTGCCTGCAGTGACTAGAGAGCCATCCTAAACTGTGATTTAGGTAGCTTCAAGGCAGCATGAATGGAGCACTCAAAATGGGAAAGCAAGGCTTGTGCCATAAGGCCCCCGTTTCCAGCGAAAACGCAGCCTACCTCCTTGTGATTTCTACCAAGTAAGTATACACTCTTGCTACACACTGGTCCCTTCCTTGAATAAAGTTTATTTGGCACTGAGTTCTGCGTGTAGCCAACCGCCTCCACCAAGGAGCGCTCTTGCTAGGCTCTCGGGCTTAGTTTCTTCTAAAACCCTGCAGTGTAAGAGGAAGAACTGTGCTTTGGTTACAGCAGGAAGGCAAGCCGACACTCTCCTGTAAGGATGGGGTCTTAAGGTATGACTTTGTAGAAGGAATGCGAAGCAGTTTTGGTTTCTCAGTGCCGCTCAGCCTAGGGCAATGAGGCAGATGTGCATGACATGTAGGACGTGAGAGAACACAGTTCCTGGAGCTGTTGGAGTGCTGAGGAAATCTAGCTCTCCCAGGGAAGAGTGCAGTGTGTTGCCCTACACTCAGCATACACAGAGTGACTGGGAAAGTTTTCCGGGCCTGGAAGTTTCTTAGCAGCCTAGTGGAGCCTGCCGGTGCTCGGTGTTCGAGCAGGGAATAGGGTGCCCAGGAGAGGTCCTCCGTTTCCTGAAAAGCTTACTAACGTTAAAGAAAGCAGACCTAAAGCTAATGCCTCAAGGACTCTGCTCCAAGCTTCCACTTCGGCAGGGCTATTCAAGGCTTTACCTTGAGGAAAGGACTCACGTCAAGTTTCCTTTTAGTTCTAGAGTGTATCAGGAGGAGCTCCCACCCAGGCTATGAAAGCACCCTGTTGATGTAGAGAACACTCGTTCCTTTCCCAGAGCCCTGCCTGCAGTGACTAGAGACCCGTCCTAAACTGTGATTTAGGTAGCTTCAAGGCAGCATGAATGGAGCACTCAAAATGGGAAAGCAAGGCTTGTGCCATAAGGCCCCCGTTTCCAGCGAAAACGCAGCCTACCTCCTTGTGATTTCTACCAAGTAAGTATACACTCTTGCTACACACTGGTCCCTTCCTTGAATAAAGTTTATTTGGCACTGAGTTCTGCGTGTAGCCAACCGCCTCCCCCAAGGAGCGCTCTTGCTAGGCTCTCGGGCTTAGTTTCTTCTAAAACCCTGCAGTGTAAGAGGAAGGACTGTGCTTTGGTTACAGCAGGAAGGCAAGCCGACACTCTCCTGTAAGGATGGGGTCTTAAGGTATGACTTTGTAGAAGGAATGCGAAGCAGTTTTTGTTTCTCAGTGCCGCTCAGCCTAGGGCAATGAGGCAGATGTGCATGACATGTAGGACGTAAGAGAACACAGTTCCTGGAGCTGTTGGAGTGCTGAGGAAATCTAGCTCTCCCAGGGAAGAGTGCAGTGTGTTGCCCTACACTCAACATACACTGAGTGACTGGGAAAGTTTTCCGGACCTGGAAGTTTCTTAGCAGCCTAGTGGAGCCTGCCGGTGCTCGGTGTTCGTGCAGGGAATAGGGTGGCCAGGCGAGGTCCTCCGTTTCCAGAAATGCTTACTAACGTTAAAGAAAGCAGACCTAAAGCTAATGCCTCAAGGACTCTGCTCCAAGCTTCCACTTCGGCAGGGCTATTCAAGGCTTTACCTTGAGGAAAGGACTCACGTCAAGTTTCCTTTTAGCTCTAGAGCGTATCAGGAGGAGCTCCCACCCAGGTTTTGAAATCATCCTGTTGATGTAGAGAAGACTCGTTCCTTTCCCAGAGCCCTGCCTGCAGTGACTAGAGAGCCGTCCTAAAACTGTTATTTAGGTAGCTTCAAGGCAGCATGAATGGAGCACTCAAAATGAGAAAGCAAGGCTTGTGCCATTAGGCCCCCGTTGCCAGCGAACACGCAGCCTACCTCCTTGTGATTTCTACCAAGTAAGTATACACTCTTGCTAAACACTGGTCCCTTCCTTGAATAAAGTTTATTTGGCACGGAGTTCTGCGTGTAGCCAACCGCCTCCCCCAAGGAGCGCTCTTGCTAGGCTATCGGGCTTAGCTTCTTCTAAAACCCTGCAGTGTAAGAGGAAGGACTGTGCTTTGGTTACAGCAGGAACGCAAGCCGACTTTCTCCTGTAAGGATGGGGTCTTAAGGTATGACTTTGTAGAAGGAATGCGAAGCAGTTTTGGTTTCTCAGTGCTGCTCAGCCTAGGGCAATGAGGCAGATGTGTATGACATGTAGGACGTGAGAGAACACAGATCCTGGAGCTGTTGGAGTGCTGAGGAAATCTAGCTCTCCCAGGTAAGAGTGCAGTGTGTTGCCCTACACTCAGCATACACAGAGTGACTGGGAAAGTTTTCCGGGCCTGGAAGTTTCTTAGCAGCCTAGTGGAGCCTGCCGGTGCTCGGTATTCGTGCAGGGAATAGGGTGCCCAGGCGAGGTCCTCCGTTTCCTGAAAAGCTTACTAACGTTAAAGAAAGCAGACCTAAAGCTAATGCCTCAAGGACTCTGCTCCAAGCTTCCACTTCGGCAGGGCTATTCAAGGCTTTACCTTGAGGAAAGGACTCACGTCAAGTTTCCTTTTAGCTCTAGAGTGTATCAGGAGGAGCTCCCACCCAGGCTATGAAAGCACCCTGTTGATGTAGAGAACACTCGTTCCTTTCCCAGAGCCCTGCCTGCAGTGACTAGAGAGCCGTCCTAAACTGTGATTTAGGTAGCTTCAAGGCAGCATGAATGGAGCACTCAAAATGGGAAAGCAAGGCTTGTGCCATAAGGCCCCCGTTTCCAGCGAAAACGCAGCCTACCTCCTTGTGATTACTACCAAGTAAGTATACACTCTTGCTACACACTGGTCCCTTCCTTGAATAAAGTTTATTTGGCACTGAGTTCTGCGTGTAGCCAACCGCCTCCCCAAAGGAGCGCTCTTGCTAGGCTCTCGGGCTTAGTTTCTTCTAAAACCCTGCAGTGTAAGAGGAAGAACTGTGCTTTGGTTACAGCAGGAAGGCAAGCCGACACTCTCCTGTAAGGATGGGGACTTAAGGTATGACTTTGTAGAAGGAATGCGAAGCAGTTTTGGTTTCTCAGTGCCGCTCAGCCTAGGGCAATGAGGCAGATTTGCATGACATGTAGGACGTGAGAGAACACAGTTCCTGGAGCTGTTGGAGTGCTGAGGAAATCTAGCTCTCCCAGGGAAGAGTGCAGTGTGTTGCCCTACACTCAGCATACACTGAGTGACTGGGAACGTTTTCCGGGCCTGGAAGTTTCTTAGCAGCCTAGTGGAGCATGCCGGTGCTCGGTGTTCGAGCAGGGAATAGGGTGCCCAGGAGAGGTCCTCCGTTTCCTGAAACGCTTACTAACGTTAAAGAAAGCAGACCTAAAGCTAATGCCTCAAGGACTCTGCTCCAAGCTTCCACTTCGGCAGGGCTATTGAAGGCTTTACCTTGAGGAAAGGACTCACGTCAAGTTTCCTTTTAGCTCTAGAGTGTATCAGGAGGAGCTCCCACCCAGGCTATGAAAGCACCCTGTTGATGTAGAGAACACTCGTTCCTTTCCCAGAGCCCTGCCTGCAGTGACTAGAGAGCCGTCCTAAACTGTGATTTAGGTAGCTTCAAGGCAGCATGAATGGAGCACTCAAAATGGGAAAGCAAGGCTTGTGCCATAAGGCCCCCGTTTCCAGCGAAAACGCAGCCTACCTCCTTGTGATTTCTACCAAGTAAGTATACACTCTTGCTACACACTGGTCCCTTCCTTGAATAAAGTTTATTTGGCACTAAGTTCTGCGTGTAGCCAACCGCCTCCCCCAAGGAGCGCTCTTGCTAGGCTCTCGGGCTTAGTTTCTTCTAAAACCCTGCAGTGTAAGAGGAAGAACTGTGCTTTGGTTACAGCAGGAAGGCAAGCCGACACTCTCCTGTAAGGATGGGGTCTTAAGGTATGACTTTGTAGAAGGAATGCGAAGCAGTTTTGGTTTCTCAGTGCCGCTCAGCCTAGGGCAATGAGGCAGATGTGCATGACATGTAGGACGTGAGAGAACACAGTTCCTGGAGCTGTTGGAGTGCTGAGGAAATCTAGCTCTCCCAGGGAAGAGTGCAGTGTGTTGCCCTACACTCAGCATACACAGAGTGACTGGGAAAGTTTTCTGAGCCTGGAAGTTTCTTAGCAGCCTAGTGGAGCCTGCCGGTGCTCGGTGTTCGAGCAGGGAATAGGGTGCCCAGGAGAGGTCCTCCGTTTCCTGAAAAGCTTACTAACGTTAAAGAAAGCAGACCTAAAGCTAATGCCTCAAGGACTCTGCTCCAAGCTTCCACTTCGGCAGGGCTATTCAAGGCTTTACCTTGAGGAAAGGACTCACGTCAAGTTTCCTTTTAGCTCCAGAGTGTATCAGGAGGAGCTCCCACCCAGGCTATGAAAGCACCCTGTTGATGTAGAGAACACTCGTTCCTTTCCCAGAGCCCTGCCTGCAGTGCCTAGAGACCCGTCCTAAAACTGTGATTTAGGTAGCTTCAAGGCAGCATGAATGGAGCACTCAAAATGGGAAAACAAGGCTTGTGCCATAAGGCCCCCGGATCCAGCGAACACGCAGCCTACCTCCTTGTGATTTCTACCAAGTAAGTATACACTCTTGCTACACACTGGTCCCTTCCTTGAATAAAGTTTATTTGGCACTGAGTTCTGCGTGTAGCCAACCGCCTCCCCCAAGGAACGCTCTTGCTAGGCTCTCGGGCTTAGTTTCTTCTAAAACCCTGCAGTGTAAGAGGAAGAACTGTGCTTTGGTTACAGCAGGAACGCAAGCCGACTTTCTCCTGTAAGGATGGGGTCGTAAAGTATGACTTTGTGGAAGGAATGCGAAGCAGTTTTTGTTTCTCAGTGCCGCTCAGCCTAGGGCAATGAGGCAGATTTGCATGACATGTAGGACGTAAGAGAACACAGTTCCTGGAGCTGTTGGAGTGCTGAGGAAATCTAGCTCTCCCAGGGAAGAGGGCAGTGTGTTGCCCTACACTCAACATACATTGAGTGACTGGGAAAGTTTTCCGGGCCTGGAAGTTTCTTAGCAGCCTAGTGGAGCCTGCCGGTGCTCGGTGTTCGTGCAGGGAATAGGGTGGCCAGGCGAGGTCCTCCGTTTCCAGAAATGCTTACTAACGTTAAAGAAAGCAGACCTAAAGCTAATGCCTCAAGGACTCTGCTCCAAGCTTCCACTTCGGCAGGGCTATTCAAGGCTTTACCTTGAGGAAAGGACTCACGTCAAGTTTCCTTTTAGCTCTAGAGCGTATCAGGAGGAGCTCCCACCCAGGTTTTGAAATCATCCTGTTGATGTAGAGAAGACTCGTTCCTTTCCCAGAGCCCTGCCTGCAGTGACTAGAGAGCCGTCCTAAAACTGTTATTTAGGTAGCTTCAAGGCAGCATGAATGGAGCACTCAAAATGAGAAAGCAAGGCTTGTGCCATTAGGCCCCCGTTGCCAGCGAACACGCAGCCTACCTCCTTGTGATTTCTACCAAGTAAGTATACACTCTTGCTAAACACTGGTCCCTTCCTTGAATAAAGTTTATTTGGCACGGAGTTCTGCGTGTAGCCAACCGCCTCCCCCAAGGAGCGCTCTTGCTAGGCTATTGGGCTTAGCTTCTTCTAAAACCCTGCAGTGTAAGAGGAAGGACTGTGCTTTGGTTACAGCAGGAACGCAAGCCGACTTTCTCCTGTAAGGATGGGGTCTTAAGGTATGACTTTGTAGAAGGAATGCGAAGCAGTTTTGGTTTCTCAGTGCTGCTCAGCCTAGGGCAATGAGGCAGATGTGTATGACATGTAGGACGTGAGAGAACACAGATCCTGGAGCTGTTGGAGTGCTGAGGAAATCTAGCTCTCCCAGGTAAGAGTGCAGTGTGTTGCCCTACACTCAGCATACACAGAGTGACTGGGAAAGTTTTCCGGGCCTGGAAGTTTCTTAGCAGCCTAGTGGAGCCTGCCGGTGCTCGGTATTCGTGCAGGGAATAGGGTGCCCAGGCGAGGTCCTCCGTTTCCTGAAAAGCTTACTAACGTTAAAGAAAGCAGACCTAAAGCTAATGCCTCAAGGACTCTGCTCCAAGCTTCCACTTCGGCAGGGCTATTCAAGGCTTTACCTTGAGGAAAGGACTCACGTCAAGTTTCCTTTTAGCTCTAGAGTGTATCAGGAGGAGCTCCCACCCAGGCTATGAAAGCACCCTGTTGATGTAGAGAACACTCGTTCCTTTCCCAGAGCCCTGCCTGCAGTGACTAGAGAGCCGTCCTAAACTGTGATTTAGGTAGCTTCAAGGCAGCATGAATGGAGCACTCAAAATGGGAAAGCAAGGCTTGTGCCATAAGGCCCCCGTTTCCAGCGAAAACGCAGCCTACCTCCTTGTGATTACTACCAAGTAAGTATACACTCTTGCTACACACTGGTCCCTTCCTTGAATAAAGTTTATTTGGCACTGAGTTCTGCGTGTAGCCAACCGCCTCCCCAAAGGAGCGCTCTTGCTAGGCTCTCGGGCTTAGTTTCTTCTAAAACCCTGCAGTGTAAGAGGAAGAACTGTGCTTTGGTTACAGCAGGAAGGCAAGCCGACACTCTCCTGTAAGGATGGGGACTTAAGGTATGACTTTGTAGAAGGAATGCGAAGCAGTTTTGGTTTCTCAGTGCCGCTCAGCCTAGGGCAATGAGGCAGATTTGCATGACATGTAGGACGTGAGAGAACACAGTTCCTGGAGCTGTTGGAGTGCTGAGGAAATCTAGCTCTCCCAGGGAAGAGTGCAGTGTGTTGCCCTACACTCAGCATACACTGAGTGACTGGGAACGTTTTCCGGGCCTGGAAGTTTCTTAGCAGCCTAGTGGAGCATGCCGGTGCTCGGTGTTCGAGCAGGGAATAGGGTGCCCAGGAGAGGTCCTCCGTTTCCTGAAACGCTTACTAACGTTAAAGAAAGCAGACCTAAAGCTAATGCCTCAAGGACTCTGCTCCAAGCTTCCACTTCGGCAGGGCTATTGAAGGCTTTACCTTGAGGAAAGGACTCACGTCAAGTTTCCTTTTAGCTCTAGAGTGTATCAGGAGGAGCTCCCACCCAGGCTATGAAAGCACCCTGTTGATGTAGAGAACACTCGTTCCTTTCCCAGAGCCCTGCCTGCAGTGACTAGAGAGCCGTCCTAAACTGTGATTTAGGTAGCTTCAAGGCAGCATGAATGGAGCACTCAAAATGGGAAAGCAAGGCTTGTGCCATAAGGCCCCCGTTTCCAGCGAAAACGCAGCCTACCTCCTTGTGATTTCTACCAAGTAAGTATACACTCTTGCTACACACTGGTCCCTTCCTTGAATAAAGTTTATTTGGCACTAAGTTCTGCGTGTAGCCAACCGCCTCCCCCAAGGAGCGCTCTTGCTAGGCTCTCGGGCTTAGTTTCTTCTAAAACCCTGCAGTGTAAGAGGAAGAACTGTGCTTTGGTTACAGCAGGAAGGCAAGCCGACACTCTCCTGTAAGGATGGGGTCTTAAGGTATGACTTTGTAGAAGGAATGCGAAGCAGTTTTGGTTTCTCAGTGCCGCTCAGCCTAGGGCAATGAGGCAGATGTGCATGACATGTAGGACGTGAGAGAACACAGTTCCTGGAGCTGTTGGAGTGCTGAGGAAATCTAGCTCTCCCAGGGAAGAGTGCAGTGTGTTGCCCTACACTCAGCATACACAGAGTGACTGGGAAAGTTTTCTGAGCCTGGAAGTTTCTTAGCAGCCTAGTGGAGCCTGCCGGTGCTCGGTGTTCGAGCAGGGAATAGGGTGCCCAGGAGAGGTCCTCCGTTTCCTGAAAAGCTTACTAACGTTAAAGAAAGCAGACCTAAAGCTAATGCCTCAAGGACTCTGCTCCAAGCTTCCACTTCGGCAGGGCTATTCAAGGCTTTACCTTGAGGAAAGGACTCACGTCAAGTTTCCTTTTAGCTCCAGAGTGTATCAGGAGGAGCTCCCACCCAGGCTATGAAAGCACCCTGTTGATGTAGAGAACACTCGTTCCTTTCCCAGAGCCCTGCCTGCAGTGCCTAGAGACCCGTCCTAAAACTGTGATTTAGGTAGCTTCAAGGCAGCATGAATGGAGCACTCAAAATGGGAAAACAAGGCTTGTGCCATAAGGCCCCCGGATCCAGCGAACACGCAGCCTACCTCCTTGTGATTTCTACCAAGTAAGTATACACTCTTGCTACACACTGGTCCCTTCCTTGAATAAAGTTTATTTGGCACTGAGTTCTGCGTGTAGCCAACCGCCTCCCCCAAGGAACGCTCTTGCTAGGCTCTCGGGCTTAGTTTCTTCTAAAACCCTGCAGTGTAAGAGGAAGAACTGTGCTTTGGTTACAGCAGGAACGCAAGCCGACTTTCTCCTGTAAGGATGGGGTCGTAAAGTATGACTTTGTGGAAGGAATGCGAAGCAGTTTTTGTTTCTCAGTGCCGCTCAGCCTAGGGCAATGAGGCAGATTTGCATGACATGTAGGACGTAAGAGAACACAGTTCCTGGAGCTGTTGGAGTGCTGAGGAAATCTAGCTCTCCCAGGGAAGAGGGCAGTGTGTTGCCCTACACTCAACATACATTGAGTGACTGGGAAAGTTTTCCGGGCCTGGAAGTTTCTTAGCAGCCTAGTGGAGCCTGCCGGTGCTCGGTGTTCGTGCAGGGAATAGGGTGGCCAGGCGAGGTCCTCCGTTTCCAGAAATGCTTACTAACGTTAAAGAAAGCAGACCTAAAGCTAATGTCTCAAGGACTCTCCTCCAAGCTTCCACTTCGGCAGGGCTATTCAAGGCTTTACCTTGAGGAAAGGACTCACGTCAAGTTTCCTTTTAGCTCTAGAGCGTATCAGGAGGAGCTCCCACCCAGGTTTTGAAATCATCCTGTTGATATAGAGAAAACTCGTTCCTTTCCCAGAGCCCTGCCTGCAGTGACTAGAGAGCCGTCCTAAAACTGTTATTTAGGTAGCTTCAAGGCAGCATGAATGGAGCACTCAAAATGAGAAAGCAAGGCTTGTGCCTTTAGGCTCCCGTTTCCAGCGAACACGCAGCCTACCTCCTTGTGATTTCTACCAAGTAAGTATACACTCTTGCTAAACACTGGTCCCTTCCTTGAATAAAGTTTATTTGGCACGGAGTTCTGCGTGTAGCCAACCGCCTCCCGCAAGGAGCGCTCTTGCTAGGCTATCGGGCTTAGCTTCTTCTAAAACCCTGCATTGTAAGAGGAAGGACTGTGCTTTGGTTACAGCAGGAACGCAAGCCGACTTTCTCCTGTAAGGATGGGGTCTTAAGGTATGACTTTGTAGAAGGAATGCGAAGCAGTTTTGGTTTCTCAGTGCCGCTCAGCCTAGGGCAATGAGGCAGATGTGTATGACATGTAGGACGTGAGAGAACACAGTTCCTGGAGCTGTTGGAGTGCTGAGGAAATCTAGCTCTCCCAGGGAAGAGTGCAGTGTGTTGCCCTACACTCAGCATACACAGAGTGACTGGGAAAGGTTTCTGGGCCTGGAAGTTTCTTAACAGCCTAGTGGAGCCTGCCGTTGCTCGGTGTTCGAGCAGGGAATAGGGTGCCCAGGAGAGGTCCTCCGTTTCCTGAAACGCTTACTAACGTTAAAGAAAGCAGACCTAAAGCTAATGCCTCAAGGACTCTGCTCCAAGCTTCCACTTCGGCAGGGCTATTCAAGGCTTTACCTTGAGGAAAGGACTCACGTCAAGTTTCCTTTTAGCTCTAGAGTGTATCAGGAGGAGCTCCCACCCAGGCTATGAAAGCACCCTGTTGATGTAGAGAACACTCGTTCCTTTCCCAGAGCCCTGCCTGCAGTGACTAGAGAGCCGTCCTAAACTGTGATTTAGGTAGCTTCAAGGCAGCATGAATGGAGCACTCAAAATGGGAAAGCAAGGCTTGTGCCATAAGGCCCCCGTTTCCAGCGAAAACGCAGCCTACCTCCTTGTGATTACTACCAAGTAAGTATACACTCTTGCTAAACACTGGTCCCTTCCTTGAATAAAGTTTATTTGGCACTGAGTTCTGCGTGTAGCCAACCGCCTCCCCCAAGGAGCGCTCTTGCTAGGCTCTCGGGCTTAGTTTCTTCTAAAACCCTGCAGTGTAAGAGGAAGAACTGTGCTTTGGTTACAGCAGGAACGCAAGCCGACTTTCTCCTGTAAGGATGGGGTCGTAAAGTATGACTTTGTGGAAGGAATGCGAAGCAGTTTTGGTTTCTCAGTGCCGCTCAGCCTAGGGCAATGAGGCAGATGTGCATGACATGTAGGACGTGAGAGAACACAGTTCCTGGAGCTGTTGGAGTGCTGAGGAAATCTAGCTCTCCCAGGGAAGAGTGCAGTGTGTTGCCCTACACTCAACATACACTGAGTGACTGGGAAAGTTTTCCGGGCCTGGAAGTTTCTTAGCAGCCTAGTGGAGCCTGCCGGTGCTCGGTGTTCGTGCAGGGAATAGGGTGGCCAGGCGAGGTCCTCCGTTTCCAGAAATGCTTACTAACGTTAAAGAAAGCAGACCTAAAGCTAATGCCTCAAGGACTCTGCTCCAAGCTTCCACTTCGGCAGGGCTATTCAAGGCTTTACCTTGAGGAAAGGACTCACGTCAAGTTTCCTTTTAGCTCTAGAGCGTATCAGGAGGAGCTCCCACCCAGGTTTTGAAATCATCCTGTTGATGTAGAGAAGACTCGTTCCTTTCCCAGAGCCCTGCCTGCAGTGACTAGAGAGCCGTCCTAAAACTGTTATTTAGGTAGCTTCAAGGCAGCATGAATGGAGCACTCAAAATGAGAAAGCAAGGCTTGTGCCATTAGGCCCCCGTTGCCAGCGAACACGCAGCCTACCTCCTTGTGATTTCTACCAAGTAAGTATACACTCTTGCTAAACACTGGTCCCTTCCTTGAATAAAGTTTATTTGGCACGGAGTTCTGCGTGTAGCCAACCGCCTCCCGCAAGGAGCGCTCTTGCTAGGCTATCGGGCTTAGCTTCTTCTAAAACCCTGCAGTGTAAGAGGAAGGACTGTGCTTTGGTTACAGCAGGAACGCAAGCCGACATTCTCCTGTAAGGATGGGGTCTTAAGGTATGACTTTGTAGAAGGAATGCGAAGCAGTTTTGGTTTCTCAGTGCCGCTCAACCTAGGGCAATGAGGCAGATGTGCATGACATGTAGGACGTGAGAGAACACAGTTCCTGGAGCTGTTGGAGGGCTGAGGAAATCTAGCTCTCCCAGGGAAGAGTGCAGTGTGTTGCCCTACACTCAGCATACACAGAGTGACTGGGAAAGTTTTCCGGGCCTGGAAGTTTCTTAGCAGCCTAGTGGAGCCTGCCGGTGCTCGGTATTCGTGCAGGGAATAGGGTGCCCAGGCGAGGTCCTCCGTTTCCTGAAAAGCTTACTAACGTTAAAGAAAGCAGACCTAAAGCTAATGCCTCAAGGACTCTGCTCCAAGCTTCCACTTCGGCAGGGCTATTCAAGGCTTTACCTTGAGGAAAGGACTCACGTCAAGTTTCCTTTTAGCTCTAGAGTGTATCAGGAGGAGCTCCCACCCAGGCTATGAAAGCACCCTGTTGATGTAGAGAACACTCGTTCCTTTCCCAGAGCCCTGCCTGCAGTGACTAGAGACCCGTCCTAAACTTTGATTTAGGTAGCTTCAAGGCAGCATGAATGGAGCACTCAAAATGGGAAAACAAGGCTTGTGCCATAAGGCCCCCGGTTCCAGCGAACACGCAGCCTACCTCCTTGTGATTTCTCCCAAGTATACACTCTAGCTACACACTGGTCCCTTCCTTGAATAAAGTTTATTTGGCACTGAGTTCTGCGTGTAGCCAACCGCCTCCCCCAAGGAACGCTCTAGCTAGGCTCTCGGGCTTAGTTTCTTCTAAAACCCTGCAGTGTAAGAGGAAGAACTGTGCTTTGGTTACAGCAGGAACGCAAGCCGACTTTCTCCTGTAAGGATGGGGTCGTAAAGTATGACTTTGTGGAAGGAATGCGAAGCAGTTTTGGTTTCTCAGTGCCGCTCAGCCTAGGGCAATGAGGCAGATGTGCATGACATGTAGGACGTGAGAGAACACAGTTCCTGGAGCTGTTGGAGTGCTGAGGAAATCTAGCTCTCCCAGGGAAGAGTGCAGTGTGTTGCCCTACACTCAACATACACTGAGTGACTGGGAAAGTTTTCCGGGCCTGGAAGTTTCTTAGCAGCCTAGTGGAGCCTGCCGGTGCTCGGTGTTCGTGCAGGGAATAGGGTGGCCAGGCGAGGTCCTCCGTTTCCAGAAATGCTTACTAACGTTAAAGAAAGCAGACCTAAAGCTAATGCCTCAAGGACTCTGCTCCAAGCTTCCACTTCGGCAGGGCTATTCAAGGCTTTACCTTGAGGAAAGGACTCACGTCAAGTTTCCTTTTAGCTCTAGAGCGTATCAGGAGGAGCTCCCACCCAGGTTTTGAAATCATCCTGTTGATGTAGAGAAGACTCGTTCCTTTCCCAGAGCCCTGCCTGCAGTGACTAGAGAGCCGTCCTAAAACTGTTATTTAGGTAGCTTCAAGGCAGCATGAATGGAGCACTCAAAATGAGAAAGCAAGGCTTGTGCCATTAGGCCCCCGTTGCCAGCGAACACGCAGCCTACCTCCTTGTGATTTCTACCAAGTAAGTATACACTCTTGCTAAACACTGGTCCCTTCCTTGAATAAAGTTTATTTGGCACGGAGTTCTGCGTGTAGCCAACCGCCTCCCGCAAGGAGCGCTCTTGCTAGGCTATCGGGCTTAGCTTCTTCTAAAACCCTGCAGTGTAAGAGGAAGGACTGTGCTTTGGTTACAGCAGGAACGTAAGCCGACTTTCTCCTGTAAGGATGGGGTCTTAAGGTATGACTTTGTAGAAGGAATGCGAAGCAGTTTTGGTTTCTCAGTGCCGCTCAGCCTAGGGCAATGAGGCAGATGTGTATGACATGTAGGACGTGAGAGAACACAGTTCCTGGAGCTGTTGGAGTGCTGAGGAAATCTAGCTCTCCCAGGTAAGAGTGCAGTGTGTTGCCCTACACTCAGCATACACAGAGTGACTGGGAAAGTTTTCCGGGCCTGGAAGTTTCTTAGCAGCCTAGTGGAGCCTGCCGGTGCTCGGTATTCGTGCAGGGAATAGGGTGCCCAGGCGAGGTCCTCCGTTTCCTGAAAAGCTTACTAACGTTAAAGAAAGCAGACCTAAAGCTAATGCCTCAAGGACTCTGCTCCAAGCTTCCACTTCGGCAGGGCTATTCAAGGCTTTACCTTGAGGAAAGGACTCACGTCAAGTTTCCTTTTAGCTCTAGAGTGTATCAGGAGGAGCTCCCCCCCAGGCTATGAAAGCACCCTGTTGATGTAGAGAACACTCGTTCCTTTCCCAGAGCCCTGCCTGCAGTGACTAGAGACCCGTCCTAAACTGTGATTTAGGTAGCTTCAAGGCAGCATGAATGGAGCACTCAAAATGGGAAAGCAAGGCTTGTGCCATAAGGCCCCCGTTTCCAGCGAAAACGCAGCCTACCTCCTTGTGATTACTACCAAGTAAGTATACACTCTTGCTACACACTGGTCCCTTCCTTGAATAAAGTTTATTTGGCACTGAGTTCTGCGTGTAGCCAACCGCCTCCCCCAAGGAGCGCTCTTGCTAGGCTCTCGGGCTTAGTTTCTTCTAAAACCCTGCAGTGTAAGAGGAAGAACTGTGCTTTGGTTACAGCAGGAAGGCAAGCCGACACTCTCCTGTAAGGATGGGGTCTTAAGGTATGACTTTGTAGAAGGAAGGCGAAGCAGTTTTGGTTTCTCAGTGCCGCTCAGCCTAGGGCAATGAGGCAGATGTGCATGACATGTAGGACGTGAGAGAACACAGTTCCTGGAGCTGTTGGAGTGCTGAGGAAATCTAGCTCTCCCAGGGAAGAGTGCAGTGTGTTGCCCTACACTCAGCATACACAGAGTGACTGGGAATGTTTTCCGGGCCTGGAAGTTTCTTAGCAGCCTAGTGGAGCCTGCCGGTGCTCGGTGTTCGAGCAGGGAACAGGGTGCCCAGGAGAGGTCCTTTGTTTCCTGAAAAGCTTACTAACGTTAAAGAAAGCAGACCTAAAGCTAATGCCTCAAGGACTCTGCTCCAAGCTTCCACTTCGGCAGGGCTATTCAAGGCTTTACCTTGAGGAAAGGACTCACGTCAAGTTTCCTTTTAGCTCTAGAGCGTATCAGGAGGAGCTCCCACCCAGGTTTTGAAATCATCCTTTTGATGTAGAGAAGACTCGTTCCTTTCCCAGAGCCCTGCCTGCAGTGACTATAGAGCCGTCCTAAAACTGTTATTTAGGTAGCTTCAAGGCAGCATGAATGGAGCACTCAAAATGAGAAAGCAAGGCTTGTGCCATTAGGCCCCCGTTGCCAGCGAACACGCAGCCTACCTCCTTGTGATTTCTACCAAGTAAGTATACACTCTTGCTAAACACTGGTCCCTTCCTTGAATAAAGTTTATTTGGCACGGAGTTCTGCGTGTAGCCAACCGCCTCCCGCAAGGAGCGCTCTTGCTAGGCTATCGGGCTTAGCTTCTTCTAAAACCCTGCAGTGTAAGAGGAAGGACTGTGCTTTGGTTACAGCAGGAACGCAAGCCGACATTCTCCTGTAAGGATGGGGTCTTAAGGTATGACTTTGTAGAAGGAATGCGAAGCAGTTTTGGTTTCTCAGTGCCGCTCAACCTAGGGCAATGAGGCAGATGTGCATGACATGTAGGACGTGAGAGAACACAGTTCCTGGAGCTGTTGGAGGGCTGAGGAAATCTAGCTCTCCCAGGGAAGAGTGCAGTGTGTTGCCCTACACTCAGCATACACAGAGTGACTGGGAAAGTTTTCCGGGCCTGGAAGTTTCTTAGCAGCCTAGTGGAGCCTGCCGGTGCTCGGTATTCGTGCAGGGAATAGGGTGCCCAGGAGAGGTCCTCCGTTTCCTGAAAAGCTTACTAACGTTAAAGAAAGCAGACCTAAAGCTAATGCCTCAAGGACTCTGCTCCAAGCTTCCACTTCGGCAGGGCTATTCAAGGCTTTACCTTGAGGAAAGGACTCACGTCAAGTTTCCTTTTAGCTCTAGAGTGTATCAGGAGGAGCTCCCACCCAGGCTATGAAAGCACCCTGTTGATGTAGAGAACACTCGTTCCTTTCCCAGAGCCCTGCCTGCAGTGACTAGAGACCCGTCCTAAACTTTGATTTAGGTAGCTTCAAGGCAGCATGAATGGAGCACTCAAAATGGGAAAACAAGGCTTGTGCCATAAGGCCCCCGGTTCCAGCGAACACGCAGCCTACCTCCTTGTGATTTCTCCCAAGTATACACTCTAGCTACACACTGGTCCCTTCCTTGAATAAAGTTTATTTGGCACTGAGTTCTGCGTGTAGCCAACCGCCTCCCCCAAGGAACGCTCTAGCTAGGCTCTCGGGCTTAGTTTCTTCTAAAACCCTGCAGTGTAAGAGGAAGAACTGTGCTTTGGTTACAGCAGGAATGCAAGCCGACTTTCTCCTGTAAGGATGGGGTCGTAAAGTATGACTTTGTGGAAGGAATGCGAAGCAGTTTTGGTTTCTCAGTGCCGCTCAGCCTAGGGCAATGAGGCAGATGTGCATGACATGTAGGACGTAAGAGAACACAGTTCCTGGAGCTGTTGGAGTGCTGAGGAAATCTAGCTCTCCCAGGGAAGAGTGCAGTGTGTTGCCCTACACTCAACATACACTGAGTGACTGGGAAAGTTTTCCGGGCCTGGAAGTTTCTTAGCAGCCTAGTGGAGCCTGCCGGTGCTCGGTGTTCGTGCAGGGAATAGGGTGGCCAGGCGAGGTCCTCCGTTTCCAGAAATGCTTACTAACGTTAAAGAAAGCAGACCTAAAGCTAATGCCTCAAGGACTCTGCTCCAAGCTTCCACTTCGGCAGGGCTATTCAAGGCTTTACCTTGAGGAAAGGACTCACGTCAAGTTTCCTTTTAGCTCTAGAGCGTATCAGGAGGAGCTCCCACCCAGGTTTTGAAATCATCCTGTTGATGTAGAGAAGACTCGTTCCTTTCCCAGAGCCCTGCCTGCAGTGACTAGAGAGCCGTCCTAAAACTGTTATTTAGGTAGCTTCAAGGCAGCATGAATGGAGCACTCAAAATGAGAAAGCAAGGCTTGTGCCATTAGGCCCCCGTTGCCAGCGAACACGCAGCCTACCTCCTTGTGATTTCTACCAAGTAAGTATACACTCTTGCTAAACACTGGTCCCTTCCTTGAATAAAGTTTATTTGGCACGGAGTTCTGCGTGTAGCCAACCGCCTCCCCCAAGGAGCGCTCTTGCTAGGCTATCGGGCTTAGCTTCTTCTAAAACCCTGCAGTGTAAGAGGAAGGACTGTGCTTTGGTTACAGCAGGAACGTAAGCCGACTTTCTCCTGTAAGGATGGGGTCTTAAGGTATGACTTTGTAGAAGGAATGCGAAGCAGTTTTGGTTTCTCAGTGCTGCTCAGCCTAGGGCAATGAGGCAGATGTGTATGACATGTAGGACGTGAGAGAACACAGATCCTGGAGCTGTTGGAGTGCTGAGGAAATCTAGCTCTCCCAGGTAAGAGTGCAGTGTGTTGCCCTACACTCAGCATACACAGAGTGACTGGGAAAGTTTTCCGGGCCTGGAAGTTTCTTAGCAGCCTAGTGGAGCCTGCCGGTGCTCGGTATTCGTGCAGGGAATAGGGTGCCCAGGCGAGGTCCTCCGTTTCCTGAAAAGCTTACTAACGTTAAAGAAAGCAGACCTAAAGCTAATGCCTCAAGGACTCTGCTCCAAGCTTCCACTTCGGCAGGGCTATTCAAGGCTTTACCTTGAGGAAAGGACTCACGTCAAGTTTCCTTTTAGCTCTAGAGTGTATCAGGAGGAGCTCCCACCCAGGCTATGAAAGCACCCTGTTGATGTAGAGAACACTCGTTCCTTTCCCAGAGCCCTGCCTGCAGTGACTAGAGAGCCGTCCTAAACTGTGATTTAGGTAGCTTCAAGGCAGCATGAATGGAGCACTCAAAATGGGAAAGCAAGGCTTGTGCCATAAGGCCCCCGTTTCCAGCGAAAACGCAGCCTACCTCCTTGTGATTACTACCAAGTAAGTATACACTCTTGCTACACACTGGTCCCTTCCTTGAATAAAGTTTATTTGGCACTGAGTTCTGCGTGTAGCCAACCGCCTCCCCAAAGGAGCGCTCTTGCTAGGCTCTCGGGCTTAGTTTCTTCTAAAACCCTGCAGTGTAAGAGGAAGAACTGTGCTTTGGTTACAGCAGGAAGGCAAGCCGACACTCTCCTGTAAGGATGGGGACTTAAGGTATGACTTTGTAGAAGGAATGCGAAGCAGTTTTGGTTTCTCAGTGCCGCTCAGCCTAGGGCAATGAGGCAGATTTGCATGACATGTAGGACGTGAGAGAACACAGTTCCTGGAGCTGTTGGAGTGCTGAGGAAATCTAGCTCTCCCAGGGAAGAGTGCAGTGTGTTGCCCTACACTCAGCATACACTGAGTGACTGGGAACGTTTTCCGGGCCTGGAAGTTTCTTAGCAGCCTAGTGGAGCATGCCGGTGCTCGGTGTTCGAGCAGGGAATAGGGTGCCCAGGAGAGGTCCTCCGTTTCCTGAAACGCTTACTAACGTTAAAGAAAGCAGACCTAAAGCTAATGCCTCAAGGACTCTGCTCCAAGCTTCCACTTCGGCAGGGCTATTGAAGGCTTTACCTTGAGGAAAGGACTCACGTCAAGTTTCCTTTTAGCTCCAGAGTGTATCAGGAGGAGCTCCCACCCAGGCTATGAAAGCACCCTGTTGATGTAGAGAACACTCGTTCCTTTCCCAGAGCCCTGCCTGCAGTGCCTAGAGACCCGTCCTAAAACTGTGATTTAGGTAGCTTCAAGGCAGCATGAATGGAGCACTCAAAATGGGAAAACAAGGCTTGTGCCATAAGGCCCCCGGATCCAGCGAACACGCAGCCTACCTCCTTGTGATTTCTACCAAGTAAGTATACACTCTTGCTACACACTGGTCCCTTCCTTGAATAAAGTTTATTTGGCACTGAGTTCTGCGTGTAGCCAACCGCCTCCCCCAAGGAACGCTCTTGCTAGGCTCTCGGGCTTAGTTTCTTCTAAAACCCTGCAGTGTAAGAGGAAGAACTGTGCTTTGGTTACAGCAGGAACGCAAGCCGACTTTCTCCTGTAAGGATGGGGTCGTAAAGTATGACTTTGTGGAAGGAATGCGAAGCAGTTTTTGTTTCTCAGTGCCGCTCAGCCTAGGGCAATGAGGCAGATTTGCATGACATGTAGGACGTAAGAGAACACAGTTCCTGGAGCTGTTGGAGTGCTGAGGAAATCTAGCTCTCCCAGGGAAGAGGGCAGTGTGTTGCCCTACACTCAACATACATTGAGTGACTGGGAAAGTTTTCCGGGCCTGGAAGTTTCTTAGCAGCCTAGTGGAGCCTGCCGGTGCTCGGTGTTCGTGCAGGGAATAGGGTGGCCAGGCGAGGTCCTCCGTTTCCAGAAATGCTTACTAACGTTAAAGAAAGCAGACCTAAAGCTAATGTCTCAAGGACTCTCCTCCAAGCTTCCACTTCGGCAGGGCTATTCAAGGCTTTACCTTGAGGAAAGGACTCACGTCAAGTTTCCTTTTAGCTCTAGAGCGTATCAGGAGGAGCTCCCACCCAGGTTTTGAAATCATCCTGTTGATATAGAGAAAACTCGTTCCTTTCCCAGAGCCCTGCCTGCAGTGACTAGAGAGCCGTCCTAAAACTGTTATTTAGGTAGCTTCAAGGCAGCATGAATGGAGCACTCAAAATGAGAAAGCAAGGCTTGTGCCTTTAGGCTCCCGTTTCCAGCGAACACGCAGCCTACCTCCTTGTGATTTCTACCAAGTAAGTATACACTCTTGCTAAACACTGGTCCCTTCCTTGAATAAAGTTTATTTGGCACGGAGTTCTGCGTGTAGCCAACCGCCTCCCGCAAGGAGCGCTCTTGCTAGGCTATCGGGCTTAGCTTCTTCTAAAACCCTGCAGTGTAAGAGGAAGGACTGTGCTTTGGTTACAGCAGGAACGCAAGCCGACTTTCTCCTGTAAGGATGGGGTCTTAAGGTATGACTTTGTAGAAGGAATGCGAAGCAGTTTTGGTTTCTCAGTGCCGCTCAGCCTAGGGCAATGAGGCAGATGTGTATGACATGTAGGACGTGAGAGAACACAGTTCCTGGAGCTGTTGGAGTGCTGAGGAAATCTAGCTCTCCCAGGGAAGAGTGCAGTGTGTTGCCCTACACTCAGCATACACAGAGTGACTGGGAAAGGTTTCTGGGCCTGGAAGTTTCTTAACAGCCTAGTGGAGCCTGCCGTTGCTCGGTGTTCGAGCAGGGAATAGGGTGCCCAGGAGAGGTCCTCCGTTTCCTGAAACGCTTACTAACGTTAAAGAAAGCAGACCTAAAGCTAATGCCTCAAGGACTCTGCTCCAAGCTTCCACTTCGGCAGGGCTATTCAAGGCTTTACCTTGAGGAAAGGACTCACGTCAAGTTTCCTTTTAGCTCTAGAGTGTATCAGGAGGAGCTCCCACCCAGGCTATGAAAGCACCCTGTTGATGTAGAGAACACTCGTTCCTTTCCCAGAGCCCTGCCTGCAGTGACTAGAGAGCCGTCCTAAACTGTGATTTAGGTAGCTTCAAGGCAGCATGAATGGAGCACTCAAAATGGGAAAGCAAGGCTTGTGCCATAAGGCCCCCGTTTCCAGCGAAAACGCAGCCTACCTCCTTGTGATTACTACCAAGTAAGTATACACTCTTGCTAAACACTGGTCCCTTCCTTGAATAAAGTTTATTTGGCACTGAGTTCTGCGTGTAGCCAACCGCCTCCCCCAAGGAGCGCTCTTGCTAGGCTCTCGGGCTTAGTTTCTTCTAAAACCCTGCAGTGTAAGAGGAAGAACTGTGCTTTGGTTACAGCAGGAACGCAAGCCGACTTTCTCCTGTAAGGATGGGGTCGTAAAGTATGACTTTGTGGAAGGAATGCGAAGCAGTTTTGGTTTCTCAGTGCCGCTCAGCCTAGGGCAATGAGGCAGATGTGTATGACAGGTAGGACGTGAGAGAACACAGTTCCTGGAGCTGTTGGAGTGCTGAGGAAATCTAGCTCTCCCAGGTAAGAGTGCAGTGTGTTGCCCTACACTCAGCATACACAGAGTGACTGGGAAAGTTTTCCGGGCCTGGAAGTTTCTTAGCAGCCTAGTGGAGCCTGCCGGTGCTCGGTATTCGTGCAGGGAATAGGGTGCCCAGGCGAGGTCCTCCGTTTCCTGAAAAGCTTACTAACGTTAAAGAAAGCAGACCTAAAGCTAATGCCTCAAGGACTCTGCTCCAAGCTTCCACTTCGGCAGGGCTATTCAAGGCTTTACCTTGAGGAAAGGACTCACGTCAAGTTTCCTTTTAGCTCTAGAGTGTATCAGGAGGAGCTCCCACCCAGGCTATGAAAGCACCCTGTTGATGTAGAGAACACTCGTTCCTTTCCCAGAGCCCTGCCTGCAGTGACTAGAGACCCGTCCTAAACTGTGATTTAGGTAGCTTCAAGGCAGCATGAATGGAGCACTCAAAATGGGAAAGCAAGGCTTGTGCCATAAGGCCCCCGTTTCCAGCGAAAACGCAGCCTACCTCCTTGTGATTACTACCAAGTAAGTATACACTCTTGCTACACACTGGTCCCTTCCTTGAATAAAGTTTATTTGGCACTGAGTTCTGCGTGTAGCCAACCGCCTCCCCCAAGGAGCGCTCTTGCTAGGCTCTCGGGCTTAGTTTCTTCTAAAACCCTGCAGTGTAAGAGGAAGAACTGTGCTTTGGTTACAGCAGGAAGGCAAGCCGACACTCTCCTGTAAGGATGGGGTCTTAAGGTATGACTTTGTAGAAGGAATGCGAAGCAGTTTTGGTTTCTCAGTGCCGCTCAGCCTAGGGCAATGAGGCAGATGTGCATGACATGTAGGACGTGAGAGAACACAGTTCCTGGAGCTGTTGGAGTGCTGAGGAAATCTAGCTCTCCCAGGGAAGAGTGCAGTGTGTTGCCCTACACTCAGCATACACAGAGTGACTGGGAATGTTTTCCGGGCCTGGAAGTTTCTTAGCAGCCTAGTGGAGCCTGCCGGTGCTCGGTGTTCGAGCAGGGAACAGGGTGCCCAGGAGAGGTCCTTTGTTTCCTGAAAAGCTTACTAACGTTAAAGAAAGCAGACCTAAAGCTAATGCCTCAAGGACTCTGCTCCAAGCTTCCACTTCGGCAGGGCTATTCAAGGCTTTACCTTGAGGAAAGGACTCACGTCAAGTTTCCTTTTAGCTCTAGAGCGTATCAGGAGGAGCTCCCACCCAGGTTTTGAAATCATCCTGTTGATGTAGAGAAGACTCGTTCCTTTCCCAGAGCCCTGCCTGCAGTGACTAGAGAGCCGTCCTAAAACTGTTATTTAGGTAGCTTCAAGGCAGCATGAATGGAGCACTCAAAATGAGAAAGCAAGGCTTGTGCCATTAGGCCCCCGTTGCCAGCGAACACGCAGCCTACCTCCTTGTGATTTCTACCAAGTAAGTATACACTCTTGCTAAACACTGGTCCCTTCCTTGAATAAAGTTTATTTGGCACGGAGTTCTGCGTGTAGCCAACCGCCTCCCGCAAGGAGCGCTCTTGCTAGGCTATCGGGCTTAGCTTCTTCTAAAACCCTGCAGTGTAAGAGGAAGGACTGTGCTTTGGTTACAGCAGGAACGCAAGCCGACATTCTCCTGTAAGGATGGGGTCTTAAGGTATGACTTTGTAGAAGGAATGCGAAGCAGTTTTGGTTTCTCAGTGCCGCTCAACCTAGGGCAATGAGGCAGATGTGCATGACATGTAGGACGTGAGAGAACACAGTTCCTGGAGCTGTTGGAGGGCTGAGGAAATCTAGCTCTCCCAGGGAAGAGTGCAGTGTGTTGCCCTACACTCAGCATACACAGAGTGACTGGGAAAGTTTTCCGGGCCTGGAAGTTTCTTAGCAGCCTAGTGGAGCCTGCCGGTGCTCGGTATTCGTGCAGGGAATAGGGTGCCCAGGCGAGGTCCTCCGTTTCCTGAAAAGCTTACTAACGTTAAAGAAAGCAGACCTAAAGCTAATGCCTCAAGGACTCTGCTCCAAGCTTCCACTTCGGCAGGGCTATTCAAGGCTTTACCTTGAGGAAAGGACTCACGTCAAGTTTCCTTTTAGCTCTAGAGTGTATCAGGAGGAGCTCCCACCCAGGCTATGAAAGCACCCTGTTGATGTAGAGAACACTCGTTCCTTTCCCAGAGCCCTGCCTGCAGTGACTAGAGACCCGTCCTAAACTTTGATTTAGGTAGCTTCAAGGCAGCATGAATGGAGCACTCAAAATGGGAAAACAAGGCTTGTGCCATAAGGCCCCCGGTTCCAGCGAACACGCAGCCTACCTCCTTGTGATTTCTCCCAAGTATACACTCTAGCTACACACTGGTCCCTTCCTTGAATAAAGTTTATTTGGCACTGAGTTCTGCGTGTAGCCAACCGCCTCCCCCAAGGAACGCTCTAGCTAGGCTCTCGGGCTTAGTTTCTTCTAAAACCCTGCAGTGTAAGAGGAAGAACTGTGCTTTGGTTACAGCAGGAACGCAAGCCGACTTTCTCCTGTAAGGATGGGGTCGTAAAGTATGACTTTGTGGAAGGAATGCGAAGCAGTTTTGGTTTCTCAGTGCCGCTCAGCCTAGGGCAATGAGGCAGATGTGCATGACATGTAGGACGTAAGAGAACACAGTTCCTGGAGCTGTTGGAGTGCTGAGGAAATCTAGCTCTCCCAGGGAAGAGTGCAGTGTGTTGCCCTACACTCAACATACACTGAGTGACTGGGAAAGTTTTCCGGGCCTGGAAGTTTCTTAGCAGCCTAGTGGAGCCTGCCGGTGCTCGGTGTTCGTGCAGGGAATAGGGTGGCCAGGCGAGGTCCTCCGTTTCCAGAAATGCTTACTAACGTTAAAGAAAGCAGACCTAAAGCTAATGCCTCAAGGACTCTGCTCCAAGCTTCCACTTCGGCAGGGCTATTCAAGGCTTTACCTTGAGGAAAGGACTCACGTCAAGTTTCCTTTTAGCTCTAGAGCGTATCAGGAGGAGCTCCCACCCAGGTTTTGAAATCATCCTGTTGATGTAGAGAAGACTCGTTCCTTTCCCAGAGCCCTGCCTGCAGTGACTAGAGAGCCGTCCTAAAACTGTTATTTAGGTAGCTTCAAGGCAGCATGAATGGAGCACTCAAAATGAGAAAGCAAGGCTTGTGCCATTAGGCCCCCGTTTCCAGCGAACACGCAGCCTACCTCCTTGTGATTTCTACCAAGTAAGTATACACTCTTGCTAAACACTGGTCCCTTCCTTGAATAAAGTTTATTTGGCACGGAGTTCTGCGTGTAGCCAACCGCCTCCCGCAAGGAGCGCTCTTGCTAGGCTATCGGGCTTAGCTTCTTCTAAAACCCTGCAGTGTAAGAGGAAGGACTGTGCTTTGGTTACAGCAGGAACGTAAGCCGACTTTCTCCTGTAAGGATGGGGTCTTAAGGTATGACTTTGTAGAAGGAATGCGAAGCAGTTTTGGTTTCTCAGTGCCGCTCAGCCTAGGGCAATGAGGCAGATGTGCATGACATGTAGGACGTGAGAGAACACAGTTCCTGGAGCTGTTGGAGTGCTGAGGAAATCTAGCTCTCCCAGGGAAGAGTGCAGTGTGTTGCCCTACACTCAGCATACACAGAGTGACTGGGAAAGTTTTCCGGGCCTGGAAGTTTCTTAGCAGCCTAGTGGAGCCTGCCGGTGCTCGGTATTCGTGCAGGGAATAGGGTGCCCAGGCGAGGTCCTCCGTTTCCTGAAAAGCTTACTAACGTTAAAGAAAGCAGACCTAAAGCTAATGCCTCAAGGACTCTGCTCCAAGCTTCCACTTCGGCAGGGCTATTCAAGGCTTTACCTTGAGGAAAGGACTCACGTCAAGTTTCCTTTTAGCTCTAGAGTGTATCAGGAGGAGCTCCCACCCAGGCTATGAAAGCACCCTGTTGATGTAGAGAACACTCGTTCCTTTCCCAGAGCCCTGCCTGCAGTGACTAGAGACCCGTCCTAAACTGTGATTTAGGTAGCTTCAAGGCAGCATGAATGGAGCACTCAAAATGGGAAAGCAAGGCTTGTGCCATAAGGCCCCCGTTTCCAGCGAAAACGCAGCCTACCTCCTTGTGATTACTACCAAGTAAGTATACACTCTTGCTACACACTGGTCCCTTCCTTGAATAAAGTTTATTTGGCACTGAGTTCTGCGTGTAGCCAACCGCCTCCCCCAAGGAGCGCTCTTGCTAGGCTCTCGGGCTTAGTTTCTTCTAAAACCCTGCAGTGTAAGAGGAAGAACTGTGCTTTGGTTACAGCAGGAAGGCAAGCCGACACTCTCCTGTAAGGATGGGGTCTTAAGGTATGACTTTGTAGAAGGAATGCGAAGCAGTTTTGGTTTCTCAGTGCCGCTCAGCCTAGGGCAATGAGGCAGATGTGCATGACATGTAGGACGTGAGAGAACACAGTTCCTGGAGCTGTTGGAGTGCTGAGGAAATCTAGCTCTCCCAGGGAAGAGTGCAGTGTGTTGCCCTACACTCAGCATACACAGAGTGACTGGGAAAGTTTTCCGGGCCTGGAAGTTTCTTAGCAGCCTAGTGGAGCCTGCCGGTGCTCGGTGTTCGAGCAGGGAACAGGGTGCCCAGGAGAGGTCCTTTGTTTCCTGAAAAGCTTACTAACGTTAAAGAAAGCAGACCTAAAGCTAATGCCTCAAGGACTCTGCTCCAAGCTTCCACTTCGGCAGGGCTATTCAAGGCTTTACCTTGAGGAAAGGACTCACGTCAAGTTTCCTTTTAGCTCTAGAGCGTATCAGGAGGAGCTCCCACCCAGGTTTTGAAATCATCCTGTTGATGTAGAGAAGACTCGTTCCTTTCCCAGAGCCCTGCCTGCAGTGACTAGAGAGCCGTCCTAAAACTGTTATTTAGGTAGCTTCAAGGCAGCATGAATGGAGCACTCAAAATGAGAAAGCAAGGCTTGTGCCATTAGGCCCCCGTTGCCAGCGAACACGCAGCCTACCTCCTTGTGATTTCTACCAAGTAAGTATACACTCTTGCTAAACACTGGTCCCTTCCTTGAATAAAGTTTATTTGGCACGGAGTTCTGCGTGTAGCCAACCGCCTCCCGCAAGGAGCGCTCTTGCTAGGCTATCGGGCTTAGCTTCTTCTAAAACCCTGCAGTGTAAGAGGAAGGACTGTGCTTTGGTTACAGCAGGAACGCAAGCCGACATTCTCCTGTAAGGATGGGGTCTTAAGGTATGACTTTGTAGAAGGAATGCGAAGCAGTTTTGGTTTCTCAGTGCCGCTCAACCTAGGGCAATGAGGCAGATGTGCATGACATGTAGGACGTGAGAGAACACAGTTCCTGGAGCTGTTGGAGGGCTGAGGAAATCTAGCTCTCCCAGGGAAGAGTGCAGTGTGTTGCCCTACACTCAGCATACACAGAGTGACTGGGAAAGTTTTCCGGGCCTGGAAGTTTCTTAGCAGCCTAGTGGAGCCTGCCGGTGCTCGGTATTCGTGCAGGGAATAGGGTGCCCAGGCGAGGTCCTCCGTTTCCTGAAAAGCTTACTAACGTTAAAGAAAGCAGACCTAAAGCTAATGCCTCAAGGACTCTGCTCCAAGCTTCCACTTCGGCAGGGCTATTCAAGGCTTTACCTTGAGGAAAGGACTCACGTCAAGTTTCCTTTTAGCTCTAGAGTGTATCAGGAGGAGCTCCCACCCAGGCTATGAAAGCACCCTGTTGATGTAGAGAACACTCGTTCCTTTCCCAGAGCCCTGCCTGCAGTGACTAGAGACCCGTCCTAAACTTTGATTTAGGTAGCTTCAAGGCAGCATGAATGGAGCACTCAAAATGGGAAAACAAGGCTTGTGCCATAAGGCCCCCGGTTCCAGCGAACACGCAGCCTACCTCCTTGTGATTTCTCCCAAGTATACACTCTAGCTACACACTGGTCCCTTCCTTGAATAAAGTTTATTTGGCACTGAGTTCTGCGTGTAGCCAACCGCCTCCCCCAAGGAACGCTCTAGCTAGGCTCTCGGGCTTAGTTTCTTCTAAAACCCTGCAGTGTAAGAGGAAGAACTGTGCTTTGGTTACAGCAGGAACGCAAGCCGACTTTCTCCTGTAAGGATGGGGTCGTAAAGTATGACTTTGTGGAAGGAATGCGAAGCAGTTTTGGTTTCTCAGTGCCGCTCAGCCTAGGGCAATGAGGCAGATGTGCATGACATGTAGGACGTAAGAGAACACAGTTCCTGGAGCTGTTGGAGTGCTGAGGAAATCTAGCTCTCCCAGGGAAGAGTGCAGTGTGTTGCCCTACACTCAACATACACTGAGTGACTGGGAAAGTTTTCCGGGCCTGGAAGTTTCTTAGCAGCCTAGTGGAGCCTGCCGGTGCTCGGTGTTCGTGCAGGGAATAGGGTGGCCAGGCGAGGTCCTCCGTTTCCAGAAATGCTTACTAACGTTAAAGAAAGCAGACCTAAAGCTAATGCCTCAAGGACTCTGCTCCAAGCTTCCACTTCGGCAGGGCTATTCAAGGCTTTACCTTGAGGAAAGGACTCACGTCAAGTTTCCTTTTAGCTCTAGAGCGTATCAGGAGGAGCTCCCACCCAGGTTTTGAAATCATCCTGTTGATGTAGAGAAGACTCGTTCCTTTCCCAGAGCCCTGCCTGCAGTGACTAGAGAGCCGTCCTAAAACTGTTATTTAGGTAGCTTCAAGGCAGCATGAATGGAGCACTCAAAATGAGAAAGCAAGGCTTGTGCCATTAGGCCCCCGTTTCCAGCGAACACGCAGCCTACCTCCTTGTGATTTCTACCAAGTAAGTATACACTCTTGCTAAACACTGGTCCCTTCCTTGAATAAAGTTTATTTGGCACGGAGTTCTGCGTGTAGCCAACCGCCTCCCGCAAGGAGCGCTCTTGCTAGGCTATCGGGCTTAGCTTCTTCTAAAACCCTGCAGTGTAAGAGGAAGGACTGTGCTTTGGTTACAGCAGGAACGTAAGCCGACTTTCTCCTGTAAGGATGGGGTCTTAAGGTATGACTTTGTAGAAGGAATGCGAAGCAGTTTTGGTTTCTCAGTGCCGCTCAGCCTAGGGCAATGAGGCAGATGTGCATGACATGTAGGACGTGAGAGAACACAGTTCCTGGAGCTGTTGGAGTGCTGAGGAAATCTAGCTCTCCCAGGGAAGAGTGCAGTGTGTTGCCCTACACTCAGCATACACAGAGTGACTGGGAATGTTTTCCGGGCCTGGAAGTTTCTTAGCAGCCTAGTGGAGCCTGCCGGTGCTCGGTGTTCGAGCAGGGAACAGGGTGCCCAGGAGAGGTCTTTGTTTCCTGAAAAGCTTACTAACGTTAAAGAAAGCAGACCTAAAGCTAATGCCTCAAGGACTCTGCTCCAAGCTTCCACTTCGGCAGGGCTATTCAAGGCTTTACCTTGAGGAAAGGACTCACGTCAAGTTTCCTTTTAGCTCTAGAGCGTATCAGGAGGAGCTCCCACCCAGGTTTTGAAATCATCCTTTTGATGTAGAGAAGACTCGTTCCTTTCCCAGAGCCCTGCCTGCAGTGACTATAGAGCCGTCCTAAAACTGTTATTTAGGTAGCTTCAAGGCAGCATGAATGGAGCACTCAAAATGAGAAAGCAAGGCTTGTGCCATTAGGCCCCCGTTGCCAGCGAACACGCAGCCTACCTCCTTGTGATTTCTACCAAGTAAGTATACACTCTTGCTAAACACTGGTCCCTTCCTTGAATAAAGTTTATTTGGCACGGAGTTCTGCGTGTAGCCAACCGCCTCCCACAAGGAGCGCTCTTGCTAGGCTATCGGGCTTAGCTTCTTCTAAAACCCTGCAGTGTAAGAGGAAGGACTGTGCTTTGGTTACAGCAGGAACGCAAGCCGACATTCTCCTGTAAGGATGGGGTCTTAAGGTATGACTTTGTAGAAGGAATGCGAAGCAGTTTTGGTTTCTCAGTGCCGCTCAACCTAGGGCAATGAGGCAGATGTGCATGACATGTAGGACGTGAGAGAACACAGTTCCTGGAGCTGTTGGAGTGCTGAGGAAATCTAGCTCTCCCAGGGAAGAGTGCAGTGTGTTGCCCTACACTCAGCATACACAGAGCGACTGGGAATGTTTTCCGGGCCTGGAAGTTTCTTAGCAGCCTAGTGGAGCCTGCCGGTGCTCGGTATTCGTGCAGGGAATAGGGTGCCCAGGCGAGGTCCTCCGTTTCCTGAAAAGCTTACTAACGTTAAAGAAAGCAGACCTAAAGCTAATGCCTCAAGGACTCTGCTCCAAGCTTCCACTTCGGCAGGGCTATTCAAGGCTTTACCTTGAGGAAAGGACTCACGTCAAGTTTCCTTTTAGCTCTAGAGTGTATCAGGAGGAGCTCACACCCAGGCTATGAAAGCACCCTGTTGATGTAGAGAACACTCGTTCCTTTCCCAGAGCCCTGCCTGCAGTGACTAGAGACCCGTCCTAAACTTTGATTTAGGTAGCTTCAAGGCAGCATGAATGGAGCACTCAAAATGGGAAAACAAGGCTTGTGCCATAAGGCCCCCGGTTCCAGCGAACACGCAGCCTACCTCCTTGTGATTTCTCCCAATTATACACTCTAGCTACACACTGGTCCCTTCCTTGAATAAAGTTTATTTGGCACTGAGTTCTGCGTGTAGCCAACCGCCTCCCCCAAGGAACGCTCTAGCTAGGCTCTCGGGCTTAGTTTCTTCTAAAACCCTGCAGTGTAAGAGGAAGAACTGTGCTTTGGTTACAGCAGGAACGCAAGCCGACTTTCTCCTGTAAGGATGGGGTCGTAAAGTATGACTTTGTGGAAGGAATGCGAAGCAGTTTTGGTTTCTCAGTGCCGCTCAGCCTAGGGCAATGAGGCAGATGTGCATGACATGTAGGACGTAAGAGAACACAGTTCCTGGAGCTGTTGGAGTGCTGAGGAAATCTAGCTCTCCCAGGGAAGAGTGCAGTGTGTTGCCCTACACTCAACATACACTGAGTGACTGGGAAAGTTTTCCGGGCCTGGAAGTTTCTTAGCAGCCTAGTGGAGCCTGCCGGTGCTCGGTGTTCGTGCAGGGAATAGGGTGGCCAGGCGAGGTCCTCCGTTTCCAGAAATGCTTACTAACGTTAAAGAAAGCAGACCTAAAGCTAATGCCTCAAGGACTCTGCTCCAAGCTTCCACTTCGGCAGGGCTATTCAAGGCTTTACCTTGAGGAAAGGACTCACGTCAAGTTTCCTTTTAGCTCTAGAGCGTATCAGGAGGAGCTCCCACCCAGGTTTTGAAATCATCCTGTTGATGTAGAGAAGACTCGTTCCTTTCCCAGAGCCCTGCCTGCAGTGACTAGAGAGCCGTCCTAAAACTGTTATTTAGGTAGCTTCAAGGCAGCATGAATGGAGCACTCAAAATGAGAAAGCAAGGCTTGTGCCATTAGGCCCCCGTTGCCAGCGAACACGCAGCCTACCTCCTTGTGATTTCTACCAAGTAAGTATACACTCTTGCTAAACACTGGTCCCTTCCTTGAATAAAGTTTATTTGGCACGGAGTTCTGCGTGTAGCCAACCGCCTCCCCCAAGGAGCGCTCTTGCTAGGCTATCGGGCTTAGCTTCTTCTAAAACCCTGCAGTGTAAGAGGAAGGACTGTGCTTTGGTTACAGCAGGAACGCAAGCCGACTTTCTCCTGTAAGGATGGGGTCTTAAGGTATGACTTTGTAGAAGGAATGCGAAGCAGTTTTGGTTTCTCAGTGCCGCTCAGCCTAGGGCAATGAGGCAGATGTGTATGACATGTAGGACGTGAGAGAACACAGTTCCTGGAGCTGTTGGAGTGCTGAGGAAATCTAGCTCTCCCAGGGAAGAGTGCAGTGTGTTGCCCTACACTCAGCATACACAGAGTGACTGGGAAAGTTTTCCGGGCCTGGAAGTTTCTTAGCAGCCTAGTGGAGCCTGCCGGTGCTCGGTATTCGTGCAGGGAATAGGGTGCCCAGGCGAGGTCCTCCGTTTCCTGAAAAGCTTACTAACGTTAAAGAAAGCAGACCTAAAGCTAATGCCTCAAGGACTCTGCTCCAAGCTTCCACTTCGGCAGGGCTATTCAAGGCTTTACCTTGAGGAAAGGACTCACGTCAAGTTTCCTTTTAGCTCTAGAGTGTATCAGGAGGAGCTCCCACCCAGGCTATGAAAGCACCCTGTTGATGTAGAGAACACTCGTTCCTTTCCCAGAGCCCTGCCTGCAGTGACTAGAGAGCCGTCCTAAACTGTGATTTAGGTAGCTTCAAGGCAGCATGAATGGAGCACTCAAAATGGGAAAGCAAGGCTTGTGCCATAAGGCCCCCGTTTCCAGCGAAAACGCAGCCTACCTCCTTGTGATTACTACCAAGTAAGTATACACTCTTGCTACACACTGGTCCCTTCCTTGAATAAAGTTTATTTGGCACTGAGTTCTGCGTGTAGCCAACCGCCTCCCCCAAGGAGCGCTCTTGCTAGGCTCTCGGGCTTAGTTTCTTCTAAAACCCTGCAGTGTAAGAGGAAGAACTGTGCTTTGGTTACAGCAGGAAGGCAAGCCGACACTCTCCTGTAAGGATGGGGACTTAAGGTATGACTTTGTAGAAGGAATGCGAAGCAGTTTTGGTTTCTCAGTGCCGCTCAGCCTAGGGCAATGAGGCAGATTTGCATGACATGTAGGACGTGAGAGAACACAGTTCCTGGAGCTGTTGGAGTGCTGAGGAAATCTAGCTCTCCCAGGGAAGAGTGCAGTGTGTTGCCCTACACTCAGCATACACAGAGTGACTGGGAAAGGTTTCTGGGCCTGGAAGTTTCTTAGCAGCCTAGTGTAGCCTGCCGGTGCTCGGTATTCGTGCAGGGAATAGGGTGCCCAGGCGAGGTCCTCGGTTTCCTGAAAAGCTTACTAAAGTTAAAGAAAGCAGACTTAAAGCTAATGCCTCAAGGACTCTGCTCCAAGCTTCCACTTCGGCAGGGCTATTCAAGGCTTTACCTTGAGGAAAGGACTCACGTCAAGTTTCCTTTTAGCTCTAGAGTGTATCAGGAGGAGCTCCCACCCAGGCTATGAAAGCACCCTGTTGATGTAGAGAACACTCGTTCCTTTCCCAGAGCCCTGCCTGCAGTGACTAGAGACCCGTCCTAAACTGTGATTTAGGTAGCTTCAAGGCAGCATGAATGGAGCACTCAAAATGGGAAAGCAAGGCTTGTGCCATAAGGCCCCCGTTTCCAGCGAAAACGCAGCCTACCTCCTTGTGATTTCTACCAAGTAAGTATACACTCTTGCTACACACTGGTCCCTTCCTTGAATAAAGTTTATTTGGCACTGAGTTCTGCGTGTAGCCAACAGCCTCCCCCAAGGAGCGCTCTTGCTAGGCTCTCGGGCTTAGTTTCTTCTAAAACCCTGCAGTGTAAGAGGAAGAACTGTGCTTTGGTTACAGCAGGAAGGCAAGCCGACACTCTCCTGTAAGGATGGGGACTTAAGGTATGACTTTGTAGAAGGAATGCGAAGCAGTTTTGGTTTCTCAGTGCCGCTCAGCCTAGGGCAATGAGGCAGATGTGCATGACATGTAGGACGTGAGAGAACACAGTTCCTGGAGCTGTTGGAGTGCTGAGGAAATCTAGCTCTCCCAGGGAAGAGTGCAGTGTGTTGCCCTACACTCAGCATACACTGAGTGACTGGGAAAGTTTTCCGGGCCTGGAAGTTTCTTAGCAGCCTAGTGGAGCATGCCGGTGCTCGGTGTTCGAGCAGGGAATAGGGTGCCCAGGAGAGGTCCTCCGTTTCCTGAAACGCTTACTAACGTTAAAGAAAGCAGACCTAAAGCTAATGCCTCAAGGACTCTGCTCCAAGCTTCCACTTCGGCAGGGCTATTCAAGGCTTTACCTTGAGGAAAGGACTCACGTCAAGTTTCCTTTTAGCTCTAGAGTGTATCAGGAGGAGCTCCCACCCAGGCTATGAAAGCACCCTGTTGATGTAGAGAACACTCGTTCCTTTCCCAGAGCCCTGCCTGCAGTGACTAGAGACCCGTCCTAAACTGTGATTTAGGTAGCTTCAAGGCAGCATGAATGGAGCACTCAAAATGGGAAAGCAAGGCTTGTGCCATAAGGCCCCCGTTTCCAGCGAAAACGCAGCCTACCTCCTTGTGATTTCTACCAAGTAAGTATACACTCTTGCTACACACTGGTCCCTTCCTTGAATAAAGTTTATTTGGCACTAAGTTCTGCGTGTAGCCAACCGCCTCCCCCAAGGAGCTCTCTTGCTAGGCTCTCGGGCTTAGTTTCTTCTAAAACCCTGCAGTGTAAGAGGAAGAACTGTGCTTTGGTTACAGCAGGAAGGCAAGCCGACACTCTCCTGTAAGGATGGGGTCTTAAGGTATGACTTTGTAGAAGGAATGCGAAGCAGTTTTGGTTTCTCAGTGCCGCTCAGCCTAGGGCAATGAGGCAGATTTGCATGACATGTAGGACGTAAGAGAACACAGTTCCTGGAGCTGTTGGAGTGCTGAGGAAATCTAGCTCTCCCAGGGAAGAGGGCAGTGTGTTGCCCTACACTCAACATACATTGAGTGACTGGGAAAGTTTTCCGGGCCTGGAAGTTTCTTAGCAGCCTAGTGGAGCCTGCCGGTGCTCGGTGTTCGTGCAGGGAATAGGGTGGCCAGGCGAGGTCCTCCGTTTCCAGAAATGCTTACTAACGTTAAAGAAAGCAGACCTAAAGCTAATGTCTCAAGGACTCTCCTCCAAGCTTCCACTTCGGCAGGGCTATTCAAGGCTTTACCTTGAGGAAAGGACTCACGTCAAGTTTCCTTTTAGCTCTAGAGCGTATCAGGAGGAGCTCCCACCCAGGTTTTGAAATCATCCTGTTGATATAGAGAAAACTCGTTCCTTTCCCAGAGCCCTGCCTGCAGTGACTAGAGAGCCGTCCTAAAACTGTTATTTAGGTAGCTTCAAGGCAGCATGAATGGAGCACTCAAAATGAGAAAGCAAGGCTTGTGCCTTTAGGCTCCCGTTTCCAGCGAACACGCAGCCTACCTCCTTGTGATTTCTACCAAGTAAGTATACACTCTTGCTAAACACTGGTCCCTTCCTTGAATAAAGTTTATTTGGCACGGAGTTCTGCGTGTAGCCAACCGCCTCCCGCAAGGAGCGCTCTTGCTAGGCTATCGGGCTTAGCTTCTTCTAAAACCCTGCAGTGTAAGAGGAAGGACTGTGCTTTGGTTACAGCAGGAACGCAAGCCGACTTTCTCCTGTAAGGATGGGGTCTTAAGGTATGACTTTGTAGAAGGAATGCGAAGCAGTTTTGGTTTCTCAGTGCCGCTCAGCCTAGGGCAATGAGGCAGATGTGTATGACATGTAGGACGTGAGAGAACACAGTTCCTGGAGCTGTTGGAGTGCTGAGGAAATCTAGCTCTCCCAGGGAAGAGTGCAGTGTGTTGCCCTACACTCAGCATACACAGAGTGACTGGGAAAGGTTTCTGGGCCTGGAAGTTTCTTAACAGCCTAGTGGAGCCTGCCGGTGCTCGGTGTTCGAGCAGGGAATAGGGTGCCCAGGAGAGGTCCTCCGTTTCCTGAAACGCTTACTAACGTTAAAGAAAGCAGACCTAAAGCTAATGCCTCAAGGACTCTGCTCCAAGCTTCCACTTCGGCAGGGCTATTCAAGGCTTTACCTTGAGGAAAGGACTCACGTCAAGTTTCCTTTTAGCTCTAGAGTGTATCAGGAGGAGCTCCCACCCAGGCTATGAAAGCACCCTGTTGATGTAGAGAACACTCGTTCCTTTCCCAGAGCCCTGCCTGCAGTGACTAGAGAGCCGTCCTAAACTGTGATTTAGGTAGCTTCAAGGCAGCATGAATGGAGCACTCAAAATGGGAAAGCAAGGCTTGTGCCATAAGGCCCCCGTTTCCAGCGAAAACGCAGCCTACCTCCTTGTGATTACTACCAAGTAAGTATACACTCTTGCTAAACACTGGTCCCTTCCTTGAATAAAGTTTATTTGGCACTGAGTTCTGCGTGTAGCCAACCGCCTCCCCCAAGGAGCGCTCTTGCTAGGCTCTCGGGCTTAGCTTCTTCTAAAACCCTGCAGTGTAAGAGGAAGAACTGTGCTTTGGTTACAGCAGGAAGGCAAGCCGACACTCTCCTGTAAGGATGGGGTCTTAAGGTATGACTTTGTAGAAGGAATGCGAAGCAGTTTTGGTTTCTCAGTGCCGCTCAGCCTAGGGCAATGAGGCAGATGTGCATGACATGTAGGACGTGAGAGAACACAGTTCCTGGAGCTGTTGGAGTGCTGAGGAAATCTAGCTCTCCCAGGGAAGAGTGCAGTGTGTTGCCCTACACTCAGCATACACAGAGTGACTGGGAAAGTTTTCCGGGCCTGGAAGTTTCTTAGCAGCCTAGTGGAGCCTGCCGGTGCTCGGTGTTCGAGCAGGGAACAGGGTGCCCAGGAGAGGTCCTCCGTTTCCTGAAAAGCTTACTAAAGTTAAAGAAAGCAGACCTAAAGCTAATGCCTCAAGGACTCTGCTCCAAGCTTCCACTTCGGCAGGGCTATTCAAGGCTTTACCTTGAGGAAAGGACTCACGTCAAGTTTCCTTTTAGCTCTAGAGTGTATCAGGAGGAGCTCCCACCCAGGCTATGAAAGCACCCTGTTGATGTAGAGAACACTCGTTCCTTTCCCAGAGCCCTGCCTGCAGTGACTAGAGACCCGTCCTAAACTGTGATTTAGGTAGCTTCAAGGCAGCATGAATGGAGCACTCAAAATGGGAAAGCAAGGCTTGTGCCATAAGGCCCCCGTTTCCAGCGAAAACGCAGCCTACCTCCTTGTGATTTCTACCAAGTAAGTATACACTCTTGCTACACACTGGTCCCTTCCTTGAATAAAGTTTATTTGGCACTGAGTTCTGCGTGTAGCCAACCGCCTCCCCCAAGGAGCGCTCTTGCTAGGCTCTCGGGCTTAGTTTCTTCTAAAACCCTGCAGTGTAAGAGGAAGAACTGTGCTTTGGTTACAGCAGGAAGGCAAGCCGACACTCTCCTGTAAGGATGGGGACTTAAGGTATGACTTTGTAGAAGGAATGCGAAGCAGTTTTGGTTTCTCAGTGCCGCTCAGCCTAGGGCAATGAGGCAGATTTGCATGACATGTAGGACGTGAGAGAACACAGTTCCTGGAGCTGTTGGAGTGCTGAGGAAATCTAGCTCTCCCAGGGAAGAGTGCAGTGTGTTGCCCTACACTCAGCATACACTGAGTGACTGGGAAAGTTTTCCGGGCCTGGAAGTTTCTTAGCAGCCTAGTGGAGCATGCCGGTGCTCGGTGTTCGAGCAGGGAATAGGGTGCCCAGGAGAGGTCCTCCGTTTCCTGAAACGCTTACTAACGTTAAAGAAAGCAGACCTAAAGCTAATGCCTCAAGGACTCTGCTCCAAGCTTCCACTTCGGCAGGGCTATTCAAGGCTTTACCTTGAGGAAAGGACTCACGTCAAGTTTCCTTTTAGCTCTAGAGTGTATCAGGAGGAGCTCCCACCCAGGCTATGAAAGCACCCTGTTGATGTAGAGAACACTCGTTCCTTTCCCAGAGCCCTGCCTGCAGTGACTAGAGACCCGTCCTAAACTGTGATTTAGGTAGCTTCAAGGCAGCATGAATGGAGCACTCAAAATGGGAAAGCAAGGCTTGTGCCATAAGGCCCCCGTTTCCAGCGAAAACGCAGCCTACCTCCTTGTGATTTCTACCAAGTAAGTATACACTCTTGCTACACACTGGTCCCTTCCTTGAATAAAGTTTATTTGGCACTAAGTTCTGCGTGTAGCCAACCGCCTCCCCCAAGGAGCGCTCTTGCTAGGCTCTCGGGCTTAGTTTCTTCTAAAACCCTGCAGTGTAAGAGGAAGAACTGTGCTTTGGTTACAGCAGGAAGGCAAGCCGACACTCTCCTGTAAGGATGGGGTCTTAAGGTATGACTTTGTAGAAGGAATGCGAAGCAGTTTTGGTTTCTCAGTGCCGCTCAGCCTAGGGCAATGAGGCAGATTTGCATGACATGTAGGACGTGAGAGAACACAGTTCCTGGAGCTGTTGGAGTGCTGAGGAAATCTAGCTCTCCCAGGGAAGAGTGCAGTGTGTTGCCCTACACTCAGCATACAATGAGTGACTGGGAATGTTTTCCGGGCCTGGAAGTTTCTTAGCAGCCTAGTGGAGCCTGCCGGTGCTCGGTGTTCGAGCAGGGAATAGGGTGCCCAGGAGAGGTCCTCCGTTTCCTGAAACGCTTACTAACGTTAAAGAAAGCAGACCTAAAGCTAATGCCTCAAGGACTCTGCTCCAAGCTTCCACTTCGGCAGGGCTATTCAAGGCTTTACCTTGAGGAAAGGACTCACGTCAAGTTTCCTTTTAGCTCTAGAGTGTATCAGGAGGAGCTCCCACCCAGGCTATGAAAGCACCCTGTTGATGTAGAGAACACTCGTTCCTTTCCCAGAGCCCTGCCTGCAGTGCCTAGAGACCCGTCCTAAAACTGTGATTTAGGTAGCTTCAAGGCAGCATGAATGGAGCACTCAAAATGGGAAAACAAGGCTTGTGCCATAAGGCCCCCGGTTCCAGCGAACACGCAGCCTACCTCCTTGTGATTTCTACCAAGTAAGTATACACTCTTGCTACACACTGGTCCCTTCCTTGAATAAAGTTTATTTGGCACGGAGTTCTGCGTGTAGCCAACCGCCTCCCCCAAGGAACGCTCTTGCTAGGCTCTCGGGCTTAGTTTCTTCTAAAACCCTGCAGTGTAAGAGGAAGAACTGTGCTTTGGTTACAGCAGGAACGCAAGCCGACTTTCTCCTGTAAGGATGGGGTCGTAAAGTATGACTTTGTGGAAGGAATGCGAAGCAGTTTTTGTTTCTCAGTGCCGCTCAGCCTAGGGCAATGAGGCAGATTTGCATGACATGTAGGACGTAAGAGAACACAGTTCCTGGAGCTGTTGGAGTGCTGAGGAAATCTAGCTCTCCCAGGGAAGAGGGCAGTGTGTTGCCCTACACTCAACATACATTGAGTGACTGGGAAAGTTTTCCGGGCCTGGAAGTTTCTTAGCAGCCTAGTGGAGCCTGCCGGTGCTCGGTGTTCGTGCAGGGAATAGGGTGGCCAGGCGAGGTCCTCCGTTTCCAGAAATGCTTACTAACGTTAAAGAAAGCAGACCTAAAGCTAATGTCTCAAGGACTCTCCTCCAAGCTTCCACTTCGGCAGGGCTATTCAAGGCTTTACCTTGAGGAAAGGACTCACGTCAAGTTTCCTTTTAGCTCTAGAGCGTATCAGGAGGAGCTCCCACCCAGGTTTTGAAATCATCCTGTTGATATAGAGAAAACTCGTTCCTTTCCCAGAGCCCTGCCTGCAGTGACTAGAGAGCCGTCCTAAAACTGTTATTTAGGTAGCTTCAAGGCAGCATGAATGGAGCACTCAAAATGAGAAAGCAAGGCTTGTGCCTTTAGGCTCCCGTTTCCAGCGAACACGCAGCCTACCTCCTTGTGATTTCTACCAAGTAAGTATACACTCTTGCTAAACACTGGTCCCTTCCTTGAATAAAGTTTATTTGGCACGGAGTTCTGCGTGTAGCCAACCGCCTCCCGCAAGGAGCGCTCTTGCTAGGCTATCGGGCTTAGCTTCTTCTAAAACCCTGCAGTGTAAGAGGAAGGACTGTGCTTTGGTTACAGCAGGAACGCAAGCCGACTTTCTCCTGTAAGGATGGGGTCTTAAGGTATGACTTTGTAGAAGGAATGCGAAGCAGTTTTGGTTTCTCAGTGCCGCTCAGCCTAGGGCAATGAGGCAGATGTGTATGACATGTAGGACGTGAGAGAACACAGTTCCTGGAGCTGTTGGAGTGCTGAGGAAATCTAGCTCTCCCAGGGAAGAGTGCAGTGTGTTGCCCTACACTCAGCATACACAGAGTGACTGGGAAAGGTTTCTGGGCCTGGAAGTTTCTTAACAGCCTAGTGGAGCCTGCCGGTGCTCGGTATTCGTGCAGGGAATAGGGTGCCCAGGCGAGGTCCTCCGTTTCCTGAAAAGCTTACTAACGTTAAAGAAAGCAGACCTAAAGCTAATGCCTCAAGGACTCTGCTCCAAGCTTCCACTTCGGCAGGGCTATTCAAGGCTTTACCTTGAGGAAAGGACTCACGTCAAGTTTCCTTTTAGCTCTAGAGTGTATCAGGAGGAGCTCCCACCCAGGCTATGAAAGCACCCTGTTGATGTAGAGAACACTCGTTCCTTTCCCAGAGCCCTGCCTGCAGTGCCTAGAGACCCGTCCTAAAACTGTGATTTAGGTAGCTTCAAGGCAGCATGAATGGAGCACTCAAAATGGGAAAACAAGGCTTGTGCCATAAGGCCCCCGGTTCCAGCGAACACGCAGCCTACCTCCTTGTGATTTCTACCAAGTAAGTATACACTCTTGCTACACACTGGTCCCTTCCTTGAATGAAGTTTATTTGGCACTGAGTTCTGCGTGTAGCCAACCGCCTCCCCCAAGGAACGCTCTTGCTAGGCTCTCGGGCTTAGTTTCTTCTAAAACCCTGCAGTGTAAGAGGAAGAACTGTGCTTTGGTTACAGCAGGAAGGCAAGCCGACACTCTCCTGTAAGGATGGGGTCTTAAGGTATGACTTTGTAGAAGGAATGCGAAGCAGTTTTGGTTTCTCAGTGCCGCTCAGCCTAGGGCAATGAGGCAGATTTGCATGACATGTAGGACTTGAGAGAACACAGTTCCTGGAGCTGTTGGAGTGCTGAGGAAATCTAGCTCTCCCAGGGAAGAGTGCAGTGTGTTGCCCTACACTCAGCATACAATGAGTGACTGGGAATGTTTTCCGGGCCTGGAAGTTTCTTAGCATCCTAGTGGAGCCTGCCGGTGCTCGGTGTTCGAGCAGGGAATAGGGTGCCCAGGAGAGGTCCTCCGTTTCCTGAAACGCTTACTAACGTTAAAGAAAGCAGACCTAAAGCTAATGCCTCAAGGACTCTGCTCCAAGCTTCCACTTCGGCAGGGCTATTCAAGGCTTTACCTTGAGGAAAGGACTCACGTCAAGTTTCCTTTTAGCTCTAGAGTGTATCAGGAGGAGCTCCCACCCAGGCTATGAAAGCACCCTGTTGATGTAGAGAACACTCGTTCCTTTCCCAGAGCCCTGCCTGCAGTGCCTAGAGACCCGTCCTAAAACTGTGATTTAGGTAGCTTCAAGGCAGCATGAATGGAGCACTCAAAATGGGAAAACAAGGCTTGTGCCATAAGGCCCCCGGTTCCAGCGAACACGCAGCCTACCTCCTTGTGATTTCTACCAAGTAAGTATACACTCTTGCTACACACTGATCCCTTCCTTGAATAAAGTTTATTTGGCACTGAGTTCTGCGTGTAGCCAACCGCCTCCCCCAAGGAAGGCTCTTGCTAGGCTCTCGGGCTTAGTTTCTTCTAAAACCTTGCAGTGTAAGAGGAAGAACTGTGCTTTGGTTACAGCAGGAACGCAAGCCGACTTTCTCCTGTAAGGATGGGGTCGTAAAGTATGACTTTGTGGAAGGAATGCGAAGCAGTTTTTGTTTCTCAGTGCCGCTCAGCCTAGGGCAATGTGGCAGATTTGCATGACATGTAGGACGTAAGAGAACACAGTTCCTGGAGCTGTTGGAGTGCTGAGGAAATCTAGCTCTCCCAGGGAAGAGGGCAGTGTGTTGCCCTACACTCAACATACATTGAGTGACTGGGAAAGTTTTCCGGGCCTGGAAGTTTCTTAGCAGCCTAGTGGAGCCTGCCGGTGCTCGGTGTTCGTGCAGGGAATAGGGTGGCCAGGCGAGGTCCTCCGTTTCCAGAAATGCTTACTAACGTTAAAGAAAGCAGACCTAAAGCTAATGCCTCAAGGACTCTCCTCCAAGCTTCCACTTCGGCAGGGCTATTCAAGGCTTTACCTTGAGGAAAGGACTCACGTCAAGTTTCCTTTTAGCTCTAGAGCGTATCAGGAGGAGCTCCCACCCAGGTTTTGAAATCATCCTGTTGATGTAGAGAAAACTCGTTCCTTTCCCAGAGCCCTGCCTGCAGTGACTAGAGAGCCGTCCTAAAACTGTTATTTAGGTAGCTTCAAGGCAGCATGAATGGAGCACTCAAAATGAGAAAGCAAGGCTTGTGCCTTTAGGCTCCCGTTTCCAGCGAACACGCAGCCTACCTCCTTGTGATTTCTACCAAGTAAGTATACACTCTTGCTAAACACTGGTCCCTTCCTTGAATAAAGTTTATTTGGCACGGAGTTCTGCGTGTAGCCAACCGCCTCCCGCAAGGAGCGCTCTTGCTAGGCTATCGGGCTTAGCTTCTTCTAAAACCCTGCAGTGTAAGAGGAAGGACTGTGCTTTGGTTACAGCAGGAACGCAAGCCGACTTTCTCCTGTAAGGATGGGGTCTTAAGGTATGACTTTGTAGAAGGAATGCGAAGCAGTTTTGGTTTCTCAGTGCCGCTCAGCCTAGGGCAATGAGGCAGATGTGTATGACATGTAGGACGTGAGAGAACACAGTTCCTGGAGCTGTTGGAGTGCTGAGGAAATCTAGCTCTCCCAGGGAAGAGTGCAGTGTGTTGCCCTACACTCAGCATACACAGAGTGACTGGGAAAGGTTTCTGGGCCTGGAAGTTTCTTAACAGCCTAGTGGAGCCTGCCGGTGCTCGGTATTCGTGCAGGGAATAGGGTGCCCAGGCGAGGTCCTCCGTTTCCTGAAAAGCTTACTAACGTTAAAGAAAGCAGACCTAAAGCTAATGCCTCAAGGACTCTGCTCCAAGCTTCCACTTCGGCAGGGCTATTCAAGGCTTTACCTTGAGGAAAGGACTCACGTCAAGTTTCCTTTTAGCTCTAGAGTGTATCAGGAGGAGCTCCCACACAGGCTATGAAAGCACCCTGTTGATGTAGAGAACACTCGTTCCTTTCCCAGAGCCCTGCCTGCAGTGCCTAGAGACCCGTCCTAAAACTGTGATTTAGGTAGCTTCAAGGCAGCATGAATGGAGCACTCAAAATGGGAAAACAAGGCTTGTGCCATAAGGCCCCCGGTTCCAGCGAACACGCAGCCTACCTCCTTGTGATTTCTACCAAGTAAGTATACACTCTTGCTACACACTGGTCCCTTCCTTGAATGAAGTTTATTTGGCACTGAGTTCTGCGTGTAGCCAACCG